>NC_137502.1:35194555-35412055 GCF_041902795.1 Electrophorus electricus | reverse complement strand
GAGTGCGTGTGACCTTACTGGTGTAGAGTGTGTGTGTGTGTGTGTGTGTGTGTGTGTATGCGCGCGGGTGCGTGCGACCTTACTGGTGTGTGTGTGTGTGTATGCGCGCGGGTGCGTGCGACCTTACTGGTGTGTGTGTGTGTGCGCGCGCGCAGCCTTACTGGTGTAGGGGGTGTGTGTGTGTGCGCGCGCGAGTGCGTGCGACCTTACTGGTGTAGGGTTTGTGTGTGTATGCACGCGAGTGCGTGCGACCTTACTGGTGTAGGGTTTGTGTGTGTATGCGCGCGAGTGCGTGCGACCTTACTGGTGTAGGGTTTGTGTGTGTATGCGCGCGAGTGCGTCCGACCTTACTGGTGTAGGGTTTGTGTGTGTATGCGCGCGAGTGCGTGCGACCTTACTGGTGTAGGGTTTGTGTGTGTATGCGCGCGGCCTTTCTGGTGTAGGGTGTGTGTGTGTGTGTGTGTGTGTGTATGCGCGCGAGTGCGCGCGACCTTACTGGTGTAGGGTGTGTGTGTGTGTGTGTTTGCGCGCGAGCGCGTGCGACCTTACTGGTGTAGGGTGTGTGTGTGTGTGTGTGTATGCGCGCGAGCGCGTGCGACCTTACTGGTGTAGGGTGTGTGTGTGTGTGTGTATGCGCGCGAGCGCGTGCGACCTTACTGGTGTAGGGTGTGTGTGTGTGTGTGTATGCGCGCGAGCGCGTGCGACCTTACTGGTGTAGGGTGTGTGTGTGTGTATGCGCGCGAGTGCGTGCGACCTTACTGGTGTAGGGTGTGTGTGTGTGTGTATGCACGCGAGCGCGTGCAACCTTACTGGTGTATGGTGTGTGTGTGTGTATATATATATGCGCGTGAGTGCGTGTGACCTTACTGGTGTAGGGTGTGTGTGTGTGTGTGTGTGTGTATGCGCGCGGGTGCGTGCGACCTTACTGGTGTGTGTGTGTGTATGCGCGCGGGTGCGTGCGACCTTACTGGTGTGTGTGTGTGTGCGCGCGCACGCGCAGCCTTACTGGTGTAGGGTGTGTGTGTGTGTGTGTGTGTATGCGCGCGAGTGCGTGCGACCTTACTGGTGTAGGGTGCGTGCACGCACACCTGTGACCTTCCTAGTGTAGGGCGTGTGTGCGTGTGTGTGTGAGAGACCTGGATTACATCGTGAGCGATCCAGTGATTAACCCTGTCTGAGTGGACAGACCTGCGCTGTAATGCGTCCTGCCTCCCTCATGAGTTCAATCTCAGCAGGGCTCTTCACGGCTCGCAGCGAGTGAACGAGCGGGCGAAGAGAGCGTACCAGAGCTCCTCCCTCCAGCAGGGGACGCACATGGGTCTGGTGCAGCCCTGGGTGGCATGGCTGCGCGGCATCATACCACACCGTTCCTCCTACGCCAGAGAAGGGCAGAAGACTGGTGGTATGCAAGAGACTGGATTTGCTGTTCTGTTCAAGCTAGTAACTTTTAAAATCAGGGTTAAGACCCATCTGTTCATATAAGCTTTTAATCAGTATCTTCTGCATTTTATTTATCTGCTGTTGTATTTATTTTTCTTTGCTCTCTTCTTTTTCTTACTTTCTATCTTAATGTGCCTTTCTCTGCATCCAAGTATACTTGTGCCCAACTTCCCCTATAAAGGAAGCTGCAAAGTCAAAACACAGCGCATGTGCAGGTCTGAACACACTGGCTGCATGCTTCGCTTCAAATGGGTTCACACTGTGCAACAAACGGTTTCGAGGTTTTCCGATTGTCAGGTTCTTTGGCGCTTTACCTTTAAGACTTTTCAGGACAAGGCCCAGCTCCTGGATGCTGTGTACCCTCTCCAGACCCGTGAGGGCGGCAGCTCCATCCCGGCCCGAGCGCGGCCCATCCCACAGCTCCCGAGCCGGGTCTCTCCGTGGCACGAACAGCATGGCCTGGTCCGGCCTCCCGGAGCCGAACATTACCAGGGCGCTGTCCGGCTCTGTTATGCCCGTCAGGTACAGGAAGTTCCGGTTCTGGTGGAACGGGTAGGGGATGTCGTTGGTCATGTAGAGGACAGGATGTGACAGGACGATGACAATGTGAAAGGAGTCGGAAGCATGGCTACAGCCTGTCTGCTGCCTCGCCCGGCCCTCGATCAGTGATGCCAGCCGCTGGCGACGCAGCTCAAATTCAGCCTGAGTCACACCGGGAGTCACCTCGCCTGGACGAGAGAGAGAGAGACATAGAGAGAGAGAATGAGAATGAGAATGAATGAATACATCACCATTGTCATCATCCTAAATGAGGTGGGGGTGGGTGTGTTTTACCACGTTTGATGAGATGAGGGTGTGTATATGGGCTCGGCTGTCCCAGGTATCTTTGGGGGACATCCTTTGTCTTCCATTCTCCTGTCTTGAGAGACACACTCCTAAGTGCACACCTAGAAGCAACTAAAGGAAAGAATGAGGTTGGAGAGACTAAGGTTTGGTCAAGTAAAGGACAGAATGAGGTTGGGTAAACCAGAACAACAATGCACAGCTCCTTGTGTGAATAGAGGACACAGATATGATTCTTAAAATAGCATCAGTGGAGAAAGGGTCAAACCAGCACAAGAAGGAGATGCAAGCTTCGTTTTTGCCTTTTTGGTGTGCTGGTGCTTTTTCTTTTTATAAAACAGCTTTATATTTCCCCCTAACACAATCCCGGGCACCACCATATCTGACACCTCACAGGCGCAATCTCGCGACATCTTAAAAGGCAGTGCGTCGAAACAAGTAGACCGCATTAAAGTGAAATGAGACCAAACGTGCCCTACCTGGACTAGTTTTGAGTATGTACGAAAGGCAGTGCAACATGATTATGCCAGCTAGGGCGCCATGTGAGCCTCACACTCCAGGCAGGCGCTCGCCTCGGGAAGGGCGGGACTCCACTTCCTGTCTTTTACGTCCCCATCTTCTATTGGCGGAGCCGAGGATTTCCGCGCCTCTGATTGGCCAGCTTTCCCATGACTCCGTTTAGTGCGCGACGTGAGTGGTAGCAGGGCCCCCGTTTGGCTTGTCACGCTGTGGTGGCTCAAGCCGCGCCTGTGTAAAAGCGGCCTCGCTGCGACTGCCACTCGGCTGTTGATCGTCGCGTCTCGCTCCAGGTAAGCGCGCGGGCTCGCGCTACAGCCCTCTCCGCCCGCGAGCGGGCCAGCGTGTGGCCGTCGCACTGGCCAGTCTGACATGCTGAGCCGTTTCACGACAGAGCAACTTGCGCGTCGTTCCAGAAGCTTCTGCAGGTGGCCGCGGTGCTCCCCTGCTGCACGCGGTGTCTTCTGGAACGATTGCGTGTCGCGTCCGTCGCGCTGTGTCGAGTATCAGCCAGCTGCGCAATGCGTGCGCGGGATTGGCGTCTGCAGGCGCGCAGCTGGCTGTGCAGGTGTGTGGTGTGGTGTGGTGAGGTGAAGGTGAATAACGTGTCCCTCGTCCTCTCGCTAGCGGAATGGACCCGCGCAAAGTCTCTGAGCTCAAGGCCTTCGTGCAGGTGTGCAGAGAGAACCCCTCCGTGCTGCGCGCGCCTGAGATGGGCTTCTTCCGCAGCTGGCTGCAGGAGTAAGCGCGCGACGTGCCTGCTTCTTCACTCACTGGTTATCCGTCGCTCCGTGAACATGAGTTCCATTTGCTGTCATTTTTTTCCAGCGTTACACGTCGTCTCAGTTTTTTTAATGGCGCGCCTTTTCAGCTCCATAGTCTTGTGGCTAAATGGCAGGCTTGTGCGCGAGTGTCAGAGTTCACGCTCGTGAAGTCCCAAACATGCAACATCCTGTAGGGGACGCGGGCAGACACGCGCACGGCTGCATTTCAACCGTGTTTAAATACAGACTGTAGATTTAAAACTTATGGTTAATGAACCCTTCCAGTGTTAGTTCTAGCTAAATGTATTTATTCAGGCAAAAATATTAACTTATTTTTATTTTTATTAGATTGGGAGCAACCATTCCTGAAGCAGCCAAAAATGACACTTCGTCATGCAAAGTGAGATAGTCTTGGTTATTTTATAGTACGAGAGTGGTTATATTAAAAATGGTTAAAGTTTGGCAAAATAATAACATTGACATGCATTGCTTTTTTTACTGCTACATTTATGACCTTATGACTTTAAATCAGTCTGTATCAAGATGAATATAAAAACATTGCATAAAGTGCAATGCAGGACCTTACGCAGCACTGGTCTTCGTTGCTGCACAGGGCAGTTGTCCGTGTGACGCAGGACCACCTCCTAAAACGGCCCCGCCCCCACCAGCAGAGCCCGCCCAACCTTCTGAGAGTGAGGAGAGTGAATTGGGTAGGTGCTGAGCTCTCGCTCCTCTAAGGCTATGGGCACACACCGAACAGAAACTGAAGAACTAAAGCCAACTGGAAATGACTGTTCGTGGGTTGTGGGGTTGGGTCTCCGGTGGGGTGTTAAATTTGAAAGAAAAAATGCCAATTAATATCATAGCCAGATGTTTCCTCTGTTTAAAGGACTTGAATTAACTTTTGAAAACTGAATGTAAATGTGTTTAAATTAGTTTGACAGTTGCTCTTACAGGTACTCGGTACTAAAATTAAGAGAAGAGGATTTTGCAGTCAGCTGGCTTTAGAGTTCTCATTAACCTCCTTCAGGACCGTTTTGTCAAGTCCAAACACACTGGGAGAGGAACTTTTCCAATTTTGATGCCAGACTTTATCTCATAAATTGTGTGGCATGCATCTCCCATGCAGAGATTGACAAGGATGGAGTGATTGAGCCAGACACAGATGAAGTTCAGGAGATGGGAGACTATGAGAACCTAGAGGTGAGTACACAACCAGCAGACCTACGCAGTGCATCGATCAGCTCCAACAGGGAGAAGATGTGATCCAGGACACACCACTCGGGCTCCAGGGGTGCCGCATGAAGGCATACACACACACACACACACACCCTACACCAGTAATCTGGTCAAATTTAAGTTCCATTCCTAGTCACTTCAAGTATATTCAGTTTTTGGTTTTTTTGGTTTTTTTTGTGTATTTGAAACCTGGGAACTGTGAGTGATGGATCCTCTGTTGGTTTCAGGTCACTGATGAGATGATTGACCAAGCCAATGAGAAGAAGATGGCAGCCATAGAAGCCCTGGGCGAGGGTAAGTGGTCAGTGGTGCTCATTGTGCAGTCTAACCTTTCACATTGATCTGGGATCAGCTATGTTGTTTCTGCCTTTAAGGCTATGGTCCGTCCATGGGTAGGAGGCGATCATCCTGGATCAGTGTGAGAAGGGGAAAAAAAGCTCTGCTGAGGCCTTTGTTTATTTGATGCCATACTGCTTTGGTTATACTTTAGGTTAAATACAGCTGCGGTATTAAGTACTAAGCCTGAAGTTAGGACATCTCAAGTTTATCCACAGTAAAGTATAACATTTAAATGGTACTTAATAGTGAAGTGAAGGTGTGTGTTTGTGTACGTGCAGGGGAGCTAGATAAAGCTCTGGACTTGTTCACTGACGCAATCAAGCTGAACCCGCGATCAGCTATTCTTTACGCCAAGAGAGCCAGGTACCCCTGCCCCCATGCCGTGCTGCTGCAGTAGTCGGGGACCGCAGTCCTCCACAGTGTAGTGTTCTCTCTACTCCAGCCCACTGTAACAGATTACAGGCTCAATGGCGGATGGGCTGAATCAGGCAACACAGCAGTACAGACTGTAGTAGTTTTGTGTGGAGGTGTTTATGCTCATAGTAAACCGGGGGGGCGCTGTCTCAGTGTGTACATTAAGATGCAGAAGCCCAATGCCGCAATTCGAGACTGTGCCAGAGCCATTGACATCAACCCAGACTCAGCACAGCCATACAAGTGGAGGGGGAAAGCCCACAGGTGAGGGTCCTGCAGGTAGAGCCGGACAAGTATAATTTATATCTAATCTATTTTGTCTGTCCGTAGTTATAGGATGCACACATAAGGAAAAGTAATATGTTAATTTTCCCTTTTTAATCTCTCTCAGGTTGCTGGGTCACTGGGAGGAGGCGGCTAAAGATTTGGCTATGGCCTGCAAACTGGACTACGATGACGATGCTAGTGCAATGCTAAAAGAGGTGCAGCCCAAGGTGTGTATGTACACACACACCACACACTTCTGCGCAGTTTGCCCATCTTACAGGACTGAAGTGTGTGAACATCTCCTGGTTTTTGGGGAATGGTCGTGGTTATGGACTGCCCTGCCCTGTGAGTGAAAAGGCCAGGCTTAGCCAGTGTGTTTTGGTCTTTAATGAATGGCTCCCGCACACCGATGCCTCACTGCTGTGAAAGTGTAAGAATCCTGATTCACCTGAACTGCTTGTATGGAATCAGAAATGTTTATAAGACAAATTCCAGGTCAGCTGTGTTGCTCAAACAAGTTGGATAAGTTTGGGCACTGCACTGACCTGGATGAATAATTTGAGTAATAATTTTACTGCCTGCATTATGGTGTGCAAATACACCTTCTTCCAGTCGTGTGTGTGTACCACGCTGACACTGAGCATCTCCTTGCAGGCCAACAAGATTCTGGAGCACCGGCGTAAATATGAGCGTAAGCGTGAAGAGCGAGAGATCAGGGAGAGGAAGGAACGAGTGAAAAAAGCAAGGGAGGAACACGAGAGAGCACAGAGGGTGAGGGGGGTGGGGAGGGGTGGGGGGGTAAACCAGCTCTGATCCACACAGTCATGCTAACACAAGGTTCTGCGTGCATGTGCGTGTTTAGGAAGAGGAAGCTCGGCAGCAGGCCGGAGGAGCACATGGAGGCTTCCCAGGATTCCCAGGTACTTGAGTGTTCTGGAATGTTTAAATTAGGGGGGAAAAATTGAGATTAAATGTGATGTTAGTTTTATTTAGGAATATTTAAATTAAAGGGCAGCCACATACGTGTTGTATGTTAGCCAACAGGAAACCACAGCCAGTGAGTTCCTTAGCTAATGTCTGCTAACATTGTCATTGCTAGGCAGAGTGCTGTTTTGATCAGAGTGCTTATTTTCAATTTGGGAATATTCGCTTGTCAGTGGTAAGAACTGTACATACAGTTCTTGTTTCCCCTTCATGGTGGGTGGCGTGTGTGGAATGATTGAACACATTGTGTTTATTATATAGACAAAGACCAGGCAGAGACTGTCTGGGAAAAACCACCTTCATTAGATGTAAATAAGCACCCAGAGTACATCTAACTGAGCAATACCTGTTTCCATAGTAAGAAACACGATTCCCTCTTATTGGCTCACCCTGTGAACTCTGACCCTGTAGGTGGCGCTGGTTTCCCAGGGGGCACTCCTTTTGGGATGCCCGGCCTCCAGGAGCTCTTTAATGACCCGGAAGTGCTCATGGCCATGAAGGTATGGAACTTGTCAGTAACACATGTTTATCTTTAAAAGTACTGAGCAATTTATTCATTTTTAAAGAAGGAAAGTAGATATTTAGGTGGAATCTCCATTTTAAGTGTGTTTGCTGGTTTTTTTCCCTATTTTCTTACATACCTTTTTATATATTTGCTGCTGATAGCAACTTTGTGTGGATGAATTTCAAACCAGCAATGATGTAAGAGTTTTATATAGATTGTTTCCACAATGGAAACTGGATACAAACAGAACGTTAGGTCGTATTCCTAACTCCCACTTTGCATGATTCTAAAATTAAAATGGTACTTAATATTGAAATGGAGAGGTTTGTGTGTGTGTGTTTTTCAGGACCCAGAAGTAATGGCAGCGTTCCAGGATGTGGCTCAGAACCCAGCCAACATTGCCAAGTATCAGAGCAACCCCAAGATCATGGCTCTCATCACCAAACTCAGCTCCAAGTTCGGTGGTCCACAGGCCTAGAGGGCTGGGGTGTAGCTGGGTAGGGGTGGGGGTAGATGGGCTATTTTGGAAATGTGATTAGGCAAGGGTTTGATTGCAGTGCTCTGAGGGTTCTCTCTCTCTCTCTCTTTCTCTGTGTGTCTCTGTCTGTCCTACGGCTTGCTTTGTTCCTTTGAGCGGATTTTTAGAGAGACTGAATAGGTGAGGTTTGGGCTAAAGATATTTACTGCCATCTGTTTTAAACCCATGTCATTATTATTTGTAATAGGGGTGGGAAAAGGGAGAGGCACCAGGAATGAGTAGGGCTGAGGAAGCATGATGCCACTAGGACACTGGCGTGGGCGGTACCAGGTTATAGATCAACCAGTAAGGAACAAGTATTCACAAGCATGGGGTATAAGAGTTGGGGGGGGGGGGGGGGGGGTTGGAGCTTGGCACTTCCTGGTAACTGAAGGCTGCCTACACACTTGCTGTTCCTCTCCCCAAGACCGTGAGCCCCTCTGTTCCGACGGCACTCGGCCGTCCACCCCGCTCCTGGAGCAGAATTAACACACCTGACCTCTGCTAGCGCTGGGGGGCAGTCTGAATTAAGAGGGCACATGCGGTCTTGGGTGGCCACGTTCAGTTGTACAGCCTCACTTTCTTCTCGCCCTAAACCAACTGATGCTCAGCTGCTCATTTAGGGGTGTGAAAGCAGAGAAACCCCCAATACCCTGCAGCAGGATCTGGAGAAAGGAGACCTGCACCAGTCATACAGACCTCTTCCCCTACCACTGGTGTCTCTCCAGAGTGAAAGTAATGGCGGATCGGCATAAAAACAGCATTTGGGGACAATCGCAGGACAGAAAAACGTTCAGACGTAATTGGTTCGACTGTGAACTGTAGTGAAAAATCCAAGACTTGAGACTGTATTGGGCTGTGTTTGAAATGGTCCAATGAGTTATGGTGGTAGTGAACTTCCATGAAAATGTATTCAGTACCTGGGGCTCATAGGTGGTTTATTCAGCTCTGAGGACTGCAGGACCCGTTAAGGAACAATCCGCAACAAGTGGGGCATTGGTTTCATATGCTCGTTTTATTCGTTTTCCCTTTAGTTGTTCTTGTTGAACCTGTTGGCCATGATTTCCCTTTAAAACAACATTTTTAATCTTAATTTTCTCTTTTCCCTGAGTTTAATCTCAAACAGTATTTACTCTCCTACTCAAACACACAAAGTAAATCAGAAATCGTAATCAGAAAAAAATAGGCATTGCTTCACCTAATCCAGGATTGGGGTCTCAGATGATGAACCATAATTTCAGTCAATAAAGGTTTGGGTTGCAGTTGCAAGTGCTTCTCTTTTTATGCCTCCATTTTGAAGTGTGTTGAAATCCTGTACATGCTACACCTTTACATTTTGTAATTGGGCATTACAGATGGTTATAGGGTGGTCTTATATTTACTTTGTTAGATGCTTCAATTCAGACAAATCTATTTTCATAAAGCATATCAAGTGCTGAGCTGATTTAGTTCATTTATTCTGAAAATTCCTACAATATTCAAATTCAATAGGCCTATACAGGGTGGGTCAAAACACAACTTGTTTCTTTGTCCAATCTAAACTGAAATTTGTTTATTTACACTTTATTCTTGGAGGCAGTTGAGTTGAGGTGGGTGATGCATATACGTACCGTTAGATACATCTTGAGTTACATTGAGCTTGCCTGAGCCTGAGAAAAATGCTGGATGCTGGTGGGCAGCATCTGAACCTTCTACAGGCCCAAGGAGAGGCATCCCTGGGCCTGTACCCAGCCTGAACTGCAGCGTTAACATAGTATGTCATACACACACAATAACTACAAAAAATAAAAAATCATTAAACTACAAACAGCCCATGCAGCAGATTACAGATCAGTGCATGCCAAATGGAGGGAATATTCCTTCAAACATCTCAGCTTTGTTGACAGTAAAGTACATTAATAAAAATACAATGCACAGTGCTGGTTACAAACACTCAATTAGACACAAGTGTTGGACACACTTTTATTTATAATATACATCCACTTAAGTTGAATTTAACAAAAAACTATAAGCCAACATAAACTATTGGGTGGAGAACATTTCTCAGCAAGGCAATTTGAATGTGGTAATTCCTGAAGTTCAGTGTCCGTACCTGGAAATCAGAGCAGAACATCAAGGATCATTCAGTAACCATGTTCACATCTCCCAAGGACCAAGAACTGGCCCACCTCCTCCATGTGAGCAGATAGCCATTCTACTGTCTCTCTGTATTGTCCATCCCTCCTCCCCCCTGAGATGCCAGCCAATCACATGATTAAGCACAGCAAACAAAAACCAGGGCAAACACTTGAGTCAATCACACACAAAAGTTTAAAGCCTTTGCAGGTAAAATGGACCAGGTACCCCTACACAATACAGTGCTATAGTATAAAGACTTTTTTCTGGGATAAAATTAACCAAGTGAAAGGTAATGGAGTCTACGACCATGCTTAATGAGGCATGGTGAATGGGAGAAAGAAGTGGACAAAGTGACAGTGAGGCAGTTGTAGGGAGCAGCAGTAACTCACTTCTGGAATTCCCATTCCCTGTTGTCCAGAGGGCACACCTGCCTTGTCTTCAGCCAACGGGAGATGCAGTGGAAGTGAAATGCATGCTGGAAGAGGGGGACAAGTACACAGTTACAAATTATTAATAAATAATTTAAATATTAAATATTAATATTAAAACAACCAAGCAACAGCATTCACTGAATATATATGGCTTTGTACAGACCACTGGACGTGTACATTTACACTAGAATGTGAGTAGATGCTCTTGGTCGCTTAATGAGGGTGTGATGGGCCACTGTGTCTGTATCTGTGTCTTACGTTGCACACTCCCCAAGCCACTGTGCACTCTTCTGATGTGGCAGATGCCTGGTTGGCCTGGCACTCTATACCTGTAACAAATCCAAACATAGCCTCAGCAGACCAAATTAAACATGCACAAAACCTCAACACATGGATACAACATGCTCTGACAATTGCTGGATTTGCCAAGCATCTCGTTCCATCACTGCACGACTTTATCAAATGAGTCGGTTACCCATATGGATTCAAAGTTTCGACACCAAAAAAGGTCCTTACAATAAATACATGAAAGAATGCTGAGCTGAGAGTAAAAACTCACAGAGATCCATAATGTGGTTTCTGCAGATAGCACAATTGTCCACCACGATGTCCCAAGCCCATAGCGCAACAGCATTCCACTGGAAGCCGGAGAGATGCGTTAGTGGGAAGTCAGCTGGGTTAGCCTTACTACTGCTCAGACTACAGCCTTACTACTGCTCAGGACAAAGGGGTACAAACACGGCTGTTGACTGCTCCTGGTCTACCACGAACCACACGGGCCTTCAGTTCTCATAAAGACACTCGCTAACTACCAAAGCTTCTGTTTGTTGTGTTGAACAAATAGCTAGAACCTTTACAATATGCCGGTTCAAACAAAGACATGAATGCAGATATGAATGAGAAATATCTCGGGGGGGAAAAAAGGTTCATGTCTAGAGACTAGGCGTCAGATTGAGAAAGATTACTACACATTTGCGCTAAAATAAACTGATAGCTATCTAGCGCGATCTAAAACTTCAGGATTAACGTCGTGGCCATTAAACTAAACTAAACTAAACTAAAATAACCCCAGCAACGCCAAAACTCACCAGTCATTGGACTACTCGCCTTTATCTACCGACATTAGGCTCCGGGTAAAACAATCGCAGCCTGATGCTAATGGATCGTCTAGCATCACCCAGTCAGAACCTGTCTTAATATCAGCCCTGCTAGCTGTCAGAACACGACACGTTTACTCTACCAACTAACCGATGGACCAAAATACAGTAGTGTTGAGGTTTTATTTCTTCGGTTATTACCTTTTTCACTTCAAAACGTTTCTTGCTCGCTCCACTATTTGTCCCGCTTGGGGTATCCACGTCCATCGCTGCCGCCATGTTTCGCGTCTCGCGAGAGTGCTCAGCACGCGCAAGGCTCCTTCCGTTAATTGAGCGACGGTTTCCTCCTGAAATGTTCATCGATTTGCGCACACTGTTGGATCAAAAGCTGAGATAGCAACCGTGTATTTCAGAAATCAGGGTCGGCTTAACTTTCTTTTGGGTTTTTCTGGGGGAAAAAATAAAGGTCCCACCGAGATTTGAACTCGGATCGCTGGATTCAGAGTCCAGAGTGCTAACCATTACACCATGGAACCACATGGCATCTAGGGGAAAATATCCTTACAAATGTGGTGTACAAATTCCTACATAATTGTTAGCATAAATGTTAGCTTTTTGAAAAAGAAGTCGAAAATGACAAAATTTTAAAGTGTTTATTCTTTTTAAAATGCATTGATATAACAGCAGCCATATTAGCTGGCTACCAGACTACACTCAGTGAACACCTTTAAGAGTATGTTGTAGTCAGACCTACAGAACAATCTTGTTCTTTTTTAGCGATGATTCTGATTTCCCAGATTTTGTGGAATCGGATTTCGATGGTTTGACCAGTGGTTTGGTCTTGGTGGGTCTGTGTTTCCGTTTAGGAGGATTTCCTGTGACTGCACTCGGTAGCATTGGCTTGGGTTTGGTTGTCTGTACGGTCTTTCGCAGGTTGGTGGAGTTGGTGGCAGTGTAATGCTTCTCTGTGGTACAGTTTCTAAAGACGTCCACCTCCATCACATTCTGACCGCGAAGCTCAGCAGGATACCCACAAACTGCAGACAAGTTGACACCAGTCTGTTCCATCCACCTGAGAAAGAGAGAATAAAGAGGGTGTGTGTGTGTGTGTGTGCGTGTGTGTGTGCGTGTGTGTCTAACCTGTGCAGTGGCAGAAGACTGCAGTCACACATCAGAGGGTTACCATACAGAGTAAGATGTCTTAGTCCGGTCAGGGGTGAAAGGTCAGGTAGGTTCTCTAGCTGATTGCCCTCCAGAGACAGTGACAGCAGAGCTGGACCCAACCCAGCCAGAGCTTCCTGGCTCATCTACATATAATAACACACAACACATAACAACATAACACTCACAATAAATAGCACAGCCAATCAGGCCCAGCCCTGGCAGAACTTCTTGAATTATGGACACATAACAAGACGTGTAATGACAGTCCTAGCCTATCCAGAGTGTTTAGACATATCTATGGGCAACCCATCATATGATTCACTATCATTCTACATTTATACAATGTCAACTTAGAAAAGTAAACAAAAAACAAATAAAACAAAAGCCACTGCATGTAGGTGTTGTGATGTTGGTATTGTATTGTTGTACACTGGCATGAAAGGATCTGTTTTAAGAGCTTAATCAGGTGTTCTGTGGTTTGTAGAATAGCAGTATGCAGGTGAAGTAAAGAATGACAGTACACAGGTGCTCTGTGGTGCAAATGTGTGCAGGTGTGCTGTTGATGTTAGTATAAGTATATTCAGGTATTTTGTGGTCTTTTAAATAACTTTTTCGGGTGGTCTGTGGTGTCTTGACTACCTTCTTCAGTCCCTGTCCATCCAGGTACAAGTGCATTAGACTCCCTCCCACTTCCTGGAATGCCTTTGGTGCAATCCAGTGAATCGTATTTCCTGAAAGGCAGAGCTCGATCAGCCGTGGGGCATGGCCTAGCACATCAATTGGCACCTCTGCAAGCTCATTGGCTCCCAGGTGTAGGATCTCAAGGTTTGAGGCAGGATCCAAGGCCTTTGGAACAGCAGTGGAGATGCTGTTATTGGTCAGGTAGAGTCCTCGGAGGGTGGGGATTGGTGAGAGAAGTCCTGCGGGCTCCAGTTTAGTGATACGGTTCCTCTCCAGGTGCAACTCCTGTAGCTTTGGGACGTGCGCTAGCATGGCCACAGAGGGGAACTGGCTGAGTCTGTTCCCATCCAGGTGGAGGTACATGAGCTGCTGGGTGCCAGCGAACACACTTGAGCCCAGGGAGGAGAGCTCATTGTTGGACAGGTACAAGTAGATGAGCTCCTTCAGGCCCCGGAAAGCTCCATCCAAAACCTCTTGGATCTTACAGCCATCCAGGTGCAGAGACACTACCTTGGGCACATCACGGAAACTGTTGCTAGGGAGATAGTGGAAGTGGTTGCCACGCATGTCTAGTAAGAGGGTGTTTGCATGGAATCCACGTGGGACTTTAGTTAGACTGCGCTCTTCACAGGATACATGCTGAGCCTCAGGCTAAAGAGGAGAGAGAGAGAGAGAGAGAGAGAGAGAGAGAGAGAGAGGCAGGCAGAAACATATTTAAAACAACAGTTGACCAAAGTTCTCTACATAGATAATAGATTAAATAATAAGTATATTGATAAATTAAATAATAAGATGCATAGTTCCCCACAATGGGCTCAAGGCAATCAATAAGAATGTTGTGATCAGAGGTGCTGAAGGCAGTGTTGATCTAACAGCACAGTTACTAGAGTCAATAGGAGGGAATAAGTCATTAGTCACTTTTATTGAGGCTGATTGTTCTGTGTTGTGCTTTAAAACCAGACTGGAAGTTTCAAAGATGTCATTAATTAAATGAGATTGTAACTATGAGAGCACTTTTCCCCATAAATTTACATACAGAAAGCAAGATGGCTAGACAGACAGAGAGAGGAAGATGCCATTTGAAAGATGGGTATGTACGATTATTTGTGGCCTTTCAATTCAATGAAATTGCCTCTTGCAGAAAAAGTTGTGTGAACTCACACACTGCCTTATAAACACAATATATTACACAGAAACCCCCAAACACATACACATACACAGACTATATTAGACACTGACACTTACACAAATCTTCTCTCAAACACACACAACACTTTCTCCCTCACACACACACCTCACACAAACAGTTCTCAGGACACTTGTCATTCCTCTTTGGTGCAGCCGTGACCACTGTCTGTGTACCCCACTCCTCCTCTTCCTCCTCTGCTCTCCTCACTCCATCCTGTCGCCTGCAGCGCAGATCCTGCTCCAGCACTCCCTCTAGTGGCTGATCTGAGAGGTGCGGTGGGCTAGAGCAGGTCCCATGCAGCGTGATCTCTCCAGCTCGTGCCCACACCCTCAGCTCCAGTAGCACACACGTGCACCACAGTGCATTAGCTGCCTCCGGGGAAACACACACCTCAGCAAACACAGTGGATTGGTTGTTGTTGTTGTTGTTGTTACTGCAGTTGTTTTTCTTTAACCATTTGTTATGAGTGCCAAACATACAATAATATATTAGTTATTATACTTAGTGGCATCTTCAGACTTAAATCTGCATGAGCTTTCCATTCATTCTGGATAAGAGCCAAATGCCATAAACACACACACAGACACACACTTTGAACAAAGAAAACACCAAACCATGAACTCAGGACGAAGATCATGTTACCATTGAAGCTGTTAAAAAGTGTGAAATTGGTGCACACTTCAATAATGCTGCTTTAGTGTGTATTGTGTAGCTGTGTAAAACTAACTGTGGCATGACCAGGCGTATTGTGTTGCATTATGAATAAGATGGAGAGAGAATGTTTCCTGATGTTGAACTGAGGTGGTTTTTGTTGTGTGACTGTGTAAGAATTAATTTTCCGTGTGCGGGATAATGGCTTTGGGCCTTGCGCTATTTGGGTGTTACCGGTCAGGTTGAGGCTCCGGAGCTGGCTGGGTCCCGTGAGGGGCTGGAGGTAATGGAGCTGGTTATGGCTTAAGTCGAGGTGAGACAGGTGAGGAGAGAGAGAAAGCGCAGCCACAGACAGGTCCTGCAGCGCCATATGAGCCAGCGACAGGTGTGTGAGCTTAGCCATGGACACACTCATCTCACCCAGGTATGTCATGGGGTTAGAACTGAAGTCCAGGTGAGTCAGTGCCACCAGTCTGAGAAACAGAACAAGATAGAAAATAAAGAGAGAAACAGGGAGAGAAATCAAAGAGTGAACGACACCCAAATCTTAGGGAAATTAAGGAATTTACCTAAAATAAATTTATGAGAGTCAACAAATACTCGGATAAGTGGTTTTTAACAAGACCCTCAAGAGTGGCCATGGGTGAATTTTATCTGGTCATTGTGGGAGAAGATACCTGATTAAATTGGGAGTAACCTGGTCACATGAACAGTGCAGGAGAAGCGAATTTGTCTTAAATATGCAGGACGGGCCTTATCATGGTGGGAAGAGTTACCTGGTCATTGTGCAGGAAGTTACTTGGTATTGGTGGGAGGGATTACCTAGTGATAGTAGGAAGAGTTATATGGTAATGAATAGATAAGTTACCTGGTCATAGTGGAAGGAGTTACCTGGTGTTGGTGGACAGTGTTACCTGGTCATGGGGGGAGGAGTTATTTGGTAATGGTTAAAGAAGTTACATAGTGGTAATGGGAGGAGTCACTTGATGATGGTGGGTGGGGTTACCTGGACATGGTGGCAGTGGGGAAGAACTGCAACTCATTGTGATCCAGACTGAGGCGTGTGAGAGACAGCAGGCCAGCAAAGGCTTCCGTGTCAAGGTTATTCAGAGAGTTATGACTCAAACGCAGCATCCGCAGGTTCAGCAGCCCCTGACAAAGGCAGATACAGCGAGAGAGAAAGACAGAATCAGACAGGTTTGGCTTTAACGACATAATAAAAGACACACATCACTTTCTTCTACCAAAAATGGTGAAGTTTGAAGATAAATTGATTTAATTGTTCAAAGTATTCCTCTGTTCCTCCTTGGTTAGACACTACATGGCTGTTTTTGGATTGCATGAGAAGCTTTGAGTGTTCTGGGGCACATGAGCGAGGGTGGGGATCTAAACCTGGAAGCCCATGTTGGGTATGTAGATGAGCCGGTTGTGGGCGAGAGACAGCAGCTTCAGTGAGCCCATCTGAGAAAATGCTCCTGGCCTGATCTCCTCAATACGGTTATGGTCCAGAAACAAGTGCTTCAGAGACGACAGGCCGTCAAACGACTCCTAGGGAAGAGGGAGAGAGCGTGGGAGGGACACAGAGAGGTTTCAGGCCTGTTTTAAAGGGAGACTGGGCAAACTGCATATATTCTAGGAAATTTCTATAATAATTTCTATAACTATAGTCCCACTCAGCAGGGGGCACTAGTGTTTGCCTGTTCAAACAGACCTACAGAACTTGGTAATTAATTGATGAGTTGTTTAGATGGGCTTATGTTAAAACAGGCACATCTTCAAACTGTGCTGACTTTAAAGCACCTGGTGGAGGATGTCAATGTCGTTGTAAGTGAGGTGGAGCTGAACCAGTCGGGCAAGTCCCCTGAAGGCTCCCTCTCGTACGGTGTGTATCCTGCAGCGCCGCAGGTCCAGGTGTGTGAGGTACGGTGTGTCTGTGAACGCAGCCCGCACCAGCTCCCCAAGTACGTTCCTCCTTAGGTCCAGCTTCACCGTGATCTAGAGTGAAATCGTGATGACGCTGCTATCAAGCAGATATAGATGTGAATGATACATACTAGTGACTACAATATATCAGTCAAAATCAGCTGTTGTTCCAACTGCCTGGATTTGTTAAATGGCTCAAGCTAGTAGATAGAATTAATTAGTGGCATCAACTGAATGTTGGAAAATCATGACAAGGCTTTTTAAAACCTGAACTTGTACACTTACAGGCAAAACACACGTGCATACTCTAGTGTGGAGGAAGAGTATAGGAATGAACAGAGCAGAAACAGACCTCATCGATGGTGGGCGGGACCTGCGTGAGATTCTTCCCAACGCACGCTATGGTGAGCTTTTTGCTGTCGCACACGCAGACGCGAGGACACTTCCCTGCTTGCACGCCCCGGAGCGCGGGCAACAATAGCACGACAATCGATGGCCATAGGAGGTACTCCGGCACGCGCATCTGGTGTCAGCCCAGGAAAGGGAAGGAAGCATAAAACTACGCGTGAAGCATAAGCATAGCAAGGTAACAATTAGGCTCTGGCGCGCTAGGATAATTATATTTTCATGCTTCGTATTTTCTGTTTGCATTGATTTGGATAACAGTCTGCTGGTTTTCTACTTGTGCATCTGGTTAGATTAGTTTCATTATTTCTGAAACATGCCCTCTACAACCAAAACATTTTCAGGTTGTTGGCCACTGAGTGGCCTAAATAACACTACCACTTTCGTAAATTCCACCGCAGTGGCGTCTGGAGCGCACTCTGCTTGTTCAAATTAACACCAGGGTAATACATTTCTCAACAGCTTCGCACTTCGCGAGAATGAACGGAGTCTATCAGAGCGGTGGGGCCACTTTATCCTCAGTTTCCACAAGAAGCAGGAGTCTTCCAATCCAAACGTCGGACTGTTCAAAACGTGTAATTGTACTCTCTAATAATAATACCCGTCGAATCTTAACCTAGGCTTACATACATAAATATGAGTTAAGTTGCAAGCTTTTAAAATTTTACATTTGCAGAATAAACACTAACGGAAACATATATCAACGTTGTATATCAGGGAAAATATTACGGAGATCGAAGTAAGATTAGTTAGTTTTGATCTAACATTAATAGGTTTCAAAGGTTTAAACTATGCAACATAATTAACCAGTTTAATGAACCCAGTTCTCATGATTGAAAAAAAACAACAACATGAACGGATAGACAAAAACATGCGCATACCTTTATGAGCCTGTTTCAGCAGAATGAGAGAGCGAAGGGCTGCACGCGTCGAAGCTCGCGGGGACGTCTCGAGCTCAGTCTGAAACGTGGATGGTCAGTCCGCGTGAGAAAGTCACTGTCACATGCTGAGACTAGAAGGGACATCGGTACGGGTGTTTGTGGACATACCGAGCACTTAACCCTGGTAAGAGGACAAGTTTACGAAAATTTAAACAACAAACTATATGATTAGTTTTTTGCGCATCAAGATGTTATTTATAATAATAATTTTATCCATCAACAGACAGCAATCAGTAACAACATATCAATACGTTTGTGTGTTAGATATTATGTATATATAAAGTATTTTTTAAAAACACACAAAAAAGCAAATATACACATTTATTTGAAATGATCTTTACTCATGACAGTTGTTTCTCAAACCTGAGACCCATTATCCCTCCTGAGTGTGCTAGTTTATTCCCAGGTAGATTCATCTCCAGGTGTGAGGGGTTTGATCTCAGACCTGAAGCCAGAACAGTGCAGAGAGAACATTGACAATCTTTACTCAGTTCAGCAGGTGTGTTGGCATCAAAGAGTCACTAAAGGTTTTATTCATCAAACACTGCAATTATTACTGCAGTGCAAAGCAATTACTACTGCAATTATTACTGCAGTGTTTACACATTTCACGGTGTATAAATGCCATCAACAAGTCTCTTTATTCAAGCTGCACCCATGATACTGTAAGAGTTGGCACTAGGCCGAGGCCCCCTCCGGCCACCAGAGGGAGGCCTCGAGTCACGCACGCTACTAATCAGGCTTGAGGCCCAACAGCTGAGCTAGACCTTATATAAGCCCAGTGACCCAGTCACTTAGTGCTGGGTCTTTGCTAAAGTTCTGAGCCAAGTGCCTGTCCGGTAACTGTGGGTACTGAGGTCTGTGAGCCCCTGTGCTGCACCTCTTCAGCTCTGTGAGGGTGTTTGTGTTTTTACTCGTCCCCTCCCCTCTCCAGTTTTCCCTCTCCAGTTTTCCCTCTCAAGTCCGTCTCTCTCCCGAGGCTTCCCTTAGCCATTATAGTTCCTCCCTGTTTTCTGGTTTTGTTTGGGACGTTTTAGTTTGGTTTTCCCAGTGCATCGGGGCTGCCATTCTTCCGTGGCGTCTTTTGTTCTCCCTTTTTTCTACACTCGGCGTGGTGTTTAGTTTTTAGTTGAGCTCGTTCGCCTCGTAACAAAGGGGCCAGGGTTCGATTCCCCCCCTGTTGGTTTTTTACTTCTCTTGTTTTACCTGTTCTAAGATCTAACCCTCGTTAAAGCGTGGTAGCTCACCCAGCAGAGTGTCGGTGTCGTCACCTATTGGGTTTGAGCCCTATTACAGATGCATCAGTTTCAGGACATACTGTTTCTAGAAAAGTAAATGTTTAAAGGGTTTTGGCAAGCATCATAAGGACAATGAAATAAATAACCAGTTACTGTAATGATCTCAGTTTTGTCTAGAGAGAATCTAACATCTGCACACTAGATCTGTTCTGTAGTACTACTGTAGAGGAGATGTCAAATATCGTGTGCCAAGCATAAGAAAACAACAAAACATAACCATACTCCTGTAATGTAAGGCCAATATAGTCATTACAAAAATGTAACCAATATTTCTGTAATAAAAGCTGTGGTGATAATAATAATAATAATAATCAAATTCTATAGCTGACCTCAAAAGTCAAGTATGAACTGATGAACTCCATAGAAGCCACTCATCTGTGCACATCAGTTCATGAGGAAATTGCATTTCTCAACACACACACACACACACACCTTCAGTTAACGTGGTCCTACAGACCTGGCACTTCAAACCACTCTTACTCTCAAACAATGAAACAATGTCAGTAGTTTCACTGTTAACAGAGCACCAAGCCATAGTGTGGTGGAACAGGAGTGACGTCAGTGTCACTCTGGAGGCTGAAGTGAGGAAGACTGTGGTGTGAAGAGTGCTGCACAGCAGCATGTGCTATGTTCCTGTTCTCTGTGTGCCACTCTAGCAGTTTAATGCTCAAAGCATTAACATCACAAACGTCCAAGACAACAGTGGCAGTAAATGACTTGCTTTTTCAGTTTATCGTGTTATTTCTTTTCACTGCGATTGTGTGTCCACTGGATCATTTGGTTCCAGTTAAAAATCATTTTAACACTTAGTATTCATGTAAGTACTTGCTCCACCCTACAGTCATACTGCAGTGTGTGAAAACAACTCTGACATCAACTGTAAAAAAAAATAAATGCAGTTTTTTCCTGAGAGGTCTCTTACTGAGTTGGTGGGTGTATGGGCTTAAGATAAAAAAAAGGAAAGGCAGTGCATCATAGTTTTAGTTTTGAACTGAAAAGTGCCGCATTCTCGCTGCTGAAAAGGAACTTGCTTGCTTGACCGCCATAACTTCCTCTGTAGTTTGGAAGCAGGTTTTGTGCCGTGGTTTGTGTCTGCGAGAATTACTGGCCAAGCGCATGTGCTTCAAGACTTTACATGTAGTGAGGCCTGAACAGAGGGTAAATTATTCAATATCATTTTTACACCCCGTGAAGGATAATTGTAATACATGGTTCATTGAACATGAACTGTGGATATCAGTGTCCCATGATCACTTTGCAACTGACACTTGTGGCGGAAGTAAGAGTGTGTGTGTGTGTGTGTGTGTGTGTGTGTGTGTGTGTGTGTGTGCGTGCGTGCGTGCGTGCGGGCGGGCGGGCGGGCGGGCGGGCGGGTGGGTGGGACTAATTTTTAACTGACTTTTGTCATAGCCAATGGCAATGAAATACATAGTATTAACCAACCAGTTTTAAGAGGAAATGAAGAAAGCCGAGGATGCCCGAAGTTGGCCGAAATACACTAGCAGATATACCGATTAAGCCTTTGCCTGTATCCTACGCAACTGGGCGTAGAGAGAGAAAGTGACATTTTAAAGTTTAATCATCTCTGGTTTGCGTCAAACAGAAGAAGAAACCTTGCGCCTTTGCGTCGTTAAGGCCTACATCATGAGTGGACTACGCTTGTTCCTGGGTTTAATGCTGATGTTTATTGTGAACACCAATGCAGTCTTCAGGTAAAATATACGTTTTCTAATTTAGACTGTTCAAAACTGCGTTGTCTACCTTCACATATTAACTTCTTACAAGTGTTCATTTTTCGTTTTGTTCTATTAGAGAAGATAAAACCTGGTTAAAAACTCGTTTCGGTTTATACGACATGTCAGTTTGCACCGCCTAGCGCGCCTTTAAACCGAGGCGCTCTGAGCGGCGGTCCAGGGGCAGCAGTGTTGCAGGGTGAACATGAATCCGATGCAGAAACATTTGTTACAATGGCTCCATTCAGCAATGCTAAACCATAAACCTATGTTTAAAAAGTGGTGACCGTATGAGCTGTAGCGTGTCGTTAACCCCCCCCCCCCCTCCCCGTCAGAATTCCCTTGCACAAGATGCGCACCGTCCGTCGGACGCTTGCCGATAAGGGCCTGACCATAGACGAGCTGAAGTCGATGGCAGAAAACTTCGGGGATCTTCCGTGGAAGGGCAACTCCAACAGCAAGACAACAACAGGTGCCCCCACGACACGGATCCCGATTACGACTCCACCTCCCCCCGTGGAAAAACTCACCAACTTCATGGATGTAAGCAGCGATATCCCTCAGCTCCACAAAATGCTCGACGTTTGCTCCGTGGAAGGCATAACGCTTCCGTTGGCGGTTTGTAGCGGTTACAGAGGATGTGTTTCTCCCTTTGTCAGGCCCAGTACTTCGGCGTGATCAGCATTGGTACGCCCCCTCAGGAGTTCACGGTGCTTTTCGATACCGGCTCCTCTAACCTGTGGGTGCCTTCGATTCACTGCTCATTCTTTGATCTGGCCTGCTGTAAGTAAAACGCGGATATATCCTGTAGTTACCGGAAGTATTAAGGGTTTCTCTCTGCCATTAGTCAAAATAGTTAGATTGGCAGAAGAGTATTATCTAAAATGTATAACTGGGAGATGAGTGCACTGGTGTAACATCTACAGTGATGAATGCAGTGGTATAAGGTAAAGAAGTTTTTTGTTAATTAATTTCTATTGATGTCTGAGAATGGTATGCATGCTGAGTTTATGTTGTAGTTATTAAATAGTTATTAAATGGAGGTGTAGGATGTTTGGCAGAATAAAGAGATATGTTCATGGCCAGTGAGGCTGGCATGTTTCTCCAAGTGAGAAATCAGAAATGTGTCTTCTTACTGAGCCCTGTCTTCTCACCCCATACATTCTCTCTCTGACAGGGTTACACCATCGTTATAACTCTAAGAAGTCTAGCACGTATGTGCAGAATGGCACCAAGTTTTCCCTCCGGTATGGTAGGGGCAGCCTGTCAGGCTTCATCAGTCAGGACACGGTTAATGTGAGTCAGCTAGTGCCTAATAACATTCAACACACGACATGAACAACTGGACAAAACCACAATATGCTGGATACACATAAGTGACATTTTGTGTGTGTGTGTGTGTGTGTGCATACTTGTATATGTGAATAAATGAATGTGTGCTTACATGCACGTGCTTACATGCGTGTGCATGCGTGCATTTGCATTTGTGTGCATGTGCGTGCATACATGCAAATTTGCATGCATGTGTGTGTATCTGTGTGTATGTGTGTGTGTGTGTGTGTGTGCATGTGTGTGTGTGTGCTTGTGTATGTGTGTGCATATGTCTACCTGCATGTGTAGCTGGCAGGTTTGAATGTGACAGGGCAGCAGTTTGGTGAGGCGGTACAGCAGCCTGGTGTCGTGTTTGCTGTGGCTCGGTTTGACGGGGTGCTTGGCATGGGCTACCCTGCTATCTCCGTGGACGCGGTGCGGCCCGTGTTTGATTCGGCCATGGCTGCCAAGCTCCTGCCTCGCAACATCTTCTCCTTCTACATCAACAGGTGCGCTCCTGAAAACAGAACATGAGCAGGTGTGCGAGGTATGTGAACATCAACAGGTGCGCTCCTTACCACAGTACACAAGCAGGTGTGGACTTCTGTCTGGACTCAAGGTCCTTCATCTGTAAAGTGTAGAATTCAGCTTTTTATTTCAGGTGACGCAGGGATTCTAGATGTAGATATTTAAAATGTGAATATTTAATTGACTATTTCAAGTGTTCATTCCAGATTCAGTTAGATAACTATTTTCACTTAATGAAAGTTTGTTGCTATCACAGTTTGATGATATCTGGAATATTGCACATTTAAATCTTCTTCCGTGTTTGTCTGTACGTGGATCCTTCAGTCTGGCCAGGCTGTTTACTGTTTCTTTCTCCACTACCTTGATTGAAAGCTGCTAGGTCTCAAGCATGTGACCTGATCTTGTGTGTGTGTGTGTGTGTGTGAGTGTGTAAGAGAGATTATTATTTCACTTCTTCTTGTTCCAGTGTCTCGGGATTAACTGATGAAATAACTTGGCAAATAATAGAAAAATGTGCAGAACCATCAGTTTCATTAGCTGGATTCAGTGAAGAGAGTTGGATTTTAAACAGCTCAACCAGTTAGACTGTCTGTGTGTGTGTGTGTGTGTGTGTGTGTGTGTGTGTGTGTGTGTGTGTGTGTGTGTGTGTGTGTGTGTGTGTGTGCGTGCATGCAGGGACCCTGCAGCAGAGATCGGGGGTGAACTCATGCTAGGTGGCTTTGATCAGCAGTACTTCGATGGAGACCTTCACTATGTTAACGTCACTCGCAAGGCCTACTGGCAGATCCAGATGGATGCGTACGTGATCATCCAGACATCACTCAGACATCACTGCCGTCTCTGCTTTAGCTAAAATAGACAGCCATTGCAGAGTGCTTAGACTGAACACGACACCATTTTAGGTCCTGAACCTGGTATGCTAAAATATAGTGAACTGAAATAAAATGGGGAACTGTAAACCCAAACATACAGTGATGTAACTTTTCACGCACCTCATCACTCACAAACACATGATCTCAACAGCATATGGTGTTTTGATTATGGCTGTCAGAGGTTGGTGCTTGGTCTTCATCTTGTGGTATATTTCCACCCATCTTTTGATGCTAATGATTCACTGTGCTGACTGTTTTGCAGAGTTCAGGTAGGCACCACCTTGACACTCTGCAAAGGTGGTTGCCAGGCAATTGTTGACACGGGAACATCCCTCATCACGGGTCCAGTTCAGGAGATCCGGGCACTGCACAGAACCATCGGGGCCATTCCTCTACTAATGGGAGAGGTGAGGAGCGCAAGCACACGGGACCCAATTTAGTCTCTACGCTTGTACACATGCACTTTAAGTAGGAACCTCAGGCCCACATTGGCTATTCTGATTGTTGATTTAGATAAAGTACTGCTCAAGAAATGTTTGCACTTGCAAGTGCAAAGACTGGAAAACTGGAAAATCCACAATCTACCAAACATGTGTTAGAGGATATTATTACGGTTCCATAATTATCTTTCCTTCCCCATTCTGTAGTACTGGATTGACTGCAAGAAAATTCCTTCTCTCCCTGTGATCTCTGTGACTCTGGGAGGGAAGGCATTCAACCTGACAGGAAATGACTATGTTTTGAAGGTAATGTAGCTCCTGTTAACTACACTGTGCCATTAAGTCTGCAGAATGTAGCACAGTATGAGGCAAAGTGTAGTGTTCTCTGAATAGTCATTGCACAGATGGAACTCTGCCACTGCAGCATTACTGTGGCAATCCATGTGAGAGGAGCTGGAAGTGAAAGAACACATCCTCATTCTCTCTCTCTCTCCCTCCTTCCAGACAACCCACATGGGCATAAGTATCTGCCTGTCTGGCTTTATGGCGATGGATATTCCGCCACCTGCTGGCCCCCTCTGGATCCTGGGGGACGTCTTCATCGGGCGCTACTACACTGTCTTCGACAGGGACTATGACCGAGTAGGGTTCGCTCTTTCCAAGTGAACAGGGGAATGTCAGGAACCTGGATTCCAAAAGCCCAACAATGACCCGTGGTTTCCTGTCCTTTGCTTCCTCATGTATTAATTCTAACCCGGGTAGATCTAAACTTTTCTATAACCCTTCTGTGGCCTTCTTGTCAAAGGCCAAGTTACTGTCATATTAAAAACTGTCCTATCAAAACAGAGTTTGTCCAGTAAAAGGCTGGATAGCTGTGTGACTGGAGAGGACTCAGGAAAGCTAAACGATCAAGGCAAAGTGTTTTGTCCAAACTACTGGTCAAGTGTGCAGTCTTCAATTTGGGGGAATTTTTTTATCTTTTATATTTTTATCAAGAAATTTGTAGAAAGTTGAGAAATGGTATAAGAACAAATAGTTACTTGGAATGTCACATGACTGCACTGTTTTCTAATTTGATAGATTTGACTGATCATGACTTTTACAGAATCAAGTCTGATTGAATATTTTCTTTTGCACCTTTGTTATCATTCCAGCCACTTTTGAATACTGATAACATGATTTGCACTGAAATGGCTTTCTGGTCTGAAATCTAAATAAATGTTTTAATATTGAGATTTTTTTTTACCTGTTTTGCTGATTTGCAAGACAGCAGACCTGATGAGGAACTGGTGCAGATGGCCTAGCTTTACCTCACAAAGACCTTACCTCATAAAATCTTTACCTCATAAAGCCCTTATTTCACAAAGCATTTACCTCATAAAGCCCTTACCTCATAATGCCCTTACTTTATAAAGCATTTACCTCATAAAGGCTTTTCCCCATAAAGACCTTTACCTCATAGAGCCATTTACTTCATAAAGCCCTTTTTGACCAAAATAGAACAGGTTCTGCTCCAGTTCACGCACCTCATTTTTAATTGTGCGGCACATTTCCACTAAAAACAAACAGGTTCTGCAACCCAAAATGTGTACATCAGGCTTTTCAGCACAAACCATGATTACATCCGACAATGTGTGTTGTGCAGTGTCCTCTGCTGATGATGTATCCTTGGTTCCAGTAAAAACTGGTGCAAACACGGACCAGTTCTCTGAAACCTGAACAGAACCAGTTCAAGAACCAGTTATTTTAGTCAAAAAGGGCAAATAGTGCTCGTTTAACTGATATCGATTAAGCCACTACAGTGTCAACAACTAATCAGCCCAGGTAGGTCTAGGTTCAGGCTTTAAGTAGGTCTGGTACACTGGTCATCTACAGCAACAAACTTCAAAGTAGTTGTGTAAAATCTCTAGAAATGGATTCTTTGTGAAAGATTAGTGCGTGACTTGGCATCAGCACAAATGGACATCCCCCGTCAAATATTTAAACCCCAAAACCACAAAATCCACAAAAATAACACATTCCTGTTTATTTCTTCCTGCTCTATTGCACAGTGGCACACAACAATACATGTACAAAAGTACTTCATGTTATATTCCATTCAAGAAATTAAAAAACAAAACCTCTATAAAATGCATTTATAGATACCACATGCACAGTACACAGCCGAACTCGACAGGGCAGAGGTAGAAGTCTACTTTTGGCTTCAAGATCATGTTGCTTATGTACTTCGGTTCTTTTTTAGTGAAACAGTTGTGTGTCTGCAGCATGACACAAGTGGACAGTGGTAGTCAGGTTTTACAAGATAAAGAAAAAATGCCCTCCAGTACAAAGCCACAATAGCAGAGGTTAGAACTAAGTTTCCAGCAAAAGACATTTATCACAGGATGTCCGATATAACTGTACCCAGGTATAATGTACTGTACACAAAAATACTATAAAGGCTTTTAGACGTTTTTGTACGGGTGTGTGTAACATTGCCGTTTCAATACCCTGTGAGTAACACAGACCACATTCTCCGTTATTAATAAGTGTCTAATCTCATGCATGAAATGGTGCTGAAATATCTGCACCACATGAAGTCCTGTCAACCTTGAACACAGCCTACGTACAGTCAGCAGAGACAGGGAACAAAGAGGCCAAACAAAATGCAGAAATTAACAGTAAATTCCTGACTGACATTTGGTCATTTGACATTCTCTGCATCAGAAAAGGACAGGAAAAAAAAATTATATATTTTATTTATATATATATATATATATATATATATATATATATATATATATATATATATATATATATATATATATATATATATATAGCCTAAAGAAAAAAATCAAAACACTAAAATCCACACTTGAATCATATGATCACCGCTCCTCCTCCTCTCATGTCTTGGCCTGGCTTGGAAACCTCTGTAAGACCACAAGGGCTTCCTCTAAACTGTGCCAACCGTCAATACTGTGTAATACAGCGATACACTGTACCACTCCACCTATGAGCTGAAAGTTTCTCAGATCACTGCAACCAATCAGAATTATCCTTCAGCACTGTCGTTATGGTGAAACGTGGTTAGTGGGTGTCTCGAGTACTTTTTCAGCAAAATTCTAATGGTTTTATAGCATGTAGTATTCAGTTGCACTGGTATTGGCACATGAACACTATACTGCAGAATGGTTTGGGAAGGAATGTTCTAGAGTATCTGAAAGCCTTGAAGGTTGAACAGCAAAATGATGACTGTATTTAAACTTGACTTATTCCTAACAGATAAACAAACTTGCCTTTTGCCCCTTAAACATTAATTTGTTTAATTAAATGTATTTTTTAAATACCACTCAATGTTTCACAGGCAAAAGTCTCTAGAGAAATATATATATGTTTAAATATAATTCTGGTTATTCTTTTGTTACAATAAAATCTAGGATAAATATTTGGTTTACTTGCTTGCCTCCATCAGCTGCAGTGCCAGTACTTAAACAGCTCTTTCTATCCACGAAGGCTTAAGGGCATTTAGATTTGACTTTTTATTTTTTCTACATTCAAAAAAATCTCCGAAGGCTCATTCAATTTAGGAATTTCAAATTTCATCTAAACCCCCACAACACACACAAAGCATAGTCAGAAAGTAGCAGTGAAAATCAAAGGCTATGAGATTACACACTCCATCAGATGAATTACACATAGTGACAAAAGGATGTTTACCTAAGAATGCAACTTAATTGTTTTATTCAACATTAAATATATTTTGGTACTCACTAAACAAACTTTGAACCTAAATGTTGTTACTCCTTCAATATCATTCTACATGTCTCACCAACGGTTTGTAGCCTAAAATTCACTCTTGCATGGAAGGAAGAATATCTAAAGTGGCAGCTGCATAATGAAGACAGCTGCACTCCATCACTCTGGACACCAGGTTCTTGCATTCTACAAATCAGTGCCATTCCGTTCCCGCCAAAACGGATGCCATTCTATAGTCTCCTCGTTAACAACCTGAAATCTGTTTCAGCTGTTTCTCTGCTACATTTGTTCAGTGCAGAAAATAAAACACACTAAATAAACAGAGATTCAGACTTCCCCTGAGGGGGCTAGGCAGCCTACAACAATTTCAGAAAAAAACCTAAATACAAAAGGTCAGAGACAAAGACCCTGCAAACTCTGAAACAGCAGCGCTTTAAAATGGCCCTTGACGCAGATCTTGGACGTTAGACACTCGGGTGGGATCTAAAGGCAGTAGGAGGTGAGGCTGGCAGAGAAGCGGGATTTAAAACAGGAAGAGAAGGACTTGAACTGGGTGCCTACAATGACCCATTAGGATGCAGCAGGCATGACACACACTGACGGGCACAGAGGTAAAGTGTTTCTCTACCTTTCACTGTTTTATGAATGGACACGTTTATGTAGAAAAATCAACATCAAAGAAAAATCTTTAAATGCATGGACTAAATATTTAATGATACAGCAAATTCATCTTGCGTCAACACTGAAGGGCTTAAGTAATGTGTGTGTGCGTGCGTGCGTGTTAGGCAGTCCGCAGCAGGCTCTCTGGGTCTGAAAGGGCACAGTAGAGTGTGTATCCGAGTTCGTCTATTTCCTGTGGGGTCAGTTCACAGAACAGGTTCACCTTAGGATTGAGGGCGCAGGGTAGCCTCCCAGCCTCTAGGTGTCCCACCAGTGAACGGAGCAGCTGTGTGAAACGATCAGCCAGTGCCTCGTTAGTCCAGCTGCCCTTACTCTCGCTGAGCAGCAGGATGGCGTTTGTGAGCTGACTGGCGTTGAGGCATGCCAGGGGCGGGTTCAGCTTGCACACGGCCTTGGCCACCTTCAGGCAGACGCCGCGGCAACCGCCGTCCTCCTGGTCGAGCGCACGCAACCTGGCCGTCTCCGCCACGCGGAAGCTCTGCCGCCAGAGGTTCTGGTGGCGCTCGGCGGCCAGCCGGTGCGTCTTGGCGATCAGTGAAATGCCGTCCTCCATGACGAGCAGCGGGAGGAAGTCCACGTACAGGTGCCGGTCTGTCTCATACTGCACCTCCAACGTCAGCGTCTCTGAGGGCACCACAGGCCGGATGACATAATCCAGAACGCTGCCGATCGCCGGCCAGTTGATGGAGCCAGCGACGAGCTTCTCAAAGACTTCCAGAACACTTTTGGGGGAAAGGTAGCCGCCTACCATGCAGCGGTCCCAGTAGCTGCTGCCACGCGGAAAGTATTCCAAGTTCTCTCGACGGACGAGCCAGAAACCAGGGACATTCATGATGGTGTCCTCGCCCGGAATGGACGACCAGAGATTCTTCTCCAGGATCAAAGGAACCATGAGCTGAGCATGATCTGCTGTTACCACCTACACAAGAAAGGGGGCGCAAAGAAGCAAATCGAAGGAAACAGTGGGGAAGGATTAATGTGCCACAGTGGTTTGGTGAGGTTGTTTGCCTGACATATGAGAATACATTTACATTTATGGCATTTAGTTGATGCTTACAATTACAATAACTTACAATTATGATTGAGTACAACTTGAGCAATTGAGGGTTAAGAGCCTTGCTCAGGGGCCCAAACCAGCAACCTTCTGATTACAATTCAAGTACCTTAACCACTGAGCTACGCCTGAGCTATGCCAGAATAGATGCGTTGTATTTGAGAACATGTATTTAGACTTTATAATGGTACCCTTAATTTACCAAGTAAATATAAAGGTCCTATACTTTAAAATACGATCTGCCTTTTTATTGATTTTATTATAGACAGATCGTATTTTAAAGTATAGGACCTTTATATTTACTTGGTAAATTAAAAGGGTGCATATAACGAAACATTTTACCACCAGTACTACTCTCATCGTTATTGCTCCTCCTACTCCTGGCCCTCTCCTCACCTGCAGGTCGTCGTAGAGGCTCCCACTGAGGTACATCTCTCGCAGGGGCATGTCGGGCAGCTTGGCGTGGAGGAAGACGCGGAGCTCGGCGCAGATGTCCAGGGCAGCGCGGCGGGCCAAGGCTTGTTCCTCCGCGGGGATGACCACCCGCTCCTGGAAGAACATCCACAGGTGCTCCTGCAGGGACAAGCGCAAGCGTGCCCTCTGCAGGTCAGCCTTAGCAGCACCACCCAGAGCCCGCCGCAGGCCGTCTGAGGACGTGTCCACGCACACGCGCACACACACACACACACACACACACTTCAGAGAATGATACAAACTCACGCATGCCTGCACACACGAGACAAGTCAAGCAGATCAGAGCAGGAAAAATGCAAACATGAGTCGAAAGAAATGGGTCTGGAAAAGCAAATAATGGAATTGGCATTGATTAGTGTTGACAGGCCAATTCCACTGTGATACCTTAATTCATTAGCTAGAGAGATTTAAATGACTAAGCACAAAAGAAAAAAACACAATGGTACAAGAATGTGGAAACTTCACAAAAAAGCCAATGAGACATTGGTCAATCTGTAAAACATCATCTGGGCAACCAGATGGTAAAATATTAAACAAGCTAAAAGGTTAACATTGCAACCCACTGCAAAAGCCACTACCAACTTAAAACCACCAATCTGATATACACGCACCTCCCCCAATGACCTACAAGACACCAGGACACAAACAAACAGCAAAGCCAATTTAAATAACCAAGCATAGACCAAAAAGTGATCCAAACATAAAAACAAGAGACATTTTAAATGTACCAGTAAGTAATAAGGGTTGAGCACAACTAACTGCAGTATGGATTATGTAAAACAAATCCACATGCAGTAATCTACCACTTCTTAGATATTTATATCACACATTTGATTTCACAACACAGCATGCAAAGACACTTGAAAACAATCTACATCTTTGCAGGTAGAACCTGAGGGGAAAATTGGAGTTGGCAAGCCATGTTTGGAAAGATTTAAAGCAGGCCTCTATTTTTAGCTGATTTCAACATTCCTCAGATTTAAGTCAAACCCAAAGTTAGCTCTCTCACCACAGCATTCGGATTTGTTCTAGAATTCATGTCACACTTCCTTAGACAGACTGCTACTCCAGCCTCGTAACCAGGGCCCAGGTTCATGGTGTCAGGGTCTAGGCTGAGTGTGCAAATACCTGGCTGTGAAAAGTTGGAGGAAGTGGGCAGGGTTTGGAGAGAGCGGCTAAGATTCTGCTTCATGTCTCGGTTCAGCGTCCGTGGCGACGACCCTAGCCAGCTGGGCTCCTCCCAACTCCTCTTGCCTGATTGGGTGGCTTTGGTTGGGCTGGAAGGAGCACTGAGAGCTCGGTCATATATCTGAGAGACAAAATGACAACAGGAGGCACAACACAGAGATGAATGCAACTAGCACAGAGACCAATTACAAGCAATGCACCATCTTAAAGATCAATAATCAACAGGCACGCACACGCACACACAAAAACCCACATGTGAACAGCATAAGCAATACTTTAGTATTGCATTAGTGCTGACTATTAATTACTATGATCAGTAAATTCCATTAGATCCATCAGATTAACACTACCTGAAGTGTCATGGAAAATCACAGATCAATGATGTAAAGCAGCGCGACAGATAAAGAACGTGACTCTGTGTGTGTGTGCTCACTCTCTTCACTGCCAGCGTGGCGATGCCCAACATGGCAGCACCCCCGACCCCCAACACCAGCTTGGCATTGGACAGCATGAAGTCGATGGCCGAGCCAATGCCGTTGTCATCCTTCTTCCCTTTCCGATCGCCGCTCACTCCCGCCATCCTCTCCGCGCCTTAGTGAAGGTTTGGGAGACTGGGGGCTGAAACTGAACATGGGGTCATAATTATACGGCTTATTGAAACATCAGTCAGATGTTTTGTTAAGGTGTTGTCAAGGTCAGAAAGACAGAGACAGAAACCAGGAATCTGAACAAGCACTTTCCACAACACATTTAAATGTCCTTCACACCCTGCACAACACCGCAACCCCTTGGGTGTTGGAACCTGCTAAAGTACACACCTCCATCTCGCAACTTTCCTTATAGGGAGAGATATAGAGCAACCTTACATTCATACCTGCAACTGTTCAGACCCCTGGTGGTAGTGGAACTCCACCCCACTGCCCTGCCCTGGTGGAGGAGGTGGTGCTGGGCACTCCTGCCGTGCCCTGCTGGTGAGGGCTAGACTAGCCCACCCAGACGGCTGTTGAGGAAGAACTGGCCCCTCTTCAGCGCGTCCTCCTTCTGCCCCGGAGCGCTGAGTGCCTGACACCGTCTGAACTCCCGGGTCACGGTGCGCTGGTAGTAGTTGCGGTCGGTGTACTGCAGATGGCGCCCTGCACGGAGCAGCGCTCTGTACAGCTCCAGCACGGCACTGCGAGACCAGCCGCCCATCAGGGAGAGCTCACGCTGGGCCGATATGCACCTAGGCAAGCACACACACGCGCGTGGACATGTATGAGCATGTAAGCGCGCGCGTGCACGCACACGCACACACACAGAGCAAAGATGGAGCATGTACCAACTGTGAATGAATTCTAGATACATTACATTACCTGTAATACATGTCTTACAAACACAAACAGGTATTACTAGCCTTTGTAGCTCTGGCTCTATCTGCTAACCCAGTGTGCTCTGTCATTAGATAGACCTTACAAAATGCCATCAGCTTAAATTTTAACATGCACCAAAAGACATGAAACTGGTTGTAATCATTAAAAGGAAAGCATTTACGTCCTAGAAGCTTTTGCTCTCAAAACTTTAAAAACGTTATGTTTTCAACACTTACACACCCTGCACACGTTATGGGTGAGTGGCTAAAGGATGTTACGACCCTTCCAGCTGAAAACCCACCACTGCTACCGACACGGCCCAAGCCCGGTGTCCTCACACCACCAGCTACTACGATGATGTAACGATGACCAAGCTACGTCAAAGCGACCGGTGTTTACAACACGAGCCCAGCTTATTCTGCCCAGAAAACCATATTACACATTAGTTTTGCCCACGACCGAAAGTTGGGCTAATGGCTTCGCGTTACGGAGCCAAGTCTACATTCGCCATCCAGCTAGCGGTAGGTAAGCTAGGTTAGCTCATTAACTTTAGCCACATCACTACCGTAACAGCACTGTGACACGACATTGCCTTAACACTCACTGGTGGACAGACAAATGCACATCAGAACAACACATCACCTTCCCCAAAATGCACACACTAACTAACCTAGCCATTATTACACTTACATGCTAATTAATAAAGCAAGCATGCTAGCTAGCTAGTTGGCCAAGTCCCCTAGTCGCTAAGCAACGTTAGCTACGTTAGCTAATTGAAAGCTTCAAGAACCAGGGAGCTGGCGGCAGCCTACAAATAGGAATATAATAAAATATAATAAACTATAAATAACAATATGAAAATATAATAAAAAGTAAATAAGTAAATCCAACACAACAGCCTAACCCTTTTAGTAACGTTTACTGAAACTCACGTTTGAGTATATCTGAGGAGTATGTCCTTTACAGCGTAGCTGCAAGTTAACCTTAGCTCCACTGGCGTTAAAGAACACACCGGAAGAGGAATCCCATCTCAAGTTTTGAACAAAGATAATATCTTCCGTGTGTTAATAAAAAACTTGTAAAATCTGTGTAAAGTCTAAATTAACGGAATATAACTTTATTCAAAATGTAATATATTTTCTAAAAAAAAAGAGATAAAGTCATCCTTTAAGAGCTGTCTATATAGTCAATGCAAACTGTGAAACAGCTGCAATCTTAATTTTAAAACCTGTACTATTTTAGAAAGAATGTAATTGCCTTTAGAGATATAAAGTTCAGCTTCAAAAAGTTGTTTTTGTTCCACGCAGTTGTTAAAAAATATATTTTACTTGTCTACGTGATCTAATTACCAAAGCACATGTCTGCAACACAATCCAGAGGAGGCTCTACTTTCTCAACGTAAAACATATACCTGATTGCATCAGACAGGGATTCACCAGGCCACCAGCCAAGCTCTATGGAATGTGATCACATGTACCTAAAGAGACAACTGCCCAACAGCCTTAAAGTCAGTCATATGACTGCAGCTTCTGACCTCTCATGACGGCAATGTCTGACCTCTCATAGCTGATATGTATGACTTGAATAATGACACTTTACCTGATTACAGAATGCACCACAAATCATTATGAAATAATTATCCCCGAATATACTTCAGGATGGCATCAGAAGTGTTCCTAAATTATAAAACGTAAGCATTCCATTAAACATTCCATTAGGGATCGATAACTGTATCAGTGAACTTTGGGGAATCATAATATGTACAGTCATATTATCTACGAGTGAGCCTTACATTGTTTTAGACTTTTAGAGTTTAGAGTTTTAGACTTTTAGACTTTTCAGCAAAGGAGAATGCTTGTGTGACAACTTAGCCAGTGATACAGTTAGCCTCTGTTTGGAGACGGGAAATGGAATTCCTTAATTGGAGTCACTGGGTCTATATTACAGTTCTGCTTTTCTCACTGGGAGCAAACTTCTTCACTACACGTACACACATTTCTGAGAGTCTCTTCAGCACGGAGGTGAGTGGAAATTCACATAAACTAATGTCTTTATATGGCATCAATAATACTTCAATACCTTCCTTATAACATGCAGTTCAATATTCTGACTGCATTGCATGTATATACATTTGAAGCTGATTTGCTGGCATTAGAATAACAGATTTCAAAAGACTTGCTGAATGTTAGTTGGTAGTGGTATTGTCTATATGTTGGTAGTGGTATTGTAATAATGTAAGCTAGTGTATATATATATGTGTGTGTGTGTGTGTGTGTGTGTGTGTGTGCACATAGTGAGTAAAAAGAAATTACACATACATATATATATATATATATATATATATATATATATATATATATATATATATATATATATATATATATATATATAATTTATTTATTTTTTTCATTTTTAATAGGATTCTAAAAGGTCTAAAAGCAAAATAAAATAGAATTTGACATATGTGGTGTGTTGGAGAAGGCTGTGTATGAGGGATCTTATCATGCTCTTTTATGATTTAAAGTAAATTAAGTAGGGGAATTATGCTAATTGATCATTAGGTTTGGTACATAAAATGTTTATGCTTTGTGGGCCATATATATGTATTTGTGTGTGTGTATGTGTTGAACACTGTGTTTTCTCTCTATGCATTGTCCCAGAAATGTATTATGATATTGTCTAGACCACACTGACGTTGAATAAATTTACTAACAATTGCTAAGAAAGATTACTCATTTAAAATCATAAACTTAGGTCAACTTCCTTTTGAATGAGCATATGTACCGAGAAACCAAAAAAAGAGGATAAAAGAACTATGAGGACAGTGGGTATATGCATACAGACAGAACCTTATTATTACACTTGCCCTGCCGCAAGCAACATGAGGCATGTTCCCATGATGACTTGCATCACAAATTCAATGTTTTCCTCATTGTTGGAGAAACTGGGGGTGGGGGGGGGGGGGTGCTGTAAATTTGGAACCTCCTCTTAAGCACATGTGTAGTCATGATCACAGATTATCGTCCTGCTGTTTTTCCTTGGAGGCATTGTATTGTTTTGGAATCCCATTTTTCCAATTCAAGGAGAATTCCTATTCCCATAGGCAGCCTTTTGTTGGGACTATATGGTAACCTATGGAGACAATAATAAACATATTGAATTACAACCTAACCATGAAGATGCAGTGAGTCTTATTTTACGATGACAAAGCATATTGGCTGTGATTATTCAAGCCATATGAGTTCAGTATAATGTAAAGTTATAGTCAGTATAAAGCCCACAATTGTTGGCTTTCTAACGCATTGCTTAATACTCGTATTAGTACATAAGGCATGATGAATAAGTGTATAAGATAATTATTTGCTCTGGAATCTGGTATGACGGTCCTTTTAAATGCTCTTTTCAGTTTTTAAGTATGCATTTTTGTACTGAAAGAAATTGACACAATATGAAACTGTGGACAGAGTTCCTTTTTTCTTTGTTGTTCTGAAAAAAAATCAAGCTTTGTTGGCAAAGGCCTCATATTTTTCCTTTTGGTTCTTTTCTCCTCAGAATGGCACTTCTTTACCCCATTCCAGTATTGGATGTCACCATGAAGGAAGCAAGCCGGGTGCTTCAGCTCATCCTGAGCCCAGAGGAGTATGACCACTACAAAAGTGCCCTCTCGCAGCAGACTGAGGCACTTAAGGAGACCCAGGAGCAGCTGGCATCCAGTGCCTCGCACCATGAGAACTGGGTGACTGAGCAGTTCAAACAGCGCCTGCTCTCCTGTAGGGACCCCCTGCCCACGTCCACGGCCATCCCTTCTGTCCTTCCTCCATCCAAGGCCAAGGGGGAGTGGACACAGCTAGAGCGAGCAGCAGCGTTGCTGTGGGCTGCAGCCTGTCTGTACAGTGAGCCTTGGCTTGTTGAGGGTGACGTACCAACAGAACGCACACAGCAGTCCGAAGTCTTTTCTGCCAGTCGTCTGCCAGGCAAAGAGCAGGATCAGATAAAGGTAAGCCTTTTGGTTCTGCCATCTACACCATTTCATCTACAGTATTTCTTATTCTGTGACTTCTCAGAACATTAATATGATGGCTAGCTAGTAGTAATTAATAAGTAATAACCAACAACTAATGTGAAGTAGCTATACAAATCTACTCTACAGCTAACATATTTCACTATTTCCAGCAAAGGAGTTTCAGTTTCCGTATTTTTTTAACCAGGACATGTTTTTGTTCTCAGGTGTATCCAGAGAGCCTCCATGCCATTGTCATTTGCAGAGGAGGTATAGTCCCCATTCAAATCTTACAAAGCCTGAGAGGCATTGTCTCCTGTTTGCCTCTTCTTGACATCTACACCCAGTTAGCTCAAGCAATGTGCCTGCAAGTTGCACCAGCTGAGCAGGATCCACACCCAATCTGTGCATTATCTGCCCTTCATCGCCACATCTGGCACATGGTCAGGGAGGAGATACTGAAGACTGGTGGTGAAGCAGCAAAATCACTCGACCTGATGGAGAGTGCCATTCTGGTACTGACACTGGAAGACTGTCCCGCACCAGCCGATCTGGCAGACACCCTCAACACCATCCACTTGGGTGGGCTGAACGGACAATGCTGGAGATACTATGACAAGGTATATCCACTTTGGTGCATTTTATAGTTTGCTATAAAAGTAATGTGATGTGGTCCAAGATAAATTACTTTCACCTATCACTGAACACAGTACCTAATACAGCGCTAAACCAAATTGCACAAGGAGGAAAGGCAGATTTATTCTTGGACTGAACTGCTCAGTTAAAGATAATTATGAATTAATACTCCTGTGTTGTTCAAACATAGACTACATCCAGAAAATGATCCATAAAGTTCACATACACACACATAATAAAATGAAACAACTGTTCATATTTTTCTCCACAGGTGGTGAACATGGTGGTTTTCAAAGACTGTCTAGCAGGCATGGTCTTTGAACACAGTGCTGTGGATGGCATGGTGGCTGGACTTATAGTTGAAAGTGTATGGAACCTCTCAGAGTCACAAAACATAGAGCATATGCGAACTCAGGCATTAGCAAGTAGGTCAGATAGCGCTTCCTTAAATCTGCTTAATTTCCCATTACAGAGTATTAGCATGCCGAATCAACTTCTTGAAATCCTTCCACAAATGAGCAACCCTATGATCACCTTCGAGGTTTCATCTTATCCTGATGTTTTCACCACTCTAAGGGCTCACAGAGGTTTATATGATGCATGGATTAATTTTGCTTTACAGCTCTCTCTAACACAAACCCTTGGGGAATTAGTTGCCAGCCACATCATGGTGACTCCCACTCACATGAGACATTACAAACATGGTCGCTGTGATCCAACTTATTCCGTCACAATGCAGTCTCGCCAACTGGTTTCAGCATTGGGTTCTTGTGTTAGGCCAGACAACAGTCTTCATTTCACCATGCAAATCTTCCAAAAGTTCCACCTGGCATTCTTAGAGCACAAAAATCTTATCAAAGCCACAAAAAGTGGCCAAGGGGTAGGACCTCATTTAGCTGTCTTGCGCAGCAGTATGTCTCAAGACAACCCACTAAAGAAATTTCTAGATCTTTTCGGCTGCCCCTCCATCTACCTCACTGGATCAGATCTGATGGAAGGTGTAGAGTGTGCTGTGGGCAATGTGTATGCTACTGACCAACTGGCTGTTACTTATCTGGGCAAGCAAGACAAAGTTCGTCTTATACTGAATGGGAAGGGGACCTTTGCCTGTGTATTAGTAAAACTAACACAGTGTCTTGAGCTAAACCTAAAGCTGGTGATGCTTCTTGCAGTAAGGTATGCAATTGCTGGGCAGATGGGTGCTATTGAGTGCCTCTTGCAAAGAGAAGAACAAATAAATGGAAACACAACAGAGGATTTCACTAGTGTTGTTGATCAGAAAGGATGGAACAAAGTCATGTGCAAACAATCCTTATATTCTGCTCCTGAAGGAAAGTCAAATTTCACCCTAGTGATTCATGGTGGGGCAGGAGAAGAAATGATGCTGAGTCATAAGGTGGTTGACATCATTGAATTTGCCCTTCAGACAGCCCTGACACTGGGAGCACAGGTGCTATGCTGTGGAGGCAGCAGTTTAGATGCAGTGCAGAGGAGTGTAGCTGCTTTAGAAGACTGCTTCTTATTCAATGCAGGTAAGGGTTCGGTGTACAACCGAAGTGGACAGCATGAAATGGAAGCTACCATTGTGGATGGACATGAAAGGAATTCTGGATCGGTGGCTTGCTTGCGCAGTGTGAAGAACCCTGTCAAAGCAGCTCGGTGTGTCATGGAAAAGAGTTCACACTCACTACTCACAGGAGACGGAGCCGAGGAGTTTCTGGAGGGTCTTCCTGAGAAAGAAAAACCAATGAAGCCAGAGTACTTCCACACTGATATCAGACGCAAGGAGCTGGCTATGAAGCTAAGCGGCAGTAAAAACAGCCATCCCCAGACTGTAGGTGCAGTTGCTCTGGATCCTTGGGGCAGGCTTGCAGCAGCTACATCCACTGGGGGGTTAACAGGCAAGTGGAAAGGGAGAGTTGGTGATACAGCAATTGTGGGGGCAGGAATATATGCTGATGATAAACTTGCGGTGACATGCTCAGGTGACGGTGATGCATTCTTACGCCAGACAGTTGCTCATAAGGTAGCTAGTCTCTACAACCTCAAAGGCTACAGTTTAAGACAGGCTTGTCAAGAGGTGATTTATGATGATCTAGAAGCAAAGTTTGCTGGAATCATTGCAATTGACCATAAGGGTGAAGCTGTAGTTGAAACAAGTGCTGGAGTGATGTTTGTTGCTTCCATGGTCAATGGTCATGTTAGAACTGAAGTCTTCAGACCCATGATGAGCTTTGCACATGTGATTTGGGAAACTGATGAACTGGTAGCTCATTTGCATACTGAACCCTGGACCCCAGGAACCACGATTATCACTCGAAAGGCATTAAATGGACCAAACAGCATCTTTCAGTTAACTGTACCTGACTATGTAACAATGTTACTGGGTGCACAAACAGTTGCCAACTTGCTCTGTGAGAAACTTGGTGTGTACCGCTGTGCCCTTGTGTTCATGCCCCAGCTAGACAAGCCTGCTCATGTCAAAATTTTGCCTCTTCATGGTCTAGAACCCAAATGGGAGCCACATCTTGCAAAGGAAGAAGAATTCCACATATTTGATCCTGGTTACTGCAGTTCAAAGAGTGGCCCACGTTGTGAGGACACTTACTTAGAACATGTACAGGAAAAAATCAGGGCTCAGCTCTCAACACCCAATGCACCACCTTGTTATGATTTCCATGGAGATCCATGTCATGATGACCTTTTTTCACGCATCGTGAGAGGGGAGGAGAAACAGTGGCGTGTGTGGGAAGACAATGAACATGTAGCTTTTCTGACCCCATTCCCAAATAGTCCTGGCCTTACGGTTGTGGTGCCTCGGAAGCCACTATCAAGTGACATTTTTCGTCTAGACAGGAATGACTACACAGCCCTAATCTTGGCCACTTGGAAGGTGGCTAAACTTCTGCAAAAAGGAATGGGTGCTCGAGGAGTGGCTCTCATATTTGAAGGGTTTGAAATCAACTATGCCCATGCTAAGTTGATTCCACTTGTTTCAAAGCCTGACGAATTGCCTCTTGCAGTGCCTTTTCAGTTCTGTCCAACCTATCCTGGATATGTAACTTCTGCCAATGGTCCTCCAGCAAGTGAAGAGACTCTCAAAGAGATCCACACCAAGATCATATTGATCACTCCTCCTCGCTCTTGGGAACACCCCCAAAGCCACTCCACATTAGCCATCAAAAGCCAGTGGTACTGCAATCTCTTTCAGATCCAAAACACTTTATTCCACAGCACAGTTGACTACTTTAACAACAAATGCAAGTATGCATATGCTCTGACACCAATCACAACTGACTCAATTTCCTCACCAATAGGACTGGGGTCAGATTCAGAGCCTGTGTTCATCAATATGTTTGGCCAGGACATATACTTGGCTGACTCTATGCAGTTTGTGCTGGAATACTTCTTGCGATTCCAGGAAGGACTACCAGGGACATATTACATGTCTCCCAGTTTCCGTGGAGAGGATCCTGATACTACCCATCTAAACCAGTTCTACCATGTTGAGTGTGAGCTGCTCGGTGACATAGATGCTGCTATTAACATAGCAGAACACTATTTATCCCACTTAACGTGTGCAATGTTAAAGAGACACACCAAGATTATTATGAGTGCAGCAGGAACACTCTCCCATGCACAAGATCTACTGAAACAGTTGGAGAAAGGCCTTCCAAGAGTGACTCTGGACAAAGCCATCCTAATGATGCCCTCTATTGACTGCCTGGAGTGGGTGCAGGTGGGGCAGCCACAGTTTGGCAGAAAACTGACACGTAAAGGAGAAAGAATCCTGACTGAAAAGTATGGTGGTGCTGTTTGGTTGACGGAAATGGATCACCTTGGAGTACCATTCTACCAGGCTTATGTTGAAGGTTCTGACAGAAGCAAAGCAAAAGCCGCCGACCTCCTCTTGGGGTTGGGGGAGACCGTGGGCCTGGGGGAGCGACACCCCACCCCCGAGATGGTACAGGAGGCTCTTCAACACCATGCTATACCAGAGGAGTCTTACAGATGGTACATCAACATGAGGCAAATCAGTCCCCTCCTTACAAGTGGGTGGGGTATGGGCACAGAAAGATACCTGTGTTGGCTTCTACAGCACAATGATGTTAGGGACATGCAGATCATCCCCAGATTAAAGGCAAAGAAATACATGCCTTAAAACAAAGACTTAGATATGAACTAATAAACGATACCAACTTAGCTGTGAAGTTATGAGTCATGAAAACTTAATTCCATCTAGTCATAACTAAAAAGCATTACAGAGAATCTAAAGCTTTGTGGATTATACTTTCAAACATTAAGTGATTTAAGCGATTTTTTCTTACAAAAAGAACAATACATTTCATTTACTAACATGATTCAATACAATACTTGGAAATCATGTAAACATTGTTGGTATATGTTTTCTAATTTGTAAAAGAGCAATTACCTATCAGATCATTGCATAGTTGTTTTCTTTTTGATATGATAACTGATAATCATAATTGGCACTGTTTCCTAAATGTTGCTTTTGTGTGAACATTCAATATAGACCTATACCTGGAATCTTGTATTCTTAACTCATAATTAAAGGAGCAATAAGTATTTTTTAACCACCAACAATATTTCTGAAAGTGATTAATTACTATTTTTATATTTTTTCAAAGTGTAACTTGCATGAGAAGAATCAAATTGCTTTGTGGTCCTCAAATTTATCAGTTTATGCTCCATATACCAGGATTCCTACATGGAGGCAGTTGTGTTTAAAATAGATTTAGCACAAAATTTCCAAAATATTCAAGCCCAAGGTGTGATGGTTAGTGGTGTAATCAGTATGATGGCTGTTTCATAATGTCTTTGGAACAATGACTTGTTGCTCATTTAAGTTAATCTGAAATAAGACTGGTTTACAGATGCTGGTTTACAGGAGCTGGTTTACAGATGCATTCACATATCTTATTTCTCAAGATGTTTCTTGGCAATTTTCTTTGATGTGGTTTTATTCTGTGTTATGTGAAAATATCAATAAACACTATATATTTTAACCATATAGCATGTTATATGTTATCCATCTGTGCGCCCTCTGTCTCATTCTCTCTTTCTTTTGCAGCTCTTTGAATTCAACAAAGAATTTAAATAGATTATGACATGGTAAAAATAAATTAGGGATACAGCTGTAATCTAACTCACATCAAACACCAGGCACCAGGCAGTGGGTTGGATGCAATTAGGCCTTTAAAAGCAATCAATGTAAAAGGGAGCAATTTATCTAAGTGTTCCCTACAACAGAACACTAATGTTTCTTTAGCTTGTAGCATCAGCACAAAAGAAGACCCAGGGAATGCCATCTTCAATTCCAGTGGGTTAGTGTTAAACAGAAAAAACATCATATGGCAATAAAACACACCTAACACTAATGAACTAGAGAGAGAGACAACTATCTAAATAAATCAAACACACAAAACTTAACTGAGCAAACACCAAACATTAAATTAAACTAAATACATCTGTAGACAGGCACATGGCACTGTGGGAGTTAGGGTTAGGGGTTAGGGGTTAGGGTTAGGGTTAGAGGTTAGGATTAGGGGTTAGGTTAGGGGTTAGGGGTTAGGGTTAGGGTTAGGGTTAAGGTTAGGGTTAGAGGTTAGGGTTAGGCTCATGTTTGATCATACTTTTCATAAATATGTAGTGACACAGTGAGCGTGGGAAAAAGGGGGATGAAACACTGTTTTACCTTTACATTGTTTAAAAACAAAAACGTATTCAGAACACAAACATAGGCTCCAGTCAGATCACTCTTTATCAATTACTGAAATACAAGTATAACTGTATTTATATACAGTTTTTATAACAATAAAACTGAGGTGAAGTGTTTCATATTCTAATAACGAGGAAAAAACACTCGATAGGCATCTTCAATCTTGTGACAAAATCATTCACAAGCTAACAGATCTTGGTGAGAAAGGTTTTTCCTTTTCACTGGTATTCATGAGACCCAAATCTGCACAGTGTTCCGTCCTATGTCTATTGATCTTTATACACTATCAGCATTTAGCATATAACTGACAAATCAGTTCAATAGGGAACGTAAGGACCAGGCGTACACCTTACCATAGGTCTTGGTAAGAAAATGCATAGCACTACTGTAGTCCAACCATTGGGGGCGCAGGCCGCCTACTGACAGCTAAACTCATTACTCCGATAAACCAACCGTTATGGCAGGTCAAGTTGGGGCTCTTGTGAACGCGAAGTGGTTAGCCGATGCAATAAATAATAACAGAGTAGGGCCGAGTTTACGGATTCTGGACGCGTCTTGGTACCTGCCTAAACTACAGCGCAATGCAACGGAAGAGTTTAAACGATGCCATATTCCTGGAGCCTCATTTTTCGACATCGATAAATGTTGCGACACAACCTCGCCGTATGAACACATGCTGCCAACAGAGAGCGAGTTTGCGGACTATGTCGGAAATTTAGGAATTGCGAATAACACTCACGTCGTTGTTTACGATGGCACCGACTTTGGCTCATTCTCCGCGCCTCGGGTGTGGTGGATGTTTAGGTTTTTTGGCCATAATTCAGTGTCAGTACTAAACGGTGGACTTAAAAATTGGCTACGGGAAAGTCATCCAGTCACAGATCAGTATTTCAAACCAGAGTGTACCAGCTTCAAAACTTCCATAAACGCCTCTTGTGTGAAAACCTATGAAGACGTTCTGGAAAACATAACAAGCAAAAAGTTTCAGCTCGTCGACGCCAGAGTTGAGGGACAATTTCGTGGTATTGAACCCGAACCACGGGAAGGTAACATTATTTACGAAAATGGATAGTTACATGTCTAATAACCTGAATTATGTAGTTTTTACGTTTCTTAAAATTGATTAGGATCTTTCATTTAAGAAAAAAATATATAGCCAGGTTACATTTTGCATTCAGTGAAGCTGATTCATGAAACTTAGATGTGTGAACTTTCATTTGTGTTTCCATGTGGGATCATTGTCGTGAAGTACCCTTGGATTACACACGTTGACGTTTTTGTGCATGGACTGTCTTAATTCAATTTATTTGACCCCACAAAGGTGATTTAAGGCTGATGGTCTTATAGATTGAGTCAAGGGTGTTGGGCACAAGGAAAACTCAAAATTGTGCAGTGTACTGGAACTGCAGGACCCTTCTTGTGGGACTCTGCACTTGTGTCCACAGTGCAACCTATCATGCAGTTTCACAATTTTGACCAACACAGACTTGCTCACTGTAAGAGCGTTCGTAATGAATCTTACTTACTGGTCATTTGTTTGCACATCTGTTGCTTTTATTCATAAATTATTCTCAGAACATTTAAAATTAATTTTTTTAAGGAAAAAAAAAAAAAAAAAAGACTGATTCTCTTCCTCAGACACAGAACCTGGCCATGTGCCCGGCACCATCAACATGCCATTTCCCTCCTTTATGGACTCGTCTGGACTGGAACGGCCTGTCGAGGATCTGACAGAGCTGTTCAAGCAGGCGGGGGTCGACCTTCAGAAGCCCTTCTGGGTCTCCTGTAGCTCGGGTGTAACTGCTTGCCACATCGCCTTGGCTGCATATCTGTGTGGGAATGCAGATGTGTGCCTTTATGACGGGTCATGGACCGAGTGGTTTGCTAAAGCTGCACCTGAACATGTCATCTCTGAGGGTAAAGGCAAACAGCTGTGAGAGGGCTCATTTAATTGCAGGGTTTAGGAACTGGCCCTGAAAGTTCTGCAAACAGTAAAAACAGATGTCCTTGAGATTGTGCTTTTGTTTTATTGTCTGCACACTAATATCTAGTTTTCTAGGAATCACTTTCCACTTTGTTACTTCAGAGATTTAGAATTTAAGCCCATAATTCATAAAGGCTGAAAAGGAACAATCAAAATAGATAAAACATTAATTCCTATTTTGTTTTTGTTAGCCATTTATAATAAAACTATGAAGGACCAGTATAAGTGAATGAATAGTTGTGTCTCACTGGGGCTCAGTAGTCTATAATCAGGACATGGGTCTTTATTAAAGGATGAAAAATAACATTACTGATGTAGCCTGTGCACTGAAATTAGGTAATGTGACAGATTACTACATGACAGTTCTGTCTGGCTAGCACACACTGGTCTAGCTAGCACTTACTGTGTGTGTGTATATGTTTATGTAAGTGCTAGCTAGACCTGCTTGGTGCTTATAGGATTTATGGCCCTTTGTCAAGGGATGGATCTAATTATACATTGTGTAGGATTAGATTTAAATGTTTTACTGAGTGTCCTTTTGAATATTTTATGCATTGATTTGTTAAAGTATACCTGAGTATACTACATGTAACCATATTGTAGTGCTAATGGAAGTTAATCAACCAAGTTGAGTAAACCTCAACGAGCCTTTCTGAAGTTCAGTAGGAGGGTTTAAACAATGAAGAGGCAAATCTGGATTTCATAAATGTATTACAATAACAGCAACTGTAGAAGTACAATTCAGGCCAAAAAACTGAATAAAATAAATAAAAGTTGCGAGCCTCATAGTCTTTCTTCTGTGCACCTTTTAAGTTCAGTCCCTTTTAACTAGTCTCCCTTACATACGTGCAAAAAAAGCGGCGTTTTGGAAGCTTTTGCACTGTAAAATATGGCCAAGTGCCCATTTAAAGTACGATGTCTGATGTATCTAACTATGGTCACTACTGCTAGGTCTACTAAACTTCTAGCCAGCTAACTAACCTAGCTAGCTAATAAGTGTATGAATAAATAAATTCTTGAGAATACATGTAAATCCCAAAAATAAACAAACTTGAGCACTAGTCCATCAGCTGATTAAGATCTGTAGTGAACTGGTCTGGTCTGACCTTGTTCGTGAGTGACTGGGTGAAGAAATTGGCGGAGCTCATCATCATACTAAAAAACGGCGTTTTGTAGCACTTAAATCGGTGCCTTTTATAGCATATATAAACGCAGTAAAATGCAGCGTTTTAGTATTTTTTGTGTCTTATTTTACGGCATAGTGAAAAATAACACCGTTTTTTGCGGTGTAAAAGCATCCAAAACGCCACTTTTCGTTTGAGTGGAATTTTGATCCCTTTGGCTTTCTATAGTATCCAGCGACTAAACTCGCGCGATCGTCAATCCCTGTCTCTTTAAGGCTCCCGCAATCCCTGAAGCTCGACGGTGCAGGACCAACGAGTTCACGGCTTCACTGGCACGCCATATCGCTCTCTCACACTGGGCCCGAATCCGAATTCGAATCTCCCAAACGAAATCTGTCCAAAAACACATAGTCTGCATAGTGCAGAACAAACTCACTTCGGTAAATTTACATACACAGCCATTATACGTAGATCTTTTCACACTTGCTTAGCACAAGAATAAAAGTAATAAACTCAAAAGCAGTCGGTGTGTGTGTGTTTATTTATTACCGACAAAAATACCCCAATATACTATAGGTAATTGGCTTATTATCTGTATTTCTCTATCGTAACCACATCCAAATAAATCAACTGCGTCACAGGCTAGTCAAATTTGTAGAATTCCAACAAGGAAACTTACCGAGGCTAAACACGGCAGTGGCTTTATACCACTTAAACAAGGTGATAACATGATAACTTTGGGATAAGAGCTCTAAGCACTCTTCTGACCCTTTTATGCTATAAAACAACTCTTTAGTACACTCTGAAAAGAAAACTAGAAAAAATGACAACGTGGTGGAAAACATTCGCTCACTGAACAGTGGGGGCATGAATCACTAAATTTAACCCTTCCCTCACGTGAGAAATTTGGGTGGGTTACATCCTCCCCTCCTAAGTCAGCACGCATCCTCACATGTAAGAATCTCATTTTAAATTGTCTCAGAGGACATATTTGGCCGCAGCTCATAGTCAAGCGCGTGGAAGAATGCCTTGCCAAGGCCACCACGTGTAGACTGCATAACCAGGATCAAAGGATTTCCTAAGGATTGGTAAGCCTGTCTGTCTGGTGCCATTCTCAATCGTGTGGACCTCCAAGGTTCCAAACCTTCTCCTAATAACTGATAGGCTATAGGTTCACGTTCATTTTCCACTTTGTGGCTAAGCTCATCAATATCCATAGGTTCTGCCTTGTCTTGTATGTCTTGACTAACTGCATTGATGGGGGTCTGACACTGGTTGCATCACTGACTGACTGTTGAACCAGACTATCCAGTTGATCATCTTGCATAGGTGATACTCAAGAATGATGTTGTTCCTAAGTCTTCCTAAGTTCACAACTGTTTACTCAATACACACTAAATAGAAATAAAGATGCAGACTCTTTTATTAATTGAAGAGAATTGCTGGTCCTGTCTTTATTCTAAGCTCAATGTTACAAATGTGGCATTGTCCAGAGAATGTCTAACAGTCTCAGATGGGCACACCTTTATACATTTTCTTCAAGGACCCTTACATAACCACTTTTATTTTTTCATAATACTTCTCCAGGTTCCACTTTTGTGTCCAAACCAAATATTATTCAATGTATGCAAATTGATATTCAATATTACACCAACCGGTTCTTGGTACCATTATGTTCAACCTGAATTACTTCTTCCGGGGATGTTCATATTATTTCTTCTGTTGCTAGGGTGGGATATCTTGTCCTTGAACCCAGGCTCTCCCCTCGACTGAGGCCCCTCGAGACCTGTCAAAGAGGCCTCCTGAGGATTTATGATGAAGCCCACAGCTTCCTGTATGAAACCAGTTTATGCTGGACCATCCAAACCTTTCTGCTTACGATATCATTTTATTACCTCAAACTGGTATCTGTATGGAGGATGTTTGTCTGCTCTGAATTGGCAAAGCCTAAAACAAGCAGAAGTATAACGTTTCTAGTAGGAACCAGGCAAGAGGCAGAACACAAATGCAGAAGGCGGTTTAATGAGTGAGGGTAGCAAAAACACGGAAGGCTAATAAACAGCGATATGGGGAAAACACTGAGGAAAAGAAATAAATGAACTAGGCAAAAGAAAGAGTAAGGGTGATGACAGAGATAGCAAGAGCTACTGAACACAACCAAACAAACTAAACATACCACAAAAACCGACAACATAGGAAACCAAACACAGGGCTTAAATAACCAGCACAATTAGGCACTAAATAGACTCAGGTGAACATAGGAACAGGGAGAACCAAAATGACTGGAATGAAGGAACAGACGACGGGCAGAAAAAACAAAACCAAGGACTGGCACAAGGAAATAAAGGAAAACAGTCACGACAGGGAAACCATGGAAACAGGGATGCCAGGAGGGTGGTCATTCACGACAAGAAGTCAGCTTTTCAATCATAGTTTGAAATGCACTCTCACATTCAACAGTCCACCTCTCATTTAAAAGGTTGCTTTCAAATGAAAAAAAACCTGTACTTTAGGGTTTTTGGGTTTGGGGAATTCATTGGGGGAAGGTTTGGAGATCTTCAAACAGTCCTTCACAATCCTCCTATAATACCCCGTGAATCCTAGGAAATACTTCAGCTCTTTAAGATTGTTTGGTCTTAGTGATCTTGCCAGGGTCAATTTTAACTTCAATTTCGGACACAAATTGATGCTTTATATTTTGACTACTTACACAGGCTCTTTAGAGAACATCAAGTTGTTCCTATGAGTGCTGGGGTTTCCAAGTTTGCCTTACAATTTGGCACAATTAGAGCTAGAGTGGCTATTTCTTCAGCTCTGCCAGTAACAGACTCATGGAAGTAGATAGAAAGTTCAACGTAACCAAGGTATGGCACGACCTGACCTTCTGCACCTTGTATCTGGGGTAGATTATTCAACAGTAGGAATGGCGGTGATTTTAGGTGAGTGCCATGAAAAGACTGGCAAATTGTGGTCACCTGGGAGCCTGAATCAAGGAGGCATTCACACGGAGTTCCCTTAATAATAATGGAGGCCATGCACCTTGATCCAATGAGCCCACTAATGGCGACATCTCTAGTAGATTTTGTCTCTGTGTGTGCATTACATCCAGCTCTCAGTGGTTCTTGGGATGGGGTGGGACTCTTATTTGACATCTGGGTCTCAATATGTCCCTCTACTGACACCCGGTCCAACTTAAATGCTGGCCATGTCTCATTTTCCATTCCTCTTGTCTGACTCTTGGTTCTCTGTATTTCTTGTCCACCAAAGCATTCTTTTGAGAATTCTCACACTGTCTTGCTATATGGCCATCATCACTGCACTTAAAACAGAAGCTTTAGTCTGCGGCTGATGTTTGATTGCTGTCTGTCATATTGCCCGATTCCTTAGCACACTACAATACACAGCAGGCTGTTTGTCACCCAAACCAGGACTCAAATAATCAAGAATGTCATGTCAGATCATCATCACCCGAATATCGACTTCACCTGTGTGTCATTTATAAACATGTATATAAGCTTGTCTGAAAGTTCATCACATTGCAAAGTATTGCCTCCTGTGTTGTCGGAGTATAATTTAGCTGATTCTATTACTGTGTATTGTACCTTGGATTTACTGTTTCTCATTTCTGATTTTTACCTGTCCCTTTTGGATTCTTCTGCCTACATTTTTGGATTGTCTTTCACGTTTTGATATGGACTGTTTTCCCACTATTTGAGATACTCCCAACCTTGCCCATTTTGTTTTGACCCTTTTCCTCCACATGGAGCTAGAATAAAAGCCCACAAGCATCTGATTTTTGCCTGGCCCATTACAGAATACTTCACCTCCAATGCAGACGGCGGATTTGGATTCCTTGAAGGAAGCTTTGACCAACCAGGGTCAGCTAATCAACCAACACCAACAGGTGCTTGAGGGTTTCACAAGGTCAGTGGATACAGTCGCCAAACGACAAGTGGACCAACAAACACAAATGTAGGAACTACGACAATGTCTCAGAGAACTCACCTCCCAGCTGCAAATGATAACTACTCCTTCTCAGTTCATTCCCACGATGGCACCTAGTACCACTGCAATCAGTATTCAACCGACCTTCCCCATGAGTAAACCACAAAAATATGATGGCTCCCCAGTAAAGTGTCATGGTTACCTGTTACAATGTTCATTATACTTCAATAGCCTTCCACCCTGTTCCAATCAAGCTAAGATTTAATTAATTACTTCTCATCTATCTGACAAAGCTCTAGATTGGGCGACTGCCATCTGGGATAACGTACAAACATCGTCTTATGACGATTTTATCGCTCAATTCAAGGCAGTGTCTGGTCACCCACATGAGGGAAGAGCCTGCGAGGAGATACTAACCAGGTTGCGCAAAGGCAATCGCTCTGTGGCCGACTATGACAAGAGTTCTGTACTGTCAATGCAGCTAGTGGATGGAATGAGGTAGCGTTGATCAACACTTTGCAGAACGGTCTCATTTCAGACGTCTTGCATGAACTAGCCTGCCGAGATAAGTTAGATTTGAATCAGCTTAAAGCTCTATCTATCTGTCTGGATCACTTTATTCAAGAACAAAAACCGCGCAGAGCTAGTAGTTCTTGCCCCACCTGTCCCTCTCCCAGTTATACACCAGAGCTTAGACGAGAGCATACAGTGGAACCTATGCAATGTGATTCTTCACACTTAACCGAAGAGGAGAGGTGGTGCCGATTCCAGGAGGGTCTCTGTCTTTACTGTCTTTGCCCCCAAGAAAGATGATGGCTAAGTTGTTTTTGTTAACTGTCTATGTTGGGCCTCATACACCATCCTCTATGTTTACAGCCTTAGTTGATTCAGGAGCCGAGGGTAACTTCATACATCCCCATCTTGTATGGGAATTGGATATTCCAATAGAACCATTAAACAAGACTCTTCGCCTGGCTGCTCTGGATGGATCACCAGTAGGAGCTGGTTCCATATCACTCCGCATATACACCCATAAAACTCATCACAAGTGCACTCCATTCAGAACTCATTTCACTTCTTGTCATAAAAGCCTCATCATTTCCAGTAATTTTAGGTCTACCTTGGTTAAAACAACATAACCCAGGCATATCATGGCCCCTGAAAGGAAATTACTCAGTGGTCATTTCAGAGGAATTATTTGACATTACCTGTTGTTCAGTTATGTTCCACCACTGCTGATGACCAAGCCTTTTTTCTCCATCTGGAATAACAAGATTTATGGTCTTTAGTAAGAGGAAAGCTACCCTGTTACTTCCCCATTGTCCTTATGACTGTTTCATTGAGCTCCTGTAGGTAGCCATATTCCCTAAGGCTTGTATTTATCCTCTCTCCCAAGAAGAAGAGAGGAACATGGAAGAATATATAGATGAAGGACTGAGCCAAGGCGTCGAGCTTCTTCTTTGTGAAGAAGAAAGATGGAGGTCTTCACTCCTGTATTGATTACTGAAATCTCAATCAAATATCCAAGAAATAGGCATACCCACTACGTCTTATTCCTGTCACTCTAGAACAATTACGAGAAGCCAAGATCTTCACTAAATTAGCCCTCTGTAGCACTTATAATTTGATAAGGATCAAATTGTTGATTCTTAAGGATCAAGTTTTTCCTAGATCTTCCTAAATTCAAGACTGTTTATTCAATACACACTAAATAGAAATAAAGATGCAGACTCTGGAATTAATTGAAGAGAATAGCTGGTCCTGTCTTTATTCTGAGCTCAATGTTACAAATGAGGCATTGTCTGGGGAATGTCTAACAGTCTCAGGTGGGCACACCTTTAATACATTTTCTTCATAACCATTTTTAGTTTTTCATAAAAACTTGGCCAGGTTCCGCTATTGTTCTCCACACCATAGATTATTCAATGTATGCAAATTTATATTCAATACTTACACCAACCAGTTCTTGGTACCATTAGGTTCATCCTGAACTACTTCTATTTTTTTTTAAAAGATGACCATATATCACCGGTTGCCCGTATTGGTTCTTCCAGTGATGTCCATATTATTTCTTCCAGTGCTTGGCCGGGATGTCCCATCCTTGAACCAAGGCTGGCAAGAGGACATGGGTTGAGACAGAAGGAGCAGTATTTCTGGAGGCTTTGTTCTGTTTTGGTCATTTAGGGCAGCTTTATCAATAACTGCTTGAACTGAAGGGGGCCATTCTACGTTCTTTGTGGTTTTGTGCAGGAGCAAAGTGGTGTCAGGCTATTGCCTGAATCATCACTTTCTGGGTCAGACTCTGAACCATCATGTTCATCAGGATGGTCTGTGGTCAGTGAGAACAGAAATAAAATAAATAAAAGTTGCTACTCAGGTAGTCCTTCTTCTACATACGTATTTAGTTCAGTTCCTTTTAACTGCAGTCTCCGTTACGTGTGTGTGTATCCAGCAAATAAACTTGTGATCGTTGATCCCTGTCTCTTTAAGGCTCCCGTCGTCCCTGAAGCTAGATGGTGCAGGACCAACGAGTTCACGGCTTCACTGGCTTGCCATATCACTCTCTCACACTGGAACTGAATCTGAATTTGAGTCTCCCAAACTAAATCTGTCCAAAAACACCTAGTCTGCATAGTGCAGAAAGAATTGTTACATCTCACCCTTAAAGCACAAAAAAGAACAACCATCAGCACAATTAGCATTAACATTCTCAGCAAGGTAATAGCATGACAAGGATTTCCATATAAAAAACATGGCTCCATGAGCATGTTGGCCAACACATAAGCTACACTGAACAAACTCACTTGGGTAAATTTACATGCGCAGCCATTATACGTAGATCTTTTCACACTTCTCCCCACCAATTTTACATTTCTGGGTTTGAAGGTCACATGTGAAACAGAAAAGTCGCCTTTGTGGAAAACTTTCACTAAATTTAACCCTTCCCTTGCATGAGAAATTTAGCATGTAGAAATTTAGAAAGTTAGGTGGGTTACATACAGCATTTTTACTGTTATTGGTTAAAGAATACCTGAGTATACTACAGCATTTTTGCTGTGTCCTTGTGGCATGCACTGCTATCTTTAATGTCAAACTGTTAATATCAAAACATTATACTGTTTCCTTTTCTTTGTATTATTTGGACAAAAATATTGAGAGGGGAGGAGAAACAGTGGCGTGTGTGGGAAGACAATGAACATGTAGCTTTTCTGACCCCATTCCCAAATAGTCCTGGCCTTACGGTTGTGGTGCCTCGGAAGCCACTATCAAGTGACATTTTTCGTCTAGACAGGAATGACTACACAGCCCTAATCTTGGCCACTTGGAAGGTGGCTCAACTTCTGCAAAAAGGAATGGGTGCTCGAGGAGTGGCTCTCATATTTGAAGGGTTTGAAATCAACTATTCCCATGCTAAGTTGATTCCACTTGTTTCAAAGCCTGATGAATTGCCTCTTGCAGTGCCTTCTCAGTTCTGTCCAACCTATCCTGGATATGTAACTTCTGCCAATGGTCCTCCAGCAAGTGAAGAGACTCTCAAAGAGATCCACACCAAGATCATATTGACCACTCCTCCTTGGGAACACCCCTAAAGCCACTCCACATTAGCCATCAAAAGCCATTGGTACTGCAATCGCTTTCAGATCCAAAACACTTTTTTTCCCCACAGCACAGTTGATTACTTCAACAACAAATGCAAGTATGCATATGCTCTGATACCAATCACAACTGACTCAGTTTCCTCAACAATGGGACTGGGGTCAGATTCAGAGCCTGTGTACATCAATATGTTTGGTCAGGACATATACTTGGCTGACTCTATGCAGTTTGTGCGGGAATACTTCTTGCGATTCCAGGAAGGACTACCAGGGACATATTACATGTCTCCCAGTTTCCGTGGAGAGGATCGCGATACTACCCATCTAAACCAATTCTATCATGTTGAGTGCGATCTTTTAAAAAAAGCAAATTACCTATCAGATCACTGCACAGTTGTTTTCTTTTTGATATAATTATTAGGACTGTTTCCTAAATGCTACTTTGTGTGAGCATTCAATATAGACCTATACCTGAGATCTTGTATTCTTAACATCACATAATTAAAGGAGCAATAAGTCATTTTTACCACTAAAAAGTAGGAAACAATATTTATGAAAGTGATCAATATTTTTTTTTCCAGCATATAACTGAGAAACCAGTTCAATAGGGAGCACCTTACCGTAGGTCTTGGGAAGAAAATACATGGCACTACTAGAGTCCAAACATGGGGGGCGCAGGACGACTACTGACAGCTATGCTCATTACTCCGATAAACCAAACGTCATGGCAGGTCAAATTCGAGCTCTCGTTAACGCGAAGTGGTTAGCCGACGCAGTGAAAAATAACAGAGTAGGGACGAGTTTACGGATTCTGGACGCGTCTTGGTACCTGCCTAAAGTACAGCGCAATGCAACGGAAGAGTTTAAACGATGCCATATTCCTGGAGCCTCATTTTTCGACATCGACAAGTGTTGCGATAAAACCTCACCGTATGAACACATGATGCCAAAAGAGAGCGAGTTTGCGGACTATGTCGGAAATTTAGGAATTGCGAATAACACTCACGTCGTTATTTACGATGGCACCGACTTTGGCTCATTCTCCGCGCCTCGAGTGTGGTGGATGTTTAGGTTTTTTGGCCATAATTCAGTGTCAGTACTAAACGGTGGACTTAAAAATTGGCTACGGGAAAGTCATCCAGTCACAGATCAGTATTTCAAACCAGAGTGTAGCATCTTCAAAACTTCCATAAACGCCTCTTGTGTGAAAACCTATGAAGACGTTCTGGAAAACATAACAAGCAAAAGGTTTCAGCTCGTCGACGCCAGAGTTGAGGGGCGATTTCGTGGTATTGAACCCGAACCACGGGAAGGTAACAAATTAGTTACGGAAGTGGATAGTTACATGTCTAATAACTTGAATTATGTAGCTTCTACGTTTCTTTAAAATTGATTAGGCGCTTTCATTTAAGGAAAAATTATAGCCGGGTTAGATTTTGCATCCAGTGAAGCTGATTCATGAAACTTAGATGTGTGAACTTTTATTTGTGTTTCCATGTGGGATCATTGTCCTGGAGTATCCTTGGATTACACACGTTGACGTTTTTGTGCATGGACTGTCCTAATTCAATTCATTTAACCCCAAAAAGGTGATTTAAGGCTGATGGTCTTAAATTGAAATTAAGGGTGTTGGACACAAGGAAAACTCAAAATTGTGCAGTGTACAGGAACTCCAGGACTCTTAGGGGACAGTGCAACACAGACTTGCTAACTGCAAGAAGAACTGCATTAGTACAGAATCTTACTTACTGATCATATGTGTGCACATCTGAGAATAATTCATGAATAAAAGTGCAAAATATTTTTGTGTTTCCTAAAAAGAAAAGACTGATTCTCTTCCTCAGACACAGAACCTGGCCATGTGCCCGGCGCCATCAACATGCCATTTCCCTCCTTTATGGACTCGTCTGGACTGGAACGGCCTGTCGAGGATCTGACAGAGCTGTTCAAGCAGGCGGGGGTCGACCTTCAGAAGCCCTTCTGGGTCTCCTGTGGCTCGGGTGTAACTGCTTGCCACATCGCCTTGGCTGCATATCTGTGTGGGAATGCAGATGTGTGCCTTTATGACGGGTCATGGACCGAGTGGTTTGCTAAAGCTGCACCTGAACATGTCATCTCTGAGGGTAAAGGCAAACAGCTGTGAGAGGGCTCTTTTAATTGCAGGGTTTAGGAACTGGCCCTGAAAGCTCTGCAAAGAATAAAAACAGATGTCCTTGAGATTGTGCTTTTGTTTTATTGTCTGCACATTAATATCTAGTTTTCTAGGAATCACTTTCCACTTTGTTACTTCAGAGATTTAGAATTTAAGCCCATAATTCATAAAGGCTGAAAAGGAACAATCAGAATAGATAAAACATTAATTCCTGTTTTGCTTTTGTTAGCCATTTATAATAAAACAATGAAGGACCAGTATAAGTGAATGAATAGTTGTGTCTCACTGGGGCTCAGTAGTCTATAATCAGGACATGGGTCTTTATTAAAGGATGAAAAATAACATTACTGATGTAGCCTGTGCACTGAAATTAGGTAATGTGACAGATTACTACATGACAGTTCTGTCTGGCTAGCACACACCGGTCTAGTTAGCACTTACTGTGTGTGTATATATGTTTATGTAAGTGCTAGCTAGACCTGCTTGGTGCTTATAGGATTTATGGCCCTTTGTCAAGGGATGGATCTAATTATACATTGTGTAGGATTAGATTTAAATGTTTTACTGAGTGTCCTTTTGAATATTTTATGCATTGATTTGTTAAAGTATACCTGAGTATACTACAGCATTTTTATTGTTATTGGTTCAAGTATGAGTATACTACATCATTTTTGCTGTGTCCTTGTGTCAAACTGTTAATATCAAAATTATACTATGTCCTTTGCTTTGTATTATTTGTACAAAAATAAAATAAGAGCCATTGTCCAGGATGGTTATTTACGTATTCCACGTGAACATGTAGCGTTGTTTATTTGCAATATAGCAAAAACCTATGAGATTGCCACACTTTTAATGGCAGAATAACAAAGACGGTATTAGTCGTCCACTGCTATGCCAGAAGGTCCTGAACACGGAAGCTGGTCCGTCTTGTGCCTGATTAGCTTTTCTCTCGACAGAGTTGTTTACGTTTTCTCAAATCCTTCAACCTACAGGGAGTTGAAAGTTGTTCATTTGACCAAACGGGACTCGCAAATCAAGGACTATAAACACACGTGCTTCATTTTTCGGAAACTGACGTGCTAGAATTTTCACTGTTTTATAACTGAAAAAGGTGAACATGTCAGACACGATAGCTAGCTAGCTATCTAGCTACATTAGCTTTTTAGCTAGCTGAAACAGCTATCCAGCTGTTAGACATTCGTACAGATGTTCTTGTGTATATACGGTAATTGCAGTTTGTTTTTTGTTTGCTGTTGATTTGTTGAATCAGACGAGCTGTTCGTATTTCCCACAACTGGGTGGTGGAAACCATTTTACAGTTCAGCTGCTGTTGAGAGGTAAACTGAGCTAGTGTCTGTAAGCCATCGCATTACTTGCGTAGGCAGCAACCTGCCGCCTGTTTAACCAGGAGCTTGTTGGAATATTGTATTCAAGTACTCACAAAGTACTAATTAAGTATGTAAAATACATTTAATTTTAATGGTTGTCGTAGGTATCCAGTGTAAATATAAACAGTTCACCTTTGATGATGTATGCAATTCTTTGTTTGCCCACAGGGAGGCGCCAATGAATTATGTCTGGCATTGCTTTTAGTAGGCTGTCGCAAGAGCGCAAAGCATGGAGGAAAGATCACCCCTTTGTGAGGACCCCATCTCACACCCTAACACACGCACACAATTGGTAGTAGTGACTATGACCAAATGTCATTAGATGATATTTTAGAGGTGATAATACATCATTGTAATGACTGCATCATCTTTGAAAGTAATTAAGTGTATGTCTCTCTCTAGGGCTTTGTTGCTGTACCAACCAAGAACCCAGATGGCACCATGAATCTTATGAACTGGGAGTGTGCCATCCCAGGGAAGAAGGGGGTGAGCAAAAATTCTGCAGTAAACCTTTCCACATTGTGCTAAAGGCAATGGAATCACAATCAAAAAGTTGTGGTTATTGAATGATAAGCAAGTGTTTCCCTGAATTTGTAGCGCAACACGAACCATGTGCAGATAAATTATCGTGTCATAATAGTGTCATAATAGTGTCAGAACAGTGTAATAATAAATCGTGTGTGAGTGTGTTTTGTTGCTGGTGCTGCATTTCTGTGTTTGTTATAGACCCTTTGGGAAGGGGGCTTGTACAAACTGAGAATGCTCTTCAAAGATGATTACCCATCATCCCCTCCTAAATGTGAGTAATTAAGGATGATTACCCATCATCCCCTCCTAAATGTGTATATAAACCTTCAGTCCACACAGCTTTCATGATGTGTGAAGATCAGTAGGAGGCCAAAGAAAATTTCACACTGCCTAGCTTGTGGTCTCTCTTGGAAAGTGGGCACTGGCATCTTGGACAGTTCATACTAAGGTTGAAAATTCCCCGGTTGAATTGCACAGGTAAGTTCGAGCCTCCGATTTTCCACCCGAACGTGTACCCATCCGGCACAGTGTGCCTGTCCATCCTGGAGGAGGAGAAAGACTGGAGACCAGCCATCACCATCAAACAGGCAAGAGATGGAACGCACACGCACACCACCAAACAGGCAACATGGAACACACACATACCACCAAACAGGCAACATGGAACACTCATATGCACACCATCAAACATGCAACATGGAACACACACTATCATGCACACACACTCATATGCACTCACTATCAACCAGGCAACCAGGCAACATGGAACACACACACCCACCACCAAACAGGCAAAAAAAGAAAACATACTCTTGCTGTCTGGGTTCTGCCTCATCTGTCCCACATGCACTGAGAACACACATGACTTACACACCTGCACAGAATGTAGGCACTTTCATAACCAAACCAGCAATCTTACTGGACCCCCCCAATCTTACTGGACCCCCACTCTTTTCCAACTCTTTCTAACTAAACACTTTCTTTCCTTCTCATAGATCTCAAGGGTAAGAAAGACTCTCAAATATAAAACAGTTAAACAGTCTGAACCATAAAAACACACACATGTATAGTCGCATGTGCTGACACGGGCATGAGCTGCAGGGGAGAGTCATGTATGTGTATGTTTGCTTCACCAGATCTTGCTGGGTATCCAGGAGCTGCTGAACGAACCCAACATCCAGGATCCGGCACAGGCGGAGGCTTACACCATCTACTGGTGAGGCGGCGCTCCACCCCTTACAGCTCCACCCCCACAGCTCCACCCCCAACAGCTCCCCCACTTCTGGCTTTTGTACTGCCAGTGTTTAGTGGTTCTTCTGTTTGTATTACATACGTGTGTAGCCCTCACTGTCTGTTCAGGGTCTTTTAGATTTTATAGCAGAAATTTGATTTGCGTCCATCAGTGATCCATCAGTATCATGGATTTCACACCTCAGTACATTTTATTTTTCCAAACTACTGGTGACAGAAAAGTTTCAGTTGTCCCTTTACTCAGTATTCACATTTTACAAAACAAATATAACACTTTTCATCTTTATAAAACAAAGATAAAAAATGTAATCTTAATTATAGAAAAATGTTTGATTCACATAACGAGTTTATCTTTTTCTAACACCCTGTGCGTCTCTCTGTCTCACAGCCAGAACAGGATGGACTATGAGAAGCGAGTGAGGGCTCAAGCCAGAAGATTTGCTCCCACATAGAGCCTTGCATCCACAAATTACAGCCAGGATTCGGAAGCCAGTCTGCTCAAAGAACTGGATCAGGAACATGACTCATAATCCAGTGGTTCAAATACGTTCCAGAACTCTCGTCTTATTGTCCACAAGTGAAGGTTCTAGAACCTTCTAAATCGATAATCTGGTTGTAGAATCTGAGTTGTATGTTGATATATTCAGTCTAGCTCAAAGACAAGTCTGAATCTGGACAAAATGCCTCTGCTAGGAGATACAAGGGTGTCATGTCCTTGATTGATTGAAGTTGTAGGGTGTGTGGGTGTGGGTGTGGGTGTGTGGTTTGAGGGAGGGGCATCTGGTCTGGGACCAGTGCTTTTTTGTCTGTAAATATATAAATATGAACATTTGTTTACTTAAAAACAATTTCTTGACATCAATATAAATTGTGTTTGACCACAGTAATTGTACTAAATGTATACATCTTAAAACCAGTTAAAATACAACGGGATAAAAAGCATTGAAGGTTTTCTGGCTCGTCTTATCAGCTACAAGCAGCTGTGATAAAATAAGATGGTGAAATATCATTACACACAGAGATGTTAAAGGGTGTTTTGATACCAGCTGTTTTGTATTTTTATAATCTGCTTTGTTGAAGAAATAGATTAATTCAGTACATACAAGTTTCCAACAGGGCACCGAAAACAGCATCACACACTCTACAAAATATACAATCGGTTAAACAAAACATACCTTACCAATTAACAGAGGCCAGGGAAAATTCTTTCTACACAGCAGTCTTTAACCATTTTAATAAATACAAAATTTGTTTAAAACAGTTTTTGCAGTTATTAGGGATCATTCAGTTATCTTACAATGGGTTTTTGAAAATTTCAAATTTACCATACAAACAATTTAAAAATATTCATTCATGTTCTCAGCCAACATCTCGTTAAAAGCTACATACATAATGGTTTTCCTATTTGTCAACTTTAAGTCCAATACCACCCATTTCCCTTCAAATTTCAACAGTTTTCATTTCATCCTCTATACAGTTTGACATTATTTAGTTATAACACAACAGCTCCATACTGGTATTCTCACAGATATAAACCAAATAGTGTCTTTTCTGATATATTTTTCAGTTGTACATTTTTAACACAAAACCCAATGTTAAACCTTTCTAACTAAATAATTATCATTAAAATATGTATATTTTGTTTAGTATATTTCTAAATATATAAAGTTATATTGGGGGAGCTGAATCAGGCAATATTAAGTTGTTTTTAAACATAAAATCGCCATACAGTAATTTAAAACAAGGTGTGTGCTCACTTACATTGCCTCTAATTTTCCATTTATTTCTCTAACTCAATTTGCTTTTCTATGGATAGCCTGTGCTACATTTTAACATTAACAGAAGGCAGTTTTTAACTTCCCATTGGTTTGGTTTGGTTTGGACTGTTTTGCTAGATCTGCCATAAGCTTCATATTTGACCGCTGAACCGTGATGAAGAACAGTTAGACGTAAGTCCGGTTCTCTCCTATTATGACGTAATGTGTAATCGCGCTCTTACTGGTCCATTCCACAGTCAATCTTGTATTCACTGAACGCCCCGCGCACAGGTAAGGTTTCACTACTGCAAACACCTGTGGGATCTGGCCACTGTGGTAAGCAATTTCATGCTTTTTTTCTTTAGTTACTTTGTATATTTATCGGTACTCCGATAGTTTTACTGGCACAGAAGAAAAGTCGCGTTATATGCTCAGGAATAGGGTGATGGCTGGTTGGTGGACCTGTGCATTTAGGTTTATTTAACGTGTACATTTTAATTACGAACTGCTGTATTTTATCGACAGATAGCCACAGAAATATAATTTTACAAACTTTACATTTAAATGTTCTCTGTAAAACCTAATTTATATGTTTTAAAGGCATGGATACAAAATTCTCAGAGCTTGAATAAATCTAATATTGGATAGGCTAAGATACATGTAAACTTGATTTCCTATTGGCTGCATACAATCAGCTCTTCTAGAGTCACTGCTCTTCCGCTTTCTAGCTTAAGGATATTAATGATGATCTGCATTTAAAAGTAATTTATTTATCTTGGACTTATGACTTCTGCGTAACTGAAGGCAGAGGTGCAAAAGTTAAGGTTAATTAAACATATATTTATTTCAAAGCCTTGGGAAGTTGGGGTGCGGAGGTCACCCCCTAGCGGATGGTAGAGGACCTGTACGTCCTCAACTAATAAAATCCCACAGCACGTCACACTTAAAACGTTCCCACGGTTATGTGTGATTTCACTAATCAGATCTTCCTGCTGGTATGAGATTGAATCAAAACAAAACTTTTAAAACTTAATCACTCCACTGCTGAACACCTCTCCACCTCTGCAGGTTAAAATGTCATACTAGAGATCCGTTAAAGAACTGTTTGAGGTTCTGTGATCGCTCATGTATCTTAAGGGGCACTCTGAGTGTGTATCATCTGCAGTGTTGGGTAAAGGATCACTATGTGTATCTGCAAGGTTGGGTAAAGGATCACTGCGAGTGTGTATCTGCAGTGTTGGGTAAAGGATCACTGCGAGTGTGTATCTGCAGGGGAAAGAGGAAGAGAACCAAAATGGTCAGCAGTAACTGGACTTCAGCCACTGGCCAGTCAGAGCCCAGGATACAAAAGGAAGTTTGGCTAACTTTTAAAATGAGCCCTCAGATAACCTCAGATAAATTAAGAGTGGTGGGAAAATGTAAAACCAGACTCTATATGGTGGACCCTTTTGGGGTGGTTTATTACTGTACACAACCTGTATTAGGACTAATAATTACAGTAACTTGCATAAATGTTTGTATGTAAATGTCAGAATCTAATGTTCTTGTGAAACCTTACATATGCCCCCCCTTCAATATCTTTCCAAAAAATAAACCAACATTCAGAAACCAGCTGGGAAAAAGTAAGTCCACCGTATAATTCAGTGGGAGAAATGTTTTCCCACTCTTCTTTGCAACATTTATTTAGTAGTTTGATGTTTGAGGGCAATAATTTATGCACGTTTTGGGAAAAATGACTATATATTGGAATATTATGCATGTTTTTTTTCTCTGGTTATTTGTATAGATGTTTTCTTATTGAAGAAATTAAAAATGCACACCATACCTGTGCGTTATAAGGTGCAGAGGATGGAGGCTCCTCTGGTTCCTACACTTTGTGCTCCTCATTACTGTGATTCCAGTTGTGTGTTTTCTGATAAGCACAGCAGCTACCACATGCTGGGTCACTGTCTGCGTGCCAACATCTTCCCCGGTGAAGTGCTCACACACGCGCACACACACCCCTACCTTCCTCGGTGAGGTACTAGCTTTCTCACACACACACACACACACACACACACACACACACACACACACACACACACACACACACACACACACACACACACATCTATCTATCTCTCTCCTTCACTCTCTCTCTCTATCCCTCTTTCTGTATCTCTCTCTTTTACTCACACACACTTTCACCAAAATACATGTGAGAACCAAGTGTTAGCTCCTCATTGTGTCATCCTGGCTGCTCCTCATTGTGTCATTAGTATGTGTATAAATGCCTATCGTTTACGTGTCTGTGTGGTCGGTGTTTGAACCCAATAGCCTGTGTGCTACATCGTGAGTGTTATATGTCCAAATAAAAAGTGTGTTCTTGTTTATGCGACCGTCCCTGTATCCTGCTTAACCTCTTCATGCCTTGTTAATTTAGAATCAGTAGAACACACACAAGGGAACTTTCAGTTCTTTTTCGTTGATTCTTATTCAATTAATCAAGTTGAACTGAGAGACTAAATATCTTTAAAATTGTAACACAAGTTCAGTCAGTTTGATGTACTTGTCACGTCTGTTCCACCCAAAATGCCTGCCACTGCACTTCTGTACTCCAATTCCCAGAATCCCTGTAGTGTGGTCATCTCTTGTTAAAGATTCGTATGTCAATCCTCTGTTGATGACTCGGCCACAGTGCTGGCATGGCCGCAGAACTGATGACATGGGTGAGTGATTGACACTTATGCCAGCAAATCGAGCTAAAGGACTCAGTTTGATTTGGTAAATTGAGAGAATGTGCATGGCTAAAAAACTTGCAAACTCCTTTACTCAAAGGCAATGTCCTTCATTGCAGTGAGATGGTCTGAAAAAAACATCACCAACCAGAAGCTGCAAAAGGCACTGAAGGAAATGGAGAAGGGGGCGTGGCTAAATGAGACAGTCTCCATCCAGCATGTGTTTGGACAGACGTGTTTGCTGTCTCCTGCCTTATCGACTCATTCACTTCCTATACACTTCAGTAAAGCTATCGTGGGCAGTGATGTACTTAGACAATTAAATTGTACAGAATGCATTCTTTTGCATTTATTTTATGTAAACAAATTTTTTTTATTGTTTAATGTTATTAAAATCAAAGACAAAATGACAACACAAATGTTGCTTTATAGGGATAAGAAGTGTATTCTCTTAACTATGTAATATCCCTGAATAACACACACACACACACACACACACACACACACACACACACACACACACACACACACACACACACACACACTTGTTGTACACATCACTGAATAAAGAGATACTTTTACTGTGCACATCACTGAATGAACATGTGCTGTACACATCACTGAATGAACACACACATACATTTACTGTAGACATCCTGTGATTGCTAGTCATGAGAATTATTTAAATGTTACTTTATTACTTAACAAGATTAACATTAACTGTTAACAGAATACATGACATACTTTTCATCTTTTGTTTAGAGCCTTGGAGTTAAAATGGATCCTATGGTTTAGTTAAATCTCATATTTCTTAAATTTTCCAAATATCATCTTTGTCATCTGGTGGTGGTTGAATTGGTAACCTCCTGATTACAAGTCAAGTACCACAACCACTGAGCGACCACTGCCCCTTACAGTGTGTAAGTATCGGACAAACTAATCAGATGTGCGTTAAAAACAAGTAAAGAAAAGCTTCGTCAGTCTGGCCTCATCAGTCGAGACTGTTCAGCGACACATTAGATGCGCATCTCTAACTGCGTTTAAACCAAAAACTGAAAGTGTTGTCGCGAGCGCACGCACCCTCCCACCCAACCCCGCCCTACAATCGCTTAAATAAAAGGACTTAAAATGATAAAAGGACGTCAGAAGTGCTTCGCTCATGTAAACATGTGTATCTGGCGACTTATAAGAAGACCGTTCACCCGAGCAAGTGCGGTGAGATTAAATTAGCTCACTTTGCGAAATTAATTCATGTTGAAATTATTTGTTGTTGCATGCTATGTGCGAGTCGTCGCGTGGGTATCAGTGAGCTCCACCATGTGCTGTGTAAAATCTTGTCTAATATAAATTGGTATTTTTGAACCGTGTGTGTGTGTGTGTGTGTGTGTGTGTGTGCACTCACGACTGAGTGCCTGGCAGATGATAATGCATCTTTTTTGGTTTGTGAGGAGCCTGCATCTGCCGAATAAAAGCAGTCTAATGAAATAAAGCCAAAGCTCCCTCTGCTTTAATAATAAACGTAATGTTTCTTTTTATATCAGCATAATGTGAGCCACATCTCCTCATCTGGGTAAGCAGGATACTTAAGAACCCACTCAACTTTACACAGAAGTAATATTCAAAGAGGAAATGTGATCTATTAATATATTTTGGTATGACTGCTTCTCCATAGGATTTTGCTGAAGAAGTCAGTCAAGGCTGTTATCATTCCTCTGAAGGATGGCATCTGCTCTCTCACCAGAGTCTACGAGTTCCTCATAGATGCAGATGTAGATCCCATTAGTGGACAGTGCTCCAACTACAGGTCCATCAGACAGCAGATAGTGCAGACCCAGCAGAGTCTGGAGGAGTCAGAACAGGCAGCCAATACAGGACTGAAGGGTCTGGATGAACACCTTGAGAGACTTACAATACTTGAGGGAAAACTTGAAGTGGAGATGAGAAATACAGAAAGCACCTTAGGTAACTTGGAAATAGAGCAGAATACTAATGTAAAGTTACTGAATGACTCTAAACATGCTTTGGATCAGTCTAGACACAATCTGGATTTAGCTGAAGAAACTCTCCGTATTCAGGAAAAGAGGAGACGTGATGCTGAGATAGTAACAGGAGTGGGCGCAGGACTGTTAATAATTCCAGTTGTTGGATGGATTGCTGGTGAGAAATTACAGTTATTATTAAGTAAACTACATAGCATGTAGTTAAGATTTTTTTTAGAAGCTTACACTTTACATGTGACCATAAGGTCAAATATTTAATTCACCCTCTGTCTGTGCAGGGGCTGTCATGGTGACTGTTGGTGCAGTAGAAATATCTCAAGCTTCAGATGGTATCAGAGTGGCTAAAGAAGAGTTAAACAAGTCTGAGTCTGAAGTGAAAATATACAAAAGTAAAGTTTCTGACTACCAGTCCAAGATTTCCAGGTTGAAGCGCAACATCAGACAGAAACATGATGAGGTGGAGCACATTCATAAAGAAATCCAGCAGGTGAAGGCACAGACAGAAGGTGTGGCTGAGTTCCAAAGGAAAGTGAGAAGAGCTGTCCACCTCCTGAGTGATCTGAGTGGGAAGACCAGAGTGGCTGAGTGTCACACTCGCAGATTCATCCTCCAGAAACCAGTGATGAAGGTGATGGATGAAGTGATGAAGGCAGCAGGACAAATCACCGGGAATGAGCTCCTGTGTACTGAAGGCATTCCACAACTCATCAATACCATGAGAGAGACTCACCAAAGACTGTCAGCATTATGTACCTCAAACAGCAGTTGTGAATACCCATTTCTGGTGCATTAAATTCTTAAGATGATACTTCTTTTATTTCTTTATTTCTTCCTTGCCTTGGCTATTTGTTCAAATGTTCATATTTCTTGGTTTTAGGGTACTGTTCAGTTTTCTTGATGAAGAATAATATGATGCCAAAATTTTCATTCTGCAATTATTGAAATGTTTTATGCACTTTCTTTAACACACTGTTTAAAAATCAAATATATAACAATTTCACAATAAAATATCCATCACTCTAAATAACTAGCGATCTAGACACCATTAATTTGTATCATTTGTAACTTGATGCCAATTTTGAACAAACAGCAGCTTTTTCCAAGACGCACACAAAAGCAACCTTATACAGAATAGCTTCATCCTTCTTTCACACTTCTAACTAATATTTTAATATTTTCTTGCTTACTTTATAAACGTGTTTTATTAGTTGTTGGCTAGTGGCAGCAACCTCTTTTATCTTGGTGTGTTACTATAATTGATATACCTTCTGCACTTTTTTTAAATTTTGTGCATTTTACAGTTAATAAACCTTTATCAAAAAGAAAACTTAATGTGTCATTTTCTGATTAAACAGCCAAGTGAATTTGCCAACACCATGTCTACTAGCTCCCAATGCAAGCTGAAGCAGCTCACGGCTTCAATGATTTTGAAAGCTTTTCCAAAGTGCACGTTTGGCTGCACTGCACATGTGTATGTAACGGTATGCTCCCCTTCCCCCTTATCATGTGGTACGGCCTGCCACATGCATGTGGTGCGTCACTGTTGACTGTTTTTGTCAGGACTGCCCCTTGTCTGTTGCTACGCCCCCTTGATAGCACACACCTGAATCTTGTTATACGGTTCACCTGTCTATGTATTTAAACCCGTGTGTGTGTGTGTGTGTGTGTGTGTGTGTGTGTGTGTGTGTGTGTGTGTGTGTGTGTGTGTGTGTGTGTGTGTGTGTGTGTGTGTGTGTGTGTGTGTGTGTGTGTGTGTGTGTGTGTGTGTGTGTGTGTGTGTGTGTGAGAGAGAGAGATATATGCTGGAGGAGCTAGACAGAGAGAAGAACACACCAGGAAGGAACAGACAACATGTCTGGTCAAGTCTTCAGAGCCTGTGCAGACCAGATTATTTTTGTGTTCACAGATGTATCTGACCTCTCCCTGATAATTCCCATATGCTTTAAGATGACCATCATCGTTCTTGTCCCACAGAAATCCCAGCCTGCCTACCAAAATGACTATCGACCAGTAGCTCTGAGCTCAAGGGTAATGAAGTGCTATGAAAGGTTGGGCATAGACCTCATCATCTCATCTCCTCATTATGAGACACCCTGGACCCAGTGCAGTGGGCTTGATCTCTGTCAAAGATGGGAAAGCCTACCTGAAGGAAAGTAAACTCCTGGGGAACTGGTGCCAGGAGAATAACCTCCTCCTGAACATCAGCAAAATCTAGGAGCTGATAGTAGTAGACTTAAGCGTGAAGCAGGAGAGAATCTTCCACTCTGTGAACTGAACCCCAGTGGAAAGAGTGGAAAGTTTCAGGTACCTTGGCATTCACATCTTAAAGGACCTGTTGTGGTACTGTCACATTAACCCATTAAGATATATGACCAGTTGAAGAATTGAAGAGTGAAACGGGATTTTTTAAACTTTATTTTGATTTTATAAATGTATATATGTTTTATTTCCTCATGCTTCCTTGTTTTGGTTTAATTCTGTTTCACCCCCTTGTTAGTATTTATGCCTGTTATTGTATTCGCCTGTAGGCAACAGAGGTATGCACTTCTGCTTTCTGGGGATGAAAAACAGAATGTGTCAGAGCGTGTCTTTTGAATGAAACTTATTACAACTTAGGTGCAGCAAGGTATGTGCCTCCTGCTTTAACTTTGTGGTTAGACTGGATGTCCTCACTTCTGTATAACATTTGGACTTCAAAATAAGAGATATTTTTCTACCCCCTGCTCTAGGCTGTAATCTCAGTAATTATAGGATGTAAGAGAAACCCTCCATTTTGTGAAGACAGTTGGTGTGGCAGGTTATAGTATACAGTGAGTTCACATGTATAATGTGGGGCCAGACCATTTATTGCTTTCGGGAATTTTTGACTATTCTTCCAGAAGCACATTAGTGAGGTCAGAGACTGATGTTGGATGAAAAGGCCTGCCTCGCAAACTCTGCTCTAATTCATCCCAACAGTGTTCTATCAGGTTGAGGTCAGGACTCTGTGCAGGCTAGTCAAGTTCTTCCACACCAAACTTGCATCCCCAAACTGTTCCCACAAAGTTGGGAACATGAAATTGTCCAAACACTCTTGACATGCTGAAGTATTAACAATTTCTTTCACTGGAACTAAGGGCCTGAGCCCAGCTCCTGAACAACAACCCCACACCATAATCCCCCCTCCACCAAACTTTACACTTGGCATTGTGCAGTCAGGCAAGTACTCTTCTCCTGGCAATCACCAAACCTAGACTTGTCCATCGGATTGCCAGACGGAGAAGCGTGATTCGTCACTCCAGAGAACACATCTCCACTGCACTAGAGTCCAGTGGCGGCACGCTTTACACCACTGCATCTGACGCTTTGCATTGTGCTTGGTTGTGTAAGGCTTGCATGCAGCTGCTCAGCCTTGGAAACCCATTCCATGAAGCTCTCTACACACTGTTCTTGAGCTACTCTGAAGGCCACATGAAGTTTGGAGGTCTGTAGCGATTAACTCTGTATAAAGTTGCCGACCTCTGCACACTATGCACCTCAGCACCTATGTTGTTCCATATCGCTTCCACTATGTTATAATACCACTGACAGTTGACTGGAATATTTAGTAGTGAGAAAATTTCACGACTGGACTTGTTGACAGGTGGCATCCTATCATGGTACCACACTGGAATTCACAGAGCTCCTGAGAATGACCCATTCTTTCACAAATGTTTGTAGAAACAGTCTGCATGCCTTGGTGCTTGGCTTTATACATCTGTGGCCATGGAAGTGATCGGAACACCTGAATTCAATTTGGATGGGTGAGTGAATACTTTTGGCAATATAGTGTATCTCAGCTGAGGTGTGTTGGACCACAGAAAACTCAGAGATGCAGTGCATGGGACTCCAGGTCCAGGAATCAGACCTCAACTTGACCTAAGATTAAAATGATGATTTACATAGTTTAATTTAAGGGCAGTAATCATTAATGTAACATTAGTGCTGGCTGCTTTCTAGCATCAAGTGAAGTGAAGGTGTTCCAAGGAAAACAGTGAGCTCAGAAGATATTATAGATTATAATTTTCAGCAAGCAGGGCAGACACTGAATGTTTGTAAGACAACATTCATGTCAGTGTGTCAGAAGATAAACAGTCATTTACAGGAATGTGAGAGTGTATAAGCATTATATTGTTTACATTTACATTTACAGCATCTGGCAGATGCTCTTATCCTTTACCCATAGAATGTATCCTAGCCAGTACAGTAGGTTAGACCTTAAGATACCATTGAACTAGAATGCTGTTGAAATACAGGGATCAGTGCTGATCCCTATCAGCAAAGCAGCTAAGCTTTATAACTGACAACAATAAATGCAACAAACAATACCCTTCAACTAGAGTTTCAGTTAGTCAACATAGGAGCAGGATCAGTGGTCCTTTAAATATTCCAGTCTGCATTTGAAGACTGCAAGGGACTCTGCTGTACGGACAGCCAGCGGAAGTTCGTCCACCATGTGGGAGCCAGGACAGAGAATATTCTTGATGCTTGTCTTCCATGAGTCTTGAAGCATGGTATTTCAAGATGAGCTGTAAATGAGGTTCGGATCGTGCTTTGACCATTGAAATCATATATGGAGGGGCTGGTCCATTTTTGGCTTTTTAAGCAAGCATTAAGCTTTTAAATCTGATGTGGGTAGCTACTGGAAGCAAATCAATGGAGCGTAGCAACGGAGTGGCACTTGTGAACTTTGGAGGATTGTAGACCAGTCATGCTACTGCATTCTGAACAAGTTGTAGAGGTCTGATAGCTCCTACAGGAAGACCAGCAAGTAGCGAGTTGTAGTAGTCGATCTTTGAGATTACAAGAGACTGTACAAGTACCTGGGTAGCTTCCTGCAAGAGAAAGGGCCAAATACTTTGTATGTTACAAAGAAGAAATCTGTAAGGTCAGGTCAGATTTGAAACATGAGTTGAGAACGACAACTAGTTGTCAAAAGTTATGCCCACGCTACGGGCAGCTTCAGATAGTTCATATTGTTACCGTATTGCCCTGATAGTTGCTTGACATGAAAAATTCCTGATATGTCCAAGGCAAATTGGTGTGTAAATCGCACATATGGTATGAGTAAGAATATTTATAACAGACATCTTAAATTACATCATATTATTTATTCAAAAGGAGGTGGAAAGGTAGATTATAAGTTTGACAAGGGATGGTTGTCCCCATGGTTCTTTTTACTGGGGGATTAGCATCCCCTCACATCCCTCCTCAAATCAGACCCTGAATATAGTTCTGGTTCTCAAAATATGACTAAAGACATGCTCACCCATTATGTTTTACTGCCCCCCTGACCAAAGCAGTCTAGAACTGCAGCTGCCCAGGATGATGATGACATATGAAGTCAAGCCAAGTTTGGTTTATTGTCAAATGGGAGTAGGGTGTATAGTGACGTTAATCTCCAGTCCAATTTGGAATTCGACTGTGTGGGGGATCCATTAATGGAGGTAGAGGGAGAATCCTTATGGAGGACCTCCTCCGATATGGACACCGTGTCAGCAGACTCCAAGAGCAATGATCCACCGATGCCCAAGGTTCCACCCAAGGCTCCGGCCAGGGCGTCCTGTTCTAGAGCCAGTAAGCTGCCCTGTGTGACTCTCAGAGAGGCATTGTCAATGTCTCATAAGGACACTCCCTTACCTAAGGAACACAGCCCCAGAACTTGTGCACCCATGCCTAAGCCTCACAGAGGCAAAAAGGAAGTGACACCAGTGCCCACCCCAGAGATAGGTAAAGTACCTGGTGAGCTTCCTGAAACATGTGCGCCAAACCCAGAACAGCCGCTGCGTCCCAAGCCGGCGAAGGACGATCTCCCCCAGGCTGGTCAGACTCCAACCCGGCCGACGACTATGGGACTGGCTGGGGCCCCTGCCACCTTCCCTGGACTTTTTCACTATCTGTCTTGTAATTTTGTGCATTTACCTGCCCCTGTCACTGTCACCCTTAATGTACCGATCACTTTGTCCCCCTTTGTGTCTGTGCCTGTTCCTGTTAGTGTGTACGTCCCTGTGTCTGTCATTGTTTTAGTCCCTGTCCTCCTCCCCTCTGTTCTGCTCGCACTAGCCCATATTGGGTCACTCGTTCCTCCTGCCTCGCCATGTGGCGTTGGTCTCGGGGCCGAAGCCCAATAAGTTGGCATGCCAGGAGTTGCGCTATTGGGGAGGGGATGTCCCAGATGCCTCCTTGTGTGTGTGTGTGTGTTCGTTTGTAGGGCTACGCCCTCCCCAGGTCTCACACCTGTTTCTCATTCTCTGTTGTTACTGTGTGTGTATTTAAGGTCTTGTCTAAATGTGTGTTTGTCGATGATTACTCCTGATAGCCTGTGAACTACATTGCCTGTAGATGACAGAAGTGTGCACCTGTGCTTTCTGGGGAAGAAAAACAGAATGTGTCAGAGCGTGTCTTTTGAATGAAACTTATTACAACTTAGGTGCAGCAAGGTATGCGCCTCCTGCTTTAACTTTGTGGTTAGACTGGATGTCCTCACTTCTGTATAACATTTGGACTTCAAAATAAGAGATATTTTTCTACCCCCTGCCCTAGGCTGTAATCTCAGTAATTATAGGATGTAAGAGAAACCCTCCATTTTATGAAGACAGTTGGTGACGCAGGTTATAGTATACAGTGAGTTCACACGTATAATGTGGGGCCAGACCATTTATTGCTTATGGGAATTTTTGACCATTCTTCTAGAAGCACATTAGTGAGGCCAGACACTGATGTTGGATGAAAAGGCCTGCCTCGCAAACTCTGCTCTAATTCATCCCAACGGTGTTCTATCAGGTTGAGGTCAGGATTCTGTGCAGGCTAGTCAAGTTCTTCCACACCAAACTTGCTCATCCATGTCTTTATGGACCTTGCTTTGTGCACTGGTGTGCAGTCATGTAGGAACAGGAAGGGGCCATCCCCAAACTGTTCCCACAAAGTTGGGAGCATGAAATTGTCCAAACACTCTTGACATGCTGAAGTATTAACAATTTCTTTCACTGGAACTAAGGGCCTGAGCCCAGCTCCTGAACAACAACCCCACACCATAATACCCCCTCCACCAAACTTTACACTTGGTACCCTACAGTCAGACAAGTACTGTTCTCCTGGCAACTGCCAAACCCAGACTTGTCCATCGGATTGCCAGACAGAGAAGCGTGATTCATCACTCCAGAGAACACATCTCCACTGCACTAGAGTCCAGTGGCGGCACGCTTTACACCACTGCATCTGACGCTTTGCATTGTGCTTGGTGATGTAAGGCTTGCATGCAGCTGCTCAGCCTTGGAAACCCATTCCATGAAGCTCTCTACACGCTGTTCTTGAGCTACTCTGAAGGCCACATGAAGTTTGGAGGTCTGTAGCAATTAACTCTGCATAAAGTTGCCGACCTCTGCACACTATGCACCTCAGCATCCGCTGACCCCGCACTGTCAATTTACGTGGCTGAGTTGCTGTTGTTCCCAATCGCTTCCACTATGTTGTAATACTGCCCGTTCCTGTTAGTGTGTACATCCCTGTGTCTGTCATTGTTTTAGTCCCTGTCCTCCTCCCCTCTGTTCTGCTCGCACTGGCCCATATTGGGTCACTCGTTCCTCCTGCCTCGCCGTTTGCTGTTGGTCTCGGGGCCAAAGCCCAATGAGTTCGCACGCCAGGAGTTGCGCCGTTGGGGAGGGGATGTCCCAGAATACCACTGACAGTTGACTGTGGAATATATAGTAGCAATGAAATTTCATGACTGGACTTGTTGCACAGGTGGCACCCTATCACGGTACCACACTGGAATTCATGGAGCTCCTGAGAACAACCCATTCTTTCACAAATGTTTATAGAAACAGTCTGTATGCCTTGGTGCTTGGTTTTATACATCTGTGGCCATGGAAGTGATTGGAACACCTGAATTCAATGATTTGGATGGGTAAATTAATACTTTTGGCAATATAGTGCATCTCAGCTGAGGTGTGTTGGAACACAGGAAACTCAGAGGTGCAGTAGTCGGATTGCTGGAAGTCAGGAGTTGAAGCATTTCATCTGAGGAGACAGGAGAAAAAGAAGCCAGAGTGTTGGATGTTTGCAAATCCACACTTGGTTGGAAGAGTGTGAACAGAGGAAAAGAACTGGTGTGTTGCTGCAACCTTCCCCTCAAAGAAGGTGATGAAATCCTCTGGAGTAAGAGATGAGGAAGAGGGGAGGAGGAGGATTAAGGAGAGAAGAAAAAATAGTGAAGAACTTGCATGGATCAGATGGTGATGATTCGAATTTTCCTCTGTTGTAGGATGACTTTGTAGATGTAACTTCCAGTGAGAATTGGAAAGGAGAGAGTGGTATGAGCTGAGGTCTGAATGTAGGTGAGTTTTCCTCCACCAGGGGACAGTTAGCCAGGGGACAGTTGAGGGAGATCTTGCAAGTCTAGGAGAGGATAGAGTGCACAGAAGATTCATTGATGAGGAAAGTGTAGAAATGAAAGTATTTGTAACTGTATCCAAAGAGAGAGAAGACAGAGAGTCAGGGTGAGGAAGGGTGGACAAAATAGTAGAAGTAAGGGAAGAGGGAGTTATGGAGTGCAGATTGTGATGGAAGGAGGAGGAACATGTTGGGGAGGACTGGATGGAAAGAGAAGGAAGGGAGAGAGAGAAAGATAGAAAGTGACGGTCCGAGAGGTGGAGGGGGTGACTGTGATGTCTGATGATGTGGTGGGCTGGGTGAAGATCAACTGGACGGACACACACACACACACACACACACACACACACACACACACACACATACACACACACAGGTGAAGTGCTCACCTTCTCACACTCACCTTCCCCAGTGAAGTGACCTCTCTCTCTAACACACACACACACACACACCTACCTTCCCCAGTAAAGTACTCACTTTCTTGCGCGCACACACGGACGCAAAAACACACACTCACACGCACACACACGCACACGCACTCACACGCACGCACACACACTCACACACGCACAGACACACACACTTTCTTTCACATGCACACACAAACACCCTCTCTATATCTTTCTTTTTTACTCTCACACACACTTTCACCGAAATACCTGTAAGAACAATGTGTTACCTTAATGGATAAGTGTACATAAACACATCTAATTTAATCTACATTAACCAATATCTTTATCCTGCCCCTGACTCAAACTGTAACTGTAATCCTAAACCTTACCATAAACTATTACACATTTACATTATTGGCAGTTGGCAAACACTCTTATCCAGAGAAACTTACAAAACTGCTTTGTCACCTACTCATAGAATCTATCCTAGCCAGTACAGTAGGTTCAAGATGCTGCAGAGTTCAAGATGCTGTTTAACTAGAAACTACAACTGAAATACAGGAATCAATGCTGATACCTAGAAGTGCAAAATAAGCATAAGCCCTATATCAAACAACGAGTGCAATACCAAACGATAAGTGCTATAGTGTTCAGTTAATCAACAGTATTATGATATTTCTATATGTAGGGGCCCTAACAAAAGGGAAGGGAACCCCATATTGTTTACTGTGTATTTATTTGTTTGTTATTGTTGTACTGAGTATTAAATACTCTACTTCCCAGAACTCTTATCGAGTTTCGCGCCAGTTTTCTTGCTGGCACGGCCAGTGTCTCACAAAGGCGGGCAATCAGATGACTGCGAGAATTGAGCGACATTGTCACTGACCAATCCGTGATTAGGAGGCGGGATTACACTGGGACGTTTGGGAAGGTTTTTGGTTGCCATGTTCGAGAGCGGAAATATTCGGTTGTCGGAGACTTACTATATGCCGTATGTAGGCCCAAACTGCAACTTTTCCCCAGTTTTTCCTCGCAAGTCTAACGGTGTTTGTTAGCGTGAACGTATATTCTCTCTACTGTAAGCATTGTCTGTTTATTTTGGTTCTGTGACGAGAGTTAGCCATATTCAGTTAAAGAGCTCCAGCTCCAGGCTATACCCCTGAACTGGCTACTTCTCAGTCAAGAGGACTGAGTTCTCCCCGCTACTGCTCGTGTAGATGGACAACGAGGACCAGAGCCTTAACAAAGATCATCGTACTTGTGTCGTGTGACAAGCTGAGAGGAGACGCGAGTAGCTGCTCGTTGCGGACACTACGGCTCGTCCAGCGTTCTACAAACGTGCACCAACCAGATATCACAAACGCTTGTGAACACCCATGTGCTCAGCTGGACATAGCCAAACTGGTTCATGTTTGCATTTACTGTATTGTGTTTCGTTTTCATTTCAGTGTTTATTCAATTGATTGATTTGCAACTGAAGCCTCTGAGGGTAAGCGAAATATATTGGTATTTATTTTGCACGTTGAGGTCCTCCCCCCTCTTGTGGTGACAATGGGTAACTGCATTGTTTAATCATACTTATGTTGAATTGGTTTTCGTTGTTTGTGATTTGCTTCTGTTATTTCGCGATTGCATTCCTTTGTGCAGGAATGTATGTATTTTTTTAAATAAATGTGTTTGCGGTATTTACTAACCTGTGAATCATTCGGGTCATTAATTACGAGGGGGTTTAAAAGGATTTATTACCATCAACACAGTAGTAGACATTTTTTGGAAGCACCGCGCTAACTTGCATTGACCTAACACGAAATTTCTTAGATGTGCTCCTCATAAATTATTTCATTACGGTACCTTTAGGGAGAGGTTACATATAGGTGCAGGATTAATGGTCATTTTAAATACTGTACAAATAGATAAGGTCTTCAGCCTGTGTTTTGAAGACTGCAAGGGACTCTGCTGGACAGCCAGTGGAAATTCATTCCAACATTTGGAAGCCAGGATGGAGAATATTTCACAAAATAGGCTGTGGCTTTTTAGTTTAAATAAGATGTATTTGGTTTTTAAAAGCATCTTGTTAATTGAGATCCAGGACAGCACACAAGGGAGCAAGAATTCATTTATATGTTATAGTCCCTAATGCACTGAATTCATTTTCACTCATTCATATTTTTACATACCAGCTTAACTGATTGAACGAGCTGGTCTGGGGAACACGCAGTTGTCCTCTGTCATTTAAAGATGAAAAGAAGAACCTCACTTCGGCTTATTAGTGGAGATGTTCTCCAACAGGGAAGACGCGCCTGGTGAGGCTAAAATAAAGGCAATGAGAAGCGGCTGTTTTACATGACAAACCTCTGATTTGAACTGTCATCTAGGCACCCTGGACTTCCAGTGTTGAGCTCTTCTCCCTCATGGTATAGATCAGGGTTTCTCAACCTGTGGACTATGGTCCATCCTTGGGGGAGGCAGCAATGGCACTTTAGGAATTTTAAGTCATGAAAGCACAAGTGAAAAAATATATTTAGTACAAGTAAAAAAAATTAAAATTATAAACATTAATAGAAATGCACAAATAAAAATATATCGCAGTAGTAATTCAAGTCAAATTAAACACCAGTTTGGGACAACACAGCCACAGACACCTGATGCAAACAATTTTGCATAAAACATTGAGCCATTGTGCTTTTTAGCTATAAACAGGTGAGCCATGAGGTGGAGAAAGTTGAGAAGCCCTGCTACAGATGAACAGTGGTGCTGTCAGTACAGAGGAGTGGAATCTATGGTTCTCCTGCTGCCTTCTTAAGCTTTAGCTGAGTTATTTCACACATCAAAACTATCTTCAGTTTCATCCATTATCCATGCACTCAGAAATGGGCTAATAAGAACTGCACAGAAACTACACATTTCAACATGGTACTCACACCTAAAGAATAAGATTGTTTGTTTAACAATGTAAGTACACTGTGTAACTGAGATGCCATCAGGCTGAGACAAATAAGATTTGCTTTTGCTTTACCCACTGGTGTGTGACTCATCTTTATTGGAGATTTCCACCACACACACACATACACACACACACACACACACTGTCTGTAATATAGAGGTAGGATCCTCTTTTGCTCTGCGCTGCTTTATACTGTGCTGGGCCCTCTCAAGTGAGTGTAACGCTGAAAAGGGGTTGTTTCGCTCCCTTTCTACCTAAAAAGGGGTTGTTCTGTTCCCTGCCATCTTATCTGCCCTGCAACAGAGCATTCTCCTCAGAAACCAAACTATCAGATTATACTAAGAATAATTGTTCTGATGTTCTAGCAATGCCCACAGAGTTTGGAGAAAGAGGAACTGACTGCTCCATGTTCTTGTAATACAAATGCACTTTAATTTTTCCTTACGATATGCGGTGTCCCACCCCTACACTTTATCCAACGGGAATTTGGGGGAGGAGACGCTACTGCTCCGTATAATATTTAATGCTCCGATGCGTCCTAATGTAGTTCCACTCCGAGCTAAGACAACCTCTGACTCGTACACCTCACTTCAATTGTCAAGGTAGGTGAATCTATCACTGCTTGCTGCATGCATTTTACCTCAGCTCGTGTAAAGATGTAGCCATTTTAATATCCCAAAAAGACGAACTATCGCGCAAACCATCGATTGAATAACAGCCTAGAAGCCCCACAAAGCGCACCACTGCAGAAATGAAGTATCTGACGATTACTTTAGAGTGGTTGTTTGTATTATATGATTCCCCACCACACAGTGGCTGTGCAGTATGGCATGATTCATGCGTGTAGCGAAGTTGATTGCTATAGGTCAAATTATTATAAAAATGTATATTGACTTCCCAACTAATGTTAAATTAATATAAAATACATTAAAATAAGTGTTTTGATGTCTTAAGTTAAATTTATTTTTTAAAAAAAGGTTATCATAGCCTGTTACCAGAAGACGTCATGTTTGCTGCTACAACTGCGTTGTTTGATTTGGAGATACGCCAACGTATATGAAAGCATACCAGTACCAAAAAAAAAAAATGTAATACGCAAAATGGCAATGCCATGTGCGATAGTTTGCTGCTCACCGTAAACTAACGTTCCCTAAGCAAAGAGAAAAGGAGACTAGTAGTTTTTGAAGAACTATGGTGTGGATACGCACTTTTACTCCATTTAAATGTACAAAATAGAGCTCACTTGATTGAACTAGTTTACTTGCATCATTACATTAAACACAATTGATAATATATTTAAACAGCTTAATAAGCATTGTACAAAATGTTTTTTTTTCTATATAATGTTTCTCAGAAGTTTACTGGAGCTTGACTGCCAGCTAAAACGGGGATCATCACTACTGAAATGTTGCAAATGTGCAGGGCAGGAGGAACTCCAGGGCTGAAATAATCTACTGCCAATTAAGTGGTGGCCCCAGCTATCGCCAGATCAGGTTCGAACAGATTCTACTGCACCAGTCTTTAATAAATCTACATTAAAGTCCTGGTAGTTGTAATGATGTTTACATGCCCAATTAATTCAGAGAAAATATGGTTACATATTTTTTCTAAATTTTTCAATAATGATAAAACGGTTCCAGTTCCACATAAGACTAGGAGCTCTTGAATATCAGCAGAGTAAGTCTGGACAGATTTCACTGTTCCATTTCTTCAAGAAACCATGGTGAAGTGGAAGTACCCTTAGGTGAAATATTGCACTCATTTTGTATAGACTGAATTTGCATATGTTTCTGAGAAATTTCCCATAATGCCAAGACAATTCAGATACCAAATGAGAGTAGGAGCCCTTGTCTAACAGTAGGGTAAGTTTGGAAAAAAACGCCAATGCCAAAACTACCATTACCACATAACAGGGGTACCCCTTGGCTAAGAGCAGAGTAAGGTTGGACATATTTCATGGTACCATTTCTTCATAAATCCATATTAAAATCATATTACCTTTAGGAAAATTAATGTACTTAATTGTAATGTAATGTAATTAATGCAATTAATGTACTTGGGTGATAATAAAGGCTGAATTTAGATATATCAGAAATTTCCCATAATGCCAAAACATTTACACTGCCAATCAAAAGAGGTAGCCCTCAGCTATCAACTTTGCAAAGTTTGGGAAGATTTTGCTGTACCATTTTTTCAATCGTATTATTAGACCCAGTTAATCAAAAAAACAGTGTAATAAGTTGACAAACAACAGTTTGAATGGACTGTGGAAAAGAAAAGAGGGTATTTATAAGAGCTTTTTGCAGAGTAGTAAAAACACTAAAAACGCGTTATCCTTTTATTTACTTTTAGAAATTTTAGTTGTTAATCCTTAAATATGTTATTTGATAATACATTGCAATAATCCAACTCCCCACTTTAGCCAAGTAAGCGAGTGTGCATTGGAAGTCTAGCTTCACAAAATCTGAAATAATGTAATTAACTAGCTAGTTAGCTAAGCGCTTGCTAGCACTAGCTGGTTTAACAGTGGACAAACATGAATATGGCTAGTTAGCTATAAAATGTTACATTACCTTCTGTGCTGACATTAACTAGGTAATTTAATTAGTTAGCTAGTCATCCAGTTTAAGTTATTTCTCCAGGTTTCTCCACATTAGCCATCTAGAAAACGTTAATGCGAAATGCTGCCGCATTAACGCTAGCATAGCTTACCAAACTGTGGGTAAGCACTCACAGTTCACATTTGAGCAATACATTCAATATGACTATTTGTTGTATCTTTTAATAAAAATGATCAGCTAGTAAAATAATTTGTGGACCGCATGTGTTAATTACTTTAATTGCTACTTGCTACCTTATCTTGGCACAAGCATCTTCTCAGTTTTTCCCGCTTTTTCCTGGCAGTCACGAGAATTCAGGAGGGGCTGGAAAAAAAAAGTAAACTCTACCAATGCTGAGTGATTTCCACATGTAGAATCAACTTCCGTTTTGGTAGGTTTTAACACTATAAGTGTCAACGAAAGGTTTAATGAAAGCGACTCTAGGCAACTGTACGATATAGGTCAGAATGTCATGGTTGGGCCGACGTCCAGTTAGCGGAACATGTCCACATCCTTGCACCCTCATCAGTTACACTCACAACCCGTCCACCAGTCTCAGTCACCTTGTTACTTTACCAAACTGTGCCCATCTTTCCCTTAACCTCCTTATTCTGTAGGCCCACAGTAACGTGCCTTAAGCGCTTTGCATTTGCTTCCATACCGGAGACACCAACGTGTGCTGAGAGACTTTATGCTTATTCATTATTTTTAAATGAATGTTTCTTTCATTTGCCCAACTGAGTTAATAAATGTCTTTTTTGCCAAACTGCATTTGCGCTTTGCTCTCTCTCTATGAGACACAGAACATTCCAATCTTATTCTCATGATTTTAAGGACTGTGTTTTAAAAACATTGCAAATTTATTCTAAATTAATACATACTCTAAATATTGTTTTCTCTATCTTATGTTTTTAATTTAACAGTGGAAATAAAGCACTATAGTAGCCTGCTGATGACTGTTAACTGTTAAACGTGGAACTAAAGCAGTGTACTACTGTCACGGTACGGCCCCTTCTCCCAGACGTCTCCGTGTGTGTGTGTTCGTTTGTATGGCCACGCCCTCCCCGTGTATCACACCTGTTCCTCGTTTTGTGTCGTTATCCTGCATGTATTAAAGGTCTCGTCTAAGCGTTGGTGTTTGTCCATGTTTAACTTTCCATTAGCCTGTGTGCTACATTGTCGTATGTACAAATAAACGTCACTGTGTTCTACACGGTTTGCCTTTGCATCCTGCCTAGCCTGCCAGCGTTACAACTACTGAAGTGATGAATGTTTACTCATAAAATTATAGTAGGATTCTAAAATGTTCTCATTTGCCTTTGTTTTAGAAGAAGCAAGAAGCAATGAACTTCCAAATTGCAAAGATCAGTCAAAGCCTCACCACAGCTGAGCAGATGAGGAGCCAAACAAACCTTGTGATGCAGCCCTATGCCAACTGGGAGCAGTACCTGACTCCTGCACCACTCTCTATAGCCATCATGGGACAGCTTGTCTTCATCTCTAAACAAACTGATTTCTCCATCAACAAAAATCCACCCAAGGGAGGATACAAGTACATCAAGTACCCAGAGTCCTTTCGTGCCTGCCTCATGCAAGTGTGTAACTCCGGCTGGTGGGCATTCAATGAAGCCCATAAGAACATGGACCAGATTCGACTCCACACCCTCACTGTCCCAGATTATATGAAGAATGCTGTGAAGATTCTGTTCCAAGGTGATGATGAGATTGTTCAAGCCCACCTGCCTGACCAGCTGGAGAACATTCGTGTTGTTGCAGATGATTGCCTTGTTTTGTCTTCTGCAACAGAAAAATATTTCACTGATGTCATCAACATTATCCAAGAGTTGCTGGAAGCATGTATAAATGCTGAGAAATGTTATGGAGATGACATTGAAGCAATAAAGAAGAAACTGGAAGAGAACAAACTGAGAAAAGCATCATCAGATGAAGCTGTTAAACGCTCTGGGAAAGCAGTGAAAGCCATAGAAGAACAACTCAATGAAGCACATGAGAGTTACAAAAAAGCAATGGATTCACTTCCCAGTGGATGGGATATGATGGGTATGGATTTTGTTGGAGCTGTGACTGAAAATGTTACAGGTCTGTTGAATGGAATGACAGCTCTCATAAATTGCAAAGTGGACAAAATATATAATGCTACAAAAGAGAGAGATGAAACATTGAATTGCATAAAAGGTAAGGACAGGACTGCAGATGTAATCGATGAAATAAACATCTACAGCAAGTCTGCAGAAATCCTGAAATGTGCAGAGATGATTCAGCAGTTCGTGCAGGAGGACATCATACAATGGAACGACTTGTATGATCAGAAGAATGAATCTACCAAATCAGATTTCTCATCAGATCAATGGAAAAGAATCAATGAGAGTTTAGAAAAATTCTCACAGTGCAAAGCAAAGAAGGATGCCCAAAAGATATGTAAACAAGGCATCAACATCTGCAACCAACTGGGAAGATATGCACCAGATGGGAAATGTGAGGAAGCCAACACAAAGGAGCTGACTGAAGAAATCAGAAAACTGATTGAATCAGCCCGCAAATTTGACAGCAAAAGCAAAGGTGTTACACATTCTCCTGCCCTGGTGCCAAAACCACCCATGATGTTTAAGGAAGAAAGTAAATCTGAAAAACAAACTGCTTCACAGAGAGCTACAGAGAATGCTCGGTTCCGCATAGAGGTGAGCAGAGCTCAGCTAGACAAGACCAGAGAAATCTATGAGAAGAGTGTAGAGAACATGGAGAAGAACCAAAAGGAACTGACTGAAATCCTGATTGCCATGAGGAACTGTGAAGTTAAAGAGATAGACTTTAACACCACTATCAAGATGCTGGTGAAGGGTATGGATGCCATGGGCAGAGTGAAGGAACAGTGGGAGAAGATGGTCCACTTCTTTCAGATGGTCTCCAACATTGTGAAAACCAGCCTGACCAGCACTCTTAAACACTTTATCTCTACATCTGAGAAGACCCAGTCACTTTCATATAATGCAAAGCTCTTCTCCAAAGACCTACTCTACAAACAAGCCTTTCAAGCCACTAACATCGCTGGTCTGGTCAACATGATCTCAACAACTTACACTGAGGTGTCTGGAAATCACCTCATGGATCGGATCAGCTCACTGGGAAAACTTATGGCCATGGACAAGAAAAAGCCAGAGTTTGAACAGGAACATCACCAGTTACAGAACAATTGTGATGCAGCTCAAAAAGCCATTTTACAACTAGTTCAAAAGAACAAGGATGAGTTTGAAAGGAAGACTCACTCAAGACTGGAGAAGATTGATAAAGAGCTGCTTGCAATTCTCCCCTCAGCTGCCCCCGAAAAGATGAAGAGCATTCAAGCTGCTGTCAAAAGTGGATTCGAAGAGGAAGAGGCAGAAGGCTACATCTAAACAGAGGAGCAAAATTTATATTTACCTACTATCAGGTTATCAGATCTATCAGATTACTATCAGATCAAAACCAAACCATACAAAGGCATAATGATTTGATGTAGCATGCTTTGCCTGCAGCTAACATGTTTCAAAACTTAATTCCTAATTCATTGTTTATGCTGCTTTCTCCCATATTACAATAAAATATATTCTTGTTTTCAATGGTGATTTGAAGGTTTCACTCTCCCAGTGTTGTAATACACACTAAAGCAGCTCAAGAAAAGCATGTGGCCCTCTTGTTTGTTTTATTTTGCGATTGTTTCTGATTCTGTTTTGCATTACATTTTATTTTGTGATTGTTTTCTGCACATTATAGCTCTTTGAAAGAAGCACCAAGGTGAGGAGGTGATAACAAGGTGATGAGGTGTTAACGAGATGAGGAGGTGATAGAGATGAGGAAGTGATGAACTCTGAGCTGAGACCTCCCAGACATCATCTCCCGCCACCTCATCTCTCCCCATCCATTATCTTATTCTCCTGTCTCTTAATTTTGATCACACTCCAGTGTTCTTGTACTGCCTGCCTGTTGTTAGACTAGCACACTTTTTCTGGCTAAGAAGAAAAAGATCTTAAGTTTCTACATGTACACAATTAAACTTTGAGTAGCTGAGGATCAAATCAGTCTCCAGATTTTTCATTGCTGAATTTCTAACAAAGGAAATGCAATGTTTCATTAGTATAAAGAAGACATTCAAATCAACCAGCAGAGGGCAGCATAGTGTTGCTATAAAGAGCAAATCCTCCCAGGTCCTTAGCAGGGAGGGTCTAGTGTATTTGATCGCTAACACAGAGCCACCACAGGGCACCATAGGGATGTTATACAGGATCAAACGCTCCCAGGTCCATACTATGATGGATAAAGTGACGTATTACATTTTTTTTTCAGTCGCTAATCTACAAATCTAAACACAAACATAACTTTTCCTTTCCCAATATTTTCGTCATTTAATAAAAGGAAAACTCTTCTGGCAAAAGATAAGACAATGTGGTACATACAAACTGCAGATCTCCTGAATGCCTTCTGCATAACTACAAGCACAAATTTCATCACAAAACACAACTGACCTCATTTTGTCATGTTATAAGTAGGAACACATTGCCATTTAAAACAACTTTTTTCTATTCTTAGCCAGGTTGTCAATTCATTGAAACAGTTTTTCATGGTTGCTTACACATTTTTATAGAAAAAAATTCTTAATAACCGAAGCTCAGGTTTCTTTTGCCTGTCTATTTGAAAAAACAACAACTCTAAACACATTTTATAGGACTTGACTCACATAACAAACTGCCAGCCTTTTGCAAACTACTGCACACGATGCTCAGCCTCTAAGCCCAGATTTCAGTACAAATCTATATTGCCATGCTTTTTTAAGATTAAGGGGAAAAAAGTATAAATATGGAAGTCAGTAACAAAACGTACTTATGAAGCATGGTGGCTAAGTGGTTAAGGTATTTGCTTTCTAATCAGAAGGTTGCTTGTTCAGCCCCCACTGTTGGGTCCTTGAGCAAAGCCCTTAATTCTCAGTTGGTTTAGTTGTGTTCATACATAATTGTAATTTCCTTTGGATAAAAGTGTCAGCTATATTCTGTAAATATGAAGAGAAATTAAGTCATTATGTATTTCTCATATCGATAATGATACAAAGGAGACATACTGTTGGGCTTATTAAGGAACTATGCATTTACAGATCTTTTATGTACAAGTGCCATTTATGGATTGATGGCTTATTTCTACATCAAGAACGAATTGTCTAGACGTGCCAACCAGTGCTCCTTCATTAACCTTCAGAACAAGACTGCTGGACCCACATGAATAAACAGTCTCATCCAGTGTAATGAAGTAACAGTTAATACTACGGTCATGCTGGTGGGGCTGTCAGTTATATACTGTCTGTAAAGGAGGGAAATAACAGGTGAGGACGATTAGGAGGAAGGCCTCACTCAAAGTGACAAAGACGTTCAGATGAAACTCTAGTTAAAAGTGTCATAAACCAGGGCTTGATCCTGAGGGGCGGTTCAGTGCATACAGCCCAACCTGTGCTGTAATGTAATTACATGGACCCATAATCCATCTATGAAACAATTGGTGACTCAGTTTGTGGTGTGATCTGAATTCAATCTGGTAACACACAACAGGATTCATTAATGTGCTACGAGTAAGATCATACACTTATAAGGTCAAGTCACAGATCTTTAGTGGTAAGAGGAAAAATATTCAGTTGAATCACTGTAAACATACGTTAGCCTACTACCCCATAGCTATTTACCTTATAACGACAGTACGCCCACACTCTAAAATGCCCATCAACTACAAGTAACCCACAAAAAGTGCTACCACCTTTTGAATATACACTTTCTGGACATGGCAGTGGAGACCTTCTGATTCCTGTACAGGAGACATCATCGTGGTAACAGGTTGTGAAGAAATTACCATGTGCCTTTGTAACTTGTCCTTGAATATATTTAACACTTGTGTGAGTTTCAGCCACATCTCTTCAGCCATCTACCAAAAAGACTGAAAAGAGTCAACATGGCACATTTGATGATTCCATCAATGCGGCAATCCTAGAAAATGCAAACTAAACAAGTAAATATGAGCTTTATTCTCTGCTTTCTTTCTTTACTTATGGGAAAATAGCAAATTAAGTTCTATTTATATATAATTGATATATGTTTTTTACTTTCATTTTCTATTTGTCTATTAGGTGGGTAACATGATGCAAATGTGTCAGTCTCATCTTCTTTGCTTTGGGACGTGCAATTTTTCTGTCTACACTCACATATAATATAGTCCATTACATACGTTCATGTGTCTGTAATATATTTCCTAAGAGTGAGTCATCGAAGCAAGCACAGATTAACCAGGGTTCCACACCACTGTCATGAAGAAGTAACAACTTAAATCTTGTGTGACACATAAAACTGTATGTGGTGGAAAAATGAGAGCACATCAAACACAGACAGCCTTATGCATTGAGTAGTGAAAAGTTTATTGAGTTCTGTCCCCTGTATAACAGAGAAGGAGAACTGACTCGCAGTACAAGTCCCCCTCCCCCTATACACAGAGAAGAAAAGAAAGAAAAAAGAAAAAAAACAGCTCCTACAAGGTATTTGAACTTTATGTTTTGGTTAGCCTGAGCGCAGGTGGCGTGTTCTATCTCTACGGTTAGGACAGTCTTCTTCTATCTCTATGGGTAGAACAGCATGTGAGCCGCTGATGTCCTTGGCTCTCGCGCCTATTTACAGACTGTTATGCTGTGACTATAGAAACACAAATCAAGGTAAAGCGAAGCAAAGTAAATTTCCAAAACACTGTAGAAGCTAGAAAAGCTATTGACCTTCTAGGCCAGGTAAGATTCTTTAATGTTTTTTAACAGTTGTCTGTCAAGACAAAATATATCTTGAGTTTAATGTATTAATATATTTTGATATTATATATAATGATATATATATATATATATATATATATATATATATATATATATATATATATATATATATATATATATAATATTTAATATATTAATATATTTTGATATTATCAAAATATATCTTGAGTTTAATGTGAACGTGTTTTTATTAAAATGTTTTGTATTCAAGCAACACACTGTTTTTTTATTGCGTATAGATGCATTTATTCAAACCTAGTGAGATTAAAATTAGATCTGTAAACCTACTCCTTTTAGTGAAAGAATGCCATATAAGCACTGAAGAAATAGAAATTTATGGCATTTTTCACATATGAAATATAAAATGTTTTTTGAGCGTTTATGTAGTATTTTTTCTTCTGTAAAATATATAACAATGTTAGAACAACATATCCATACCTATCCTATTATTCTGTATACATTTAACAACTCTATTTGCTGTTGGATTATTCTTGCTTTTGGTGTGTTTGACCCACGACTGCTGGAATCGCAGTTATCCATTTATCCGTTTATTATAACAGTTCTTCACTGCTGCGTTTATTGAGGGCAGGACAACAAGCCTTTATTGAAGGAAGGGGTGTTTTCATAGGCCAGATGTCTTCCTAATGATTGATGATGGGCCAAATGTCTAAATGCACATTTTTTTGTCTGCCTGGCCTGGTCTGGAAGCATCAGGGAGGCATGAGGAGCTCAGGAACAAACCCAAATGGTAAGCACTCTTGAGACCTATCACCAATCAAACCTTTGGTGAGGGGAGCTAATGCACATCTCTGTGTATATATGACATGAGAGCAGTCTCAGTCAATCTCAGCCAAGGGGTAGCGGAAGACTTCGCCAGTGTGACGGAGCTGTCAGCGTTCACGAGAGCTTGGATTCTCCTCTCACCCAGATACAGGACACATAAGGTGCAACAGCTGGGTCATTTGTGAAAGTGGGGAAAGACAGGCCTTTTAGGAATAGTGATGACGCTCAGCAGCATCGCGGTGGAACATATGCCCATCTGCTTCATCACCTCTAGTAAGTCAGGATAGTAACTTATAAGGCAGGCTATTAGATACATCTAATGGCCTACCTTATATCAAATAGCTTTGTAACGGTGAGCGGTAAGGAGGCGGACGCATGTGCAGAGAAGAACGAGATTTATTATGGGCAAATTCAGAATCAGAGTCGGTATAAAGGTCCAGGGACAAATTACCAATAAGGAGAGTATGGGTATAAATGATTACGAATATTAGGCTATAACAAGATGCTAAGAAAACTTGGGGTTAAGAAACAGGCACAGAGTACAACCTTAACAAAAACAATGATTCCAAATTACATGCACGCACGGAGTCAAGAAACATACAGTGAACAGCTCAAGACAGGCTTTACTAAACGAGGAACTAAACTAGAGACAGGTGTTGAAAATCAAACAAGGGGAGGAGAAAGCCAAAATATGGGACGTAACTAAAAACACAAGACAAGGAAAGCATGGAAGCTAGGAGAGACTGATCGTGATGACCTTACTTTATATCCAACAGCGAGGGTATTCAGCGAGGGTAATCAAACATGGTGGGGCAAAATAAAGAGATAAGGGGGAAACACCGAGGGTATAATAATACACGAACGGAGCAAACGGAAACGCAATGGTGACGACAGTACTATGAGCATAGTATTAACATGACTGTAGGAACGTGACTTACCAAAATAACAGACAAACTAGAAGACAAAAACCAGGGCTAAAAAAAACAGAACAATCAAGGATAATCAGATGCAGGTGAACATAACAGGGACAACCAAAACATGGACTGGAACTGAGGAACAAATGAGGGACGGAGAAAACGAAACCAAGGAACGAACAAGGAAGTAAAGGAAAACAAAGAAACCATAAAACCACAGGGAAACCATAAAACAGGAACGCTAGGAGGTCAGCCAATCGGTACAGACCCCCCTACCGAAGCATGCAACACCAGGGCATGCAAAACAAAACAGGACCTGGACGAGACACAGGCAAGTGGAACCGGTAAGATGCGGAGCAGGGACAAGACACAGAAACAGAGGCAGGAGATAAGGAAAGACATCGAGTGGGAACAAAAGGGCTACATGTGTCAGAGACAGGGCCAAAAGGAGGAGCCAGGGAAGATGAGACAGACGGGGGACACGCGGAGCGAACAAAGAAGTGGAAGCCAGGCTAGGGGCAGGACTACAGACAGGGACCTTGGCAGGACAAGGGGCATGTATGGGATACGAAGCCAAACCCTGGACAGGTGCAGGAATCAGGGCAAATTGAGGGATGGAAGTAGGACAGGGAAAGGGAGTCGGACCGGCAACACGGCTGGACCAGGAGGCGGGTACAGATTCAGGAGAGGAAAGGAGAGGAGACACGCTGGTAGTGGGAACAGGGACGGGAACAGAAGCAAAGACAGAGGTAAGTACATTCAGCACAACAGAAACAGGAACCGGAACAAAATACACAGTTGGCATGGATACAGGTACTGGGACGGCCAAAGGAACACTAATGCCACAAGGCAGGGTAACAGGTTTCACCAGGGTAACACAAACAGGCATGGATGTATGGACAGGAACACAGACAAAACCCGGAACAAGAGCAGGCAAAACAAGAACTGAGCAAACATTAGAAGCAGACTCTGGGGTAGTAAGGGGGGCTGTTGCAGCAGCCTCAAGGGGCAGAGAAGGTACAGGAAGAGTATATGGTGTGGACACAGGAACCGTAGGGGTCTGGGAGGCCGATGGAGAGGGTCACTGGCTCTCTGCGAGGTGTGGCCGAAGGAGTCCTAAACGTCTTTGGAGGCACACCTGGAGCAGCTATTGGGGGCATAGGGGAGTCTTGAGGAGCAACCACAGGGACAGGCCTGGCACGAGGCAAGAAGAATTGTGGAGTGGCCTGTTCCACTACAGGAACAGGTGGATCCGGTGATGCGGTGTTCAGCGGCGGCGGGTCTGGGAGGTCTGGAGGCAGGGCTGCGGTGGTCAGAGGAGTGGCGGGGAGGTCCAGATGCATGGCTTTGATTGTCAGCGGCGGGTCCGGGATGCAGCTACAGGAACAAACTTGACACAGGAAACAGAACTGGCGGCATCCACTATGCTGGGAACAGGCTCAGGACGGGCGGTGTCTCTCACACCAGGAACAGGCTCAGGACGGGCAGTGTCTATTCTACTGGGGACTGGAACTGGATCAGCACGGGCGCCGCCTCTCGCACCAGGGACTGGAATTGGATCAGGATGGGCGGCGTCTCAGGAGGGCAAAACCAAAGGTTTCCCATCCCGAAGCGTAGAGAGCAGAGTCCAGATATACTCAAACTCCTCTTCTGGTAGTAAACCAGTGTCCCTCGTAGCGTGGCGTGAAGGTGGCTTAACTGAAGTGGATGGAACACGACGTGACTTGGAGAGGCCCTCCCTCTGCATTCTTGTTGTGGGTCGGATATTCTGTAACGACTCCAGCAGAAATGAGGCAAGAGGCACAATGCAAATGCAGGAGGTGGTTTATTCAGCGAGGGTAACCAAATACGGTGGGGCAAAATAAACAGAAGCAAGGGGGAAACACTAAGGGTAAAATACTACACAAGCGGAACAAATGGAAAAGCAATGGCAATGATAGTACTATGAGCATAATATAGGCATGACTGAAGGAACGTGACTTTATACCTAATAGCCTACCATGTATCTATTAGCTTACTTTATATCTAATAGCCTACTGTCACGAGACGCCTTCCCCACTTACAGGTCACGTGGTACGGCCTGCCGTGTGTGTGTGGGGGGGGGGGGAGTTCACTCCTGTTTGTAGCCACACCCCCCATGATAGGCTGCACCTGTACAGGGTTAATCGTTAGTGTTTGTTAGTCTATTTGTACCCCCATCAGTATGTGCCTCACTGTTGGTCATTGTTTGTTAGCATCTGAGTATAATGTTAAATGTTCATGTTTGTGTAGCCCTTATTAGTATTTGTATAGCATGTATGTACTTTATATCTAATAGCATACTTTATATCTAACAGACTACTTTATATCTAATAGCCTACCTTAGTTGCTGGGTGCTAAGCAGTGAACATCAGGAGACAGGCTTCATTGTTTCTTACTAAGATGAAAATACTTGTTCGTGTTTTGACACAGCTTTCTCTGTGTCATAGAATTTTTGTCAAAACCAGGAATGTCTGCATTTAATAAATGTGAACCAACATCAGAAATCAAAAGGAGAGCTTTGTTTTGACCTTTTGACCTTTGCTTTTATCATGTTGAAGGGTTAGTCCGTCCCGTGGTCTGTTCCTGCTGGAGTCCGTGAAGAAGAGGAACCTGTCTGCTGTGGGACTCAAGTCAAAAATATTTTAAGATAATATATTTGTGATAGGAGCAACGGCACAGAGGAAGCATGAGGCAAGTTCAAGCTAAAGAGCTCTTTATTCTCCATGGTCAAATGAAAACACTCACAAAATGCACAAAAAAAAAGTTTTCTTAATATGAGGATCTTGTGGAAGCGACGCACGGGATGATTCTCCCATCTGGCTTAGTCCACTAATGTGCAGCGCCTTCTCCAGAGACCTGTAGGATTAAATAGCAATGACACTTATGCAAATTGATTGGTGTAATTGATTAAAACTCTGGTGATCGGGAACAAGGTAGGGGTATAGGACGGTCCCTATCTAAAGTGGGTGTGTCCTCTCTGTCCGATGACCGGCCAACCGTGACAGCGTTCCTCCGGACCATACCCCTCCCAGTCCACGAGATATTGCAACTGCTTGCCCCTCCTTCGAGAGTCGAGCAGGGACCGCACTCTGTATGCAGGACCACCCTCAATCTCCAGAGGTGGAGGCAGAGGCCCCGAGAGGTTGCGCTCCTCCGCGAGGGGACCTGCCACCACAGGCTTCAGGACCAATGCTTGAAATGCCCGGGACGCCCGACTGCTTCCCGGAAGACATCCTTAACTTTCCCTGTGCTGGCATAAGGACCTTCTTACTTCGTGGCCAGCTTTCCAGTAGAGCCTGCTCGGCCATCCTTTGTGGCTACCCACACCTTTTGTCCTATCACATACTGGGCAGTCTCTCCACGTCTTCTATCGGCTTTCCGCATGTAGATGCTGATGTGTCTCTGCCCACACTCGTTCGCTGCGTTGGCACCACTGTTCCACCACAGGCTGATCCAACGTAGGAGGGTTCCAAGGGTAGAGTGGCGCTTGGTACCCTAACACACACTCAAATGGGGTTAGTCCAGTTCCTGTATGATGCAGAGAATCCTGCGCATATTTTGCCCAGGCGAATATTTGCTATGTGCGGAATGAAGCCACAAATGTCACCATGTACCTGTTCAGGGCTGACAACCAGTAGCATGCACCTAGCAACTGGGCGGTATGGGTGGACCCCAGATGGCCAGTTCCCTTTGAGGTATGTGCCCACATGATGAGGGAGTCACGAAGTTTGGGTGGCACGTATAGCTGATTGGGTGGACATTGTGGATGAGGGTTAGCAGCTTCAATTTGCTTGTCGATCTCCCAGCTTAGTGATGCCAGAAAGCAAGAGGAGGGAAGGACAGGTTCTAAATAGGTCACTTGCGCCTCAGCGTTGTATAGGCGTGAGAGTGCGTCTGCCCTCTCGTTCCTCTCCCCTGGGCTATAGGTAACTTGGAAATTGAAACGTGAAAAGAAGAGTGACCACCGGGCTTGCCTGGAATTCATCCTCTTGGTGTTCTGGAGGTATTTGAGGTTTTTGTGATCGGTGATCACCATAAAGAGGTGATGGGCTCCATCTAGCCAGTGCCTCCAGTGCTCAAACGTGAGTTTCATGGCTAGCAATTCACGGTCTCCAACTCCATAATATCATTCGGCTGGACTCAACTTGTGGAAAAAGTAGGCTATGGGGTGTAATTTACCTCCTTTCTCCTGTTGTTGCGACAGCACAGTTCCCACACCCACATTGGAAGCATCCACCTCCACCATGAAAGGTTTTCTTGGATTGGGTTTTCGTACCACCTGTGCAGAGGAGAAGGCGTTTTTGATCTCCTCAAAGGATCTCTGTAGCCCGGGATTCCAGTTCAGTCGTTTGTTCTGATCCCGGAGTAGGTCCATGAGGGGCTGAGCTAGTGTACTGAAAGACTTAACAAAACGTCTGTAAAAATGAGCGAACCCCAGGAAACGCTGTAAATCTCTGCATGTATGGGGTCTTGGCCAGGCCTTAACTGCCTTTACCTTACCTGATTGCATACGCACACTACCTTCTTGAATAACGTAGCCCAGGAAGTTGATCTCTTTCTTGTAGAATTCACATTTCTCCACTTTGCAATATAGGAAATTCCTAAACAGAGTCTGTAGAACGGTACACACATCACATACATGTTTGTCCCAGGAGGTGGAATAGATCAGAATGTCATTGATGTAAGCGACAATGGATCTACCCAAGAACTCCCTTAGGACCTTGTTAATGTATGCTTGGAACACAGAGGGGGCTGTGGCCAGACTGTAGAGTAGGACTAAGTAATCATAATGCCCTGAAGATGTACTAAACGCCGTCTTCCACTCGTCTCCCTCTCTAATCCTTATGAGATTATATGCACTGCGTAAATCGAGTTATCGAGCTAGTGAAGTACCTAGCTCCCCTTAGTTGTTCCAGCAGGAACAGGAACTAAGGGAAGGGGACATGGGTACTGTATAAGCATCTTATTGAGGCCCTGATAGTCCACACAGGGTCTTAGACCCCCGTCTTTCTTTTTCACAAAGAAAACGCTGGCTGAGGCCAGAGACGTAGAGGGATGGATATATCCCTGTTCCAGGGCCACCTTTACATACTGTCCCATCGCTCACTCCTCCTCCAGGGAGAGAGAATAGACTCAGCTTCTGGGAGGTACTGCCCCTTCCTTAAGAGTAATGGCACAATCCCAGTCGTGATGAGGGGGGAGCTATGTGGCCTTGGTGGTACTGAACACTTGCGCCATATCCTCGTACTCTCAGGGAACGGTGACCTGCCTATCAGTCTCTGGGCTCTCTATGGAAGTCGCCTGGAGACACACTCTCCGATGTGGAAAGCATTGCCCTTTGCAAGATGGAGCTCACTGGAGGAAATGGTTCTTGTTCCACAACAGGTGTGGGTTATGGTGAAGCAGCCATGGTAAACCGAATGAGATAGAGTGAGCGGGGGAGGATATGAAGTAAATGCCGTTTGATCAACATGCCCCTCACTGGTCTCGAGGCTCACCCGAGGAGTGATGTGAGTAATGTAACCTGACCCTATCGGTCCTCCGTCAAGTGCCTGAATGCAAAAGGGAGAAGGTAAGGCTATGGCTCTTATTCCTAATTTTTTTGTGAACCCCCAATCCATAACATCACTGGTGGCCCCAGAATCGACCAGTGCCAGGGTCAAAAGCACACCTCCCTTGTGGATTACCTTAACTGGTATCCTACACAATGATCACAATCCTACACAATGTTTGGAGAGTAACTCACCGCATTGCTCTCCTGGCATGCGTCTTACCTCAGCCACGCCCTGTTGCATAGCAACAGACCCTTCCAGTCTCGCTTGGGCAGACCCTTCCAGTCTCACTGGCGAGTCCACTGAAGGGAAGGGACTCAGAAGATCCTGCTGGCTCCACCCAACCGCCCTCTTTCTGGTTGTTGTGGTGCCCCTCGGTCCTCCTCAGCCCTGGCTCAACAGCCTCAGCCCCCCCCTCCCCCCCCAAGAAATTCCTGGGGGTGTTCCCCTCCATTTCCGGAGAAGACCTGGACAGCAGTCGCGGTCCTCTCCCCACTGTCCTGGGATCCAGGCAGCAGCCTACGCAGCTTCCGCTAGGAAGTCCATTTTTAGCTGCGTGAGCCGGCGTCCTGTGGTGGTCGGTTATTCTGTAACGCGTGTGGCCCGAGTGCCCAAGGGCGTGGAGCAGGACGCACAGACACACAAACATTTAATTGAAACATCTAAACACAACGGTACTCACACGTATTACAAACAAGGAACATGAAACGGCTAATGTTAAACAGACACGATAAATAAGAATACATCTTAAATTAACACGTTATATTCACACATTATGCCAACAATAACCGACAACACTGCACACAACGACGAGAGTTTGAATACACAAAAGACTAACACAATACAGGTGTGTGCAGGTGTGGCTACGAACATGACCCTCCCACTGCACGCGGCGAGCCAAACCATGTGACTCGCGAGAGGCGAGCGTTCCGTGACAATTAGTTTGTGTAATAGCCCAATACATAATAAAATATATTTTGCTGTTTTTCACGTGATTGTTTTTTTAATATAAGTGTTGTCTAAGCACTTTTAATGTATGCCATATTAGGACTTGAATTTGCTCTGAGTGGCCTGTCACCTGTTTTTTTTACTTTTTACTGTTTACTCTGTTTAAAGAAACCACGTTCTCTGACCCTGCAAGTGTTCTGTGACACCTATAACTTCACCACTCTCAACCACCTCTCCCCAAACCATGATTTCTGTTAAATTAACCATATGAAGTCATATGAAGTATGCCTACTGTGGGCAGTTTTTTATTTATTTGAATCATTTCATGTTCAAGAACTTACCAGTTCACACACTTTCACAATAAAAAAACAGCTTCTTTGCTTGTTGTCCAATTTTTCTTTGTATATATATTTCACTGGTTTGGCTGGTTGTCTTTGCAACACCTCCAGTCTAAAATCATGTAGGAAATCATCAAAATATTCACTAAACATTTTACTGGAGTTACACATGAACAGAATATATGTTGCTGTTCCTAAAACCAGTACCAGTCATACTTACATACTTGACTGAAGCATTTTGTGTTCATGTCTGCTTTCACACACACCCATGAATGGCATTATTTAATACACCCACACAAGGTTTATGTGGCATTTGTGTATTTAGGGCAGACACACTCCTGGTTTTCTTTTGTTAGGAGACCATTCTGTTTACTGTTTCTGATCTCCTGTGTTCTGCTAGGAACACCCCATGCTAAAGCTAGTCACAGATTTTAGTGACTGCAATGGGTTCTTTTACAAAGACATAGAACCTTGAGGGGTGGATCAAAATGACAAGAAGATCTGTCAGAAATTTTAAAACTTTTTTCTCTTTGCTACACTCTACTAGACCAACCACAGGATCCCTCTATACAGTGCATACACATTTGACAAGCCATGCACTGAAGAAGAAAAATCTGGATACTCCACTGATCCACAGATACAATCTATACTGCTGTATTAGGCATGTTGTGTCTTTATAACGATCTATAATACAGAACTGCACAGCTGAGAAACTATAAGGGAAATGTCCACCAGAAATGACCAGTCCATCATTTTGATATGCTGATATATGCTGATATATAAGGTCTGAGTGCGTGTATTACAGTAGTCTGTTTGTGAAATGATCTAGGAGGGAAAGCTTAAATTAAATGATCAATTCCCTCGACTATATTCATAAAATACACATCCTCATGTATGCATGGCATGTCTTTGTCATCTTTACTGCAGTAATAGGATGGCAGACTAATGTAATACATCTATTTGGTGGTCTTTAAAGTGGTTTTTACCTTCTATTAAGTAAAATGCACATTTCTTCACAACTGTGTCTAATCAACTTAACTACAATATTTAATTTTTTTAATCTAAAAACACAAAGGCTTTATCGTTTTTGTGAATATCAAAACCATGTTTCTTTTCAATTAAAACACTTTTTAAAAACAATTTTTATATTATTTAACTGGGAGAAAATCAAAATGGAAGGCTAAAGAAAGAAGGAAGAAAACCAAAATGGTTCATTGAGCCGCAGGTACAACATATATTACAACATATATTACAACATGTATTAGAAACTTTCTCAGCCGGTTTGTTCAGGCCTGTATGCTGCAGAACCTTCTGGCAGATGGCAGCCCGGTGAACAGGCCGTGTGCTGGATGGTTCCTGTCTAGCCGGATCTTTTCGATTTTCCTCAAGCAGCGGGACCGATGGATGTCCCGTAAGATTGGAAATGTGCTGCCTATGACGGATTCTGCGGTCCTCACTACTCTCTGATGGGCTTAGCGGCCGCTTGCAGTGCAGCTGCTCTATTGTGCCTGAGTTGGTGAGGATGTCAGGGCGCAGACCAAACACCCCGAGCCTGGAAGAAGAGGTGCTGGTGGGCTGATCTCACCGCTGTGTTGGTGTAGAGGGACCAGGTGAGGTCATCAGTGAGGTGTACACTGAGGAATTCAACATTACTGACTTTCCACTTTGGCTCAGTGCAGTGACTTCTCCCCATCTCTAAACCACTTCTATGTCATTGTGAACCGAATGTGGGCAAAAAATAATTATTAAACAATTATATCATGACATGCTTCGCTGTCTACTTCACATTAATACAAGTTAGCAGTGACATGGCTAGGAGGTGTGGATTTGTATTTTTCAAAGGAAACTGTGAGGTCATGGTAAGGGCTGGGAGTTCCTGGGTTGTACAGAAGCTTAGTTTTACTGGGGTTGAGTGGTGTCTGTCATCCATGACAAAATGTCAGTCAAGCATTCTTTGATACATCTGAAACCTGCGTGTCAGAGGAGAGGAAAGAAATAATTATTCGGGTGTCGTCAGCATTGCAGTGGTTGGAGAAGTCATGAGCAGATATAATATCACTAAGAGAAAAAGTATACAAAGAGAAGAGAAGAGGACCTAACACTGAGCCCTGGGGGAGTCACCGGGAGTTTTGGCTCCTTCACTGCTCTGAGAGCTGTTTCTGTCAAATGTGCTGGTTTGCAGCCCGACTGATTGGGATCGTGGAGCTGGCTTCTGGGTGAGGAAAAGACATAATTGATTGTACACTGCTTGTTCAAGAACTGTTAAGAGGAAAGAGAAAAGTGATATCAGTCTGTAATTTGTTATGATGAAGCTGACAGGTGTGTCCTTCTTTAAGATTGGCACCACCTTGGCAATTGGTACATGTCCAGAGGATAAGGAGATGTTGATGATGCCAGAGATGAAGAGAAGCAGATCTCAGATCTGGAATGAGGTCCAGGAGTTGAAGGATTTTACCTGAGAAGAGAGGAGAAAAAAGAGAGTTGGATGTAGGAGAGTGAACACTGGATGGAAGAGTGGGAACAGAGGAAAAGGACTGGTGGATTGCTGTAACCTCCTCAAAGAAGGTGCTGAAATCCTCAGCTGTAAGAGATGAGGAAGGAGGGGGAGGAGGACAGTCAAGGAGAGAAGAAAAATACTGAAGAGCTTCTGAGGATCAGATGCCGGTGATTCAAATGTACCTCTGGTGCCAACCCTTACACTGAGAAGTCAGTATTCAGGTGATGATGATCTGATGTGAAGTTCAGGATTGGTGGAGTGCTGGGTTGGGTGACGAACTGCCTGCTGGGTGTTGTAGTGAGATGAGGAATCAGGCGATATGACAGTCGCTCCAACCACGCCTGTGTTAAATACAGTAAAAGATACTATTGGCCATCTATGGCAAAAGACAGGTCATTCATAACTGTAAAATATAATTTAAAAAAATAATTAACATCAATTCCACATTGTTCACAAAGGTTTAATGTCAAACTCCTGAATTAATCCTCTATTAAAAGTATCCAATGTATAAATCCAAAATAACTCTTTGCCATAATTTCTTAGCAGTGTTTCCATCTCTTCTGTTAGGGACGGTCAGCATTGCTCAGCCAATTACTTTAATCAAGCAACACTGCTCCGCCAGTTACCTTAAGCCTTCCCAGGTGGTGTGGAACATTCCATTTTTGGCACTGATGGCAAAACTTCAAGGTTGTTGTATGAATATTGTACATTGTTGTGACAAGTAAATCAGAATCAGAATAAAGCAACATAAAACTCAGTATGTTTATTTAAATCCAATTTTGACCCATACTGAACAATATTTGAAAATTAAGAAATATCTCCAAATATCTTTCCCGTGATATATGACATGGCTGGAGGTGAGTGACACTGGGGCGAGGTAGAACGTAAACAATGAACACAGTTTAGTAAACGGTTCACAAGAATAAAAGGCAATGGACAAACACCTAGAAGCCTTTGGCAGAATGACTTCTGAAGATTTGTTTTGAAATTCCATTCCATGTTCCTTCTAAGAAAAGGGGAACAATGCAACAATAGTTTAAAAAGTTAACATTACTCACAGTACTTTAGTTCCTCTCACATTTTTGAGAGAACAATAATAATAAATAATACATTTGCAATACTTCCAGAATGAAGTCATTAAAATCATAAGAATGAGGTTGTAATATTACAAAAAAGGTTGTAATTTACCAAAATTGTTCGAGAAATAACATAATGACAAAAAGATGTACAACTAGAAAACAGCAATATGAGCAGTCTGTCAGTATGAGGTTGCAGGTAACACAAGATGTTAGCAACACCACGGTCATGGATTCAGTTCCCAGGAGGCACTAATGCGTAATTAAATCATCAATGTAAAATTACACTGACAAGCACACTGCAGCATTATTAGAAGCAATAGCAGCATTCAGAATTTGTCACTTTAAGACCATTAATACACACAGGAAATAAAATGCATACATGATCAATTTTATGTTTGCTGTTACTTCCATTAACTACTTCAAACCAAGTGGTCAAAAATGACAGTCACTTCTGGGTGAGAGTATGCTTGGTGCGATTGTTGCTGCTGCTTCTCACTGGATCTTACAGTTATTGTTGCTGTGTTTTCTTTCCCGAATCTTAATTCTGGATTACATTTTTGGCTTACATCCTTTCTTTTGGTCTCCTGTATACAATACATGACTCCTCACAAGTGTCTTCGTCGCCTGTTCTGTGTGTGTCTTGACCGTACCTGCCTTCCTGCTGCGAGCTCCTTACTAACCTTCACTTTGTCTGCTTGTTTACTGGTTGAGTTTTTAACCGCTGTATAAAGTTGCTGGCTGCCAGGTATTTGGTTGATATGTGTGTCCTTGCTGTTCGTAGGCTAGTTGTTGGTTGGTATAGCTGGATGGCTAATGTAGCATGGTAAGAAGGTCCGAGAGCTTTTTTCTACCGATGCGGACTGGTTCTCTGCCAATAAAGATCTGCCATGATCTTTTCTGGTTGTATGCAGCATCTTTTTACCATTTTTTGCTTTTGAGTGCTTGTGGCTGGCCTTCCTGCCTGTCAGTACTGGGCTATGGTGTTCTGGTACACACCATCACAACTCCACAGCCTCTGTTCCAGTTATGATCTGGAGTCTTCTATCTACATACCATGCCAGTCACTTGACATTGCTTACCAGTTCTCTACGTACCACTCATTTGACTCTGCTATTCTTGTTATCTGGACAAAGGCACCCGGAGAATTAACTTTGAGGTTCTTCACCCTCTTCCTCGCTCCGTTTCCCAGCCCCTTGGGAAAACTCTAGGACTAATCCACTAAACTTTGCATTGCTCAACTGTCGCTCCCTCACAAATAAAGCTTCCATATGCCACAATCTCATTGTTCAAAACTAATTTGACTTATCTTTTCTTACTAAGACTTGGCATAAACCTGGGGACTTCCTATATCTTAATCTACTAACACCCAGTGGCTATAACGATTTGGCTAAGCCCAGAACCCAGGGAAGACTGGTGGTCTGGCTGCTGTCTATATTAACACTCAATGTGCCTGTCTGTACCTTTCATGAGGTATCTGCATTTGAATATCTGGTGCTGAAACTAATTGTCTCCTTACCAGCACTGTTTTTATTAATCTACCGACCACCCAAAACACCATCAGACTTTCTGTCAGAAATCAGTGAACTTCTCACTCTGGCCAGTTCTATGTGTTCATGGGTGTGCTAGGGGACTTTAATATCTATGTGGACTATTTTTCTCTGACTCAACATGTTGATTTTGCTACCCACTCTCATGGTCACACAATAGATCTAATCTGCTCCTCTGGTTTAGATATTACTTCTGTTACTGGATCGCTAGTTGGTATCTCTGATCATAAATTTATTGAAGCCACTGCTAGCAACTCAGTTACTCGGCCATGTACAAAACCTCTCATCTCTTTCTGTAATATTAAAGCTATTGATCCTCTCACTTTCTCTGCTCATCTCTGCTCTGCTCCTCTGATGTCTATTTCAAAAGTCTCCTCTCCTGATGATATTCTCTCTATATATAATAATTCCATCTCCGATCTACTTGAACAGGTAGCACCTACATTCAAAGCTCTGCATGGTGTTGCACCTCCCTACCTAGCTGAACTCCAACACTCATATACCCATAAACGTGGGTCCTCCTTAAATGTCCTCCATAAATGAAGGTCTCCTTTCCATCCTCAAGTTTACATTTGCCCCTGTAGGAGGCAGATCTTTAATGTCATGGCCCCAAAATTATGGAACATTTTACCTCAATCTCTCTCTCTCTGCTCTCCACTTCCCTCTTTTAAATCATAACTTAAAACGTATCTCTTTTCTCAAAATTTCTCATAATATCTTTCTCTTCATAGTTATTCATTAATGTGTTGAATTTGTCAGTTCTTTTTTTTTTCTCTCTCTCCATCTTTATTTTAAAGCGACCTGGAGTCTGTGAAAGGCGGTATAAAAATTTAACTTATTAAAATATCCTAAACACATCAGAAGTGGGGATAATGAAAACAGTGGGGCTCAAACTGCCCATTTTGATATTTACACTGAGTGTGACAGCAGCAAAACTCCCAGAGCGAGATGGTAATGAGCTGTAATGTTTGTTATACTTCTTTCTTATTTTGGCTGAATCACAAGTGTTTGGGCATTGAAATGTGTTGCTTTAAGTAACGCACCAAGTACTATGGTAGCAACATCTGACCAGATTCATTAGTCTGATGTTGAAGATAAAGGGGAGAGTGCAAAGAGAAAGGTTCCATGGGGATCTTTTGGTGGGTTTTGCTGAAGAAAAAGGCTCAGAACTGAATGTTAGATCATTATCTATCACAAAGGGAGTGTGTGAAAACTTGTTCGATGTGCACGGTTTTATTATTATTTAAGCCTTCTACAATTTGTTGCCAAAAATGCTAAAAGGTGTAGGTCTGTGGAGATGGGCCAGTCTTTATTACAAATGTCTTTATCTAGATGACAATAAATCAGTCATTGGTCCATGAAAAATATTAACAGGAAATATTAAGAGTATTGTGCCTCATGCAAAAAGCTCTCACAGCCTAAACATGGCTGAGAACTGAAATGTAAGTGGGTGGGGCTAAACTGCAGTAAGCTGAATAGGTGCATATATATATAAATTAGTTTGTTCTTGTAACATCAGAGAAATGTTGATTTCAAAATGGGCTGATTTTGCATTTTAAATTCTATATATGGGCTGTCTGGATTGGGGGTGTGAATGGTGTGTTTTGAAATTTTAACAATGTGTACATCTTTCTTCAAAATTCTTTATTTCAATAAAGCAAGGAAAAGTCAGTTTTCCATGATAGGGGCCCCATCTTGGAATTAGATTTGATAATTTACTCAAATATTGTATAAATAGGCAAGTAAAAAAAAAAAAGTTATCAAAATGAATGAAATTTGCGAAGAAAGTAATTTCATTAAACCATTAGTTAACTTGAATAATGCCGTAAATTCCATAATTATAAATAAACATAATTACAAACACTTATTGCTTGTGTAACAATAAAATGAATAAACATGTTCTTAAAGAATGTCTGGTTCTCACTGGATGTCAATGTAGATTTCTACAGGATTTATCTGATACAGAAATTGCTGATTCAGATTACAAACTCTAATTACTGTCATGGTTCTCTACTGTGCCATTGTAGTTCCCATGCAGCCAGTCCCTCATGGTCTCATGTTTATTTCGCCTCCACTTTGGTCCACTTTAGATAAAATCCTAGAATGAAATGACACGTGAGGCTTACAGCTCTCGTCCCAACTCCCTACTCTTCCCACCCTTACATCCCAAACATTTAAACAGTTGTGATTGGCCCAGCCCTGTGAACCCTCCAGGCACTGAAAAGGGGGCTTGTCCATTTCTGGTTTCACTTTCACTTTCCATTTCTGCGTCCCAGTTTGAACTGCTCCCAGACCCTCATGATAGCACCTGTCCATTGTGATAGCCAAACAATGTTTCGTGAAATAGAGACAATATTGAGTGTGTTCATTGAAAAATAAGTAGCCCCGGCCTCACTTCTACAGCAATGGGGTCTGACAGAGACCTCTAATGCAGCAATACCCAAGGCCTGAAGCTTTGCTTCTGATGAACTTCTGGAATAAGTATGTGTGAGCATTTACTGTAGGAGTGTAAACAGCTCACTCACACATTGTAGCTCAATATTAGCAGACTCATGATTCAAGTGGGGAGCTATTAGCACTCGAGTAGTTTTTGTGTGAATCACTGAAAGGCAGCTGCTATTTAAGCAGAATGGCCCTCAAGCAGCTACTGAGAATATACAGCTGGTTATTTAGAGTGATGGATGTTTTTACTATGAGACTGTTGGTTATTTATTTATTTTTTGCCAGTTTATTGATTTTATTAATTAGGTCATATTACTTGATCTGTGCTTATATTAAATTAATAAAAATGTGACAAGATTTTATTAATTGCAGAATGAAAACTTAACTTTACTGAATTGCTTTAACATAGAAATGAAAAACAGGGCAAACAACACTTTAGCAGAAATCCTGGGCAAGGATATAAAAACAAGAAAAAATAACAGCATAAGAATTTCAATCATCTGAAGCCCCTGATTAGAACTTTTGAGAGACAATTTTGAGTGGTGCACAGGGCTTCCAGTGTTTGGTTCTTCTCCGTCATGTTATGGATGAGTTGTGGTATGCCTTTAGTAGAGAGGAGCTGGTTTATTCTACTGCCTTCATCACTTCCTCCATCACCTTCATCACTGGTTCCTGGAGGATGAATCTGCAAGTGTGACACACAGCTACTCTGGTCTTCCCACTCAGATCACTCAGGAGGTGGACGGCTCTTCTCGCTTTCATCTGGAACTTAGCCACAACTTCTCTGTTGTCCCTCACCTGCTGGATTTCTTTATGGATGTGCCTCACCTCATTATGTTTCTGTCTGATGTTTCTAACTGGAAAATCTTGGACTCATAGTCAGAAACTTTATTTTTATACTTTTCTATTTTACACTCAGCCTTTCTCACCTCCTCTTCACTTTCCCTGATAGCATCTGAAACCTGAGACGTTTCCACTGTTCCATTGATTGCTATGATAGAATCAAAAGGTAGGGATCTCACCTCACCAATAAGGTCTTTAGCTTTTATAATAGTTTGTCCATGCTACATATTAAACCATTTAAGTAATGTAATTCTCAACAGCAATCCATCCAACAACTGGTATTAGTGTCACTCCCAGCCCAATGCGTCTTTTAATTTTAGCTCTATAGTACTTCTTTTCTTGTCTTTGAGGTGTTGCATTTATTGATTTTAAAGCTGATGTGATCTGCTTCAAATTGTCTTTAGAATTTGTCAGTAATTTTCCATTATACCTCTGCTCCATTCTCATGTCTTCTAAGGTATGTTCAGTATGCCTCATCTCCAGTTCAAGTTTTCCCTCACCTACTGTATGTCTCTCAAGGTTTTTATCCAGACTCTTCAGCCCTGTACTGGCTGCCTGTTCAGACTCCTCCAGACTATGCTGTGTCTGCACCATCTGCTGTCTGATGGAGCTGTAGTTGGAGCACTGCCCACTAATGGGATCTACATCTCCAACTATGAGGAACTCAAAGACTCTGGTGAGAGAGCAGATTCCATCCTTCAGAGGAATGATAACAGCCTCGACTGCGTTCTTCACAACACTGTGAAAAAGATAAAAGTGAGAAGTTCTAACTAATAACTCATTGTTGCATTTTTATTGTAGTGATTTCATTTTGTTCTTTTATTATTCCCTTTTGCTTTCAAAATGGGAGCAGTTGACATTCCAATGGCCCCTTCCCAAACAATAATTAGAGCCAATCTGGATCTGAATTTCCCAGCAGACATTCATTAATCATCCCAGCCAGTGAACCGGTGAGTCCTTTAACAAAGCGAGGGCAAAAATCTCCCATTTGGCCATGTTTGTTAGCAAACATTCCTAGCCTTATGCTTTTTATGCTGCCTCAGATGCTCACATTACATTCACTGACATATGTTGTAATTTGTTCAGGAAGAGTTCTTTGGAACTGCTCAAGTAACGCTAACATCACATTGTTATATGTTTCAGCCTGCAACGCAACACACCAATGAGTACACAATAACCATACTGTCTTGGACTTGTGAGCACTGGACCAACCAGCTATGTGTTTCCTGTACAAATAATTCGGCATCCTTCCAATGTGCACCAATGTTTGGGTCCAACAAATGATAACACTTGTGAACACCCAAATGCTAAGCTAGACATAGCCAAGCTCTGGTTCAGTTTTGCTTTTACTGTGTTGACCATTTATTGTTTCAAATTGCTAATTTCAGTGTTCAGTCAATTAATTTACAACTGACGCCTCTGAGGGAGAAATGTTGATATTGGTGTGTTTTCTTTGCTTTTTCTTTTTTCTTGCCGATTGTGGTGACGGTAAGGAGTAACTCCACATAACTCCTGATTACAAGTCAAGTACCATAACCACTGAGCAACCACTGCCCCTTACATTGTGTAAGTATTGGAGAAACTAATCAGATGTGCGTTAAAAACAAGTAAAGAAAAGCTTCGTCAGTCTGGCCTCATCAGTCGAGACTGTTCAGCGACACATTAGATGCGCATCTCTAACTGCGTTTAAACCAAAAACTGAAAGTGTTGTCGCGAGCGCACGCACCCTCCCACCCAACCCCGCCCTACAATCGCTTAAATAAAAGGACTTAAAATGATAAAAGGACGTCAGAAGTGCTTCGCTCATGTAAACATGCGTGTCTGGCGACTTAAACGAAGACCGTTCACCCGAGCAAGTGCGGTGAGATTAAATTAACTCACTTTGCGAAATTAATTCATGTTGAAATTATTTGTTGTTGCATGCTATGTGCGAGTCGTCGCGTGGGTATCAGTGAGCTCCAGCATGTGCTGTGTAAAATCTTGTCTAATACAAATTGGTATTTTTGAACCGGGCACCTTTTCCGTATTTTATTCGACCTCCTCCGCTGTGACGAGGGCAGTGAGGGAGCGAGACGCACGTGCGAGTTTAGGGTGACTATTCTCCATAGCGAGAAAAAGGCACTGCGGCGTAGGATGCGGTGTGTGTGTGTGTGTGTGTGTGTGTGTGTGTGTGTGTGTGCACTCACGACTGAGTGCCTGGCAGATTATGACGCATCTTTTTTTTGCTTTGTGAGGAGCCTGCATCTGCCGAATAAAAGCAATCGAATGAAAAAGCCAAAGCTCCCTCTGCTTTAATAATAAACGTAATGTTTCTTTTTATATCAGCATAATGTGAGCCACATCTCATCTGGGTAAGCAGGATACCTAAGAACCCATTGAACTTTACACGGAAGTAATATTTAAAGAGGAAATGTGATCTATTAATATATTTTGGTATGACTGCTTCTCCATAGGATCAGTCAGTCAAGGCTGTTATCATTCCTCTGAAGGATGGCATCTGCTCTCTCACCAGAGTCTACGAATTCCTCATAGATGCAGATGTAGATCCCATTAGTGGACAGTGCTCCAACTACAGCTCCATCAGACAGCAGATAGTGCAGACCCAGCAAAGTCTGGAGGAATCAGAACAGGCAGCCAGTACAGGACTGAAGAGTCTGGATGAACACCTTGAGAGAGTTACAGTACTTGAGGGAAAACTTGAAGTGGAGATGAGAAATACAGAAAGCACCTTAGGTAACTTGGAAATAGAGCAGAAAACTAATGTAAAGTTACTGAATGACTCTCAAAATGCTTTGGATCAGTCTAGACACAATCTGGATTTAGCTGAAGAAACTCTCCGTATTCAGGAAAAGAGGAGACGTGATGCTGAGATAGTAACAGGAGTGGGCGCAGGACTGTTAATAATTCCAGTTGTTGGATGGATTGCTGGTGAGAAATTACAGTTATTATTAAGTAAACTACATAGCATGTAGTTAAGATTTTTTTTAGAAGCTTACACTTTACATGTGACCATAAGGTCAAATATTTAATTCACCCTCCGTCTGTGCAGGGGCTGTCATGGCATCTGTTGGTGCAGTAGAAATGTCTCAAGCTTCAGATGGTATCAGAGTGGCTAAAGAAGAGTTGAACAAGTCTGAGTCTGAAGTAGAAAAGTACAAAAGTAAAGTTTCTGACTATGATTCCAAGATTCAACAGCTGAAGCTCAACATCAGTCAGACGCATGATAACGTGAAGCAGATCCATGAAGAGATGCAACTGGTGAAGGAACAGAGAGAAGGTGTGGCTGAGTTCCAGAGGAAAGTGAGAAGAGCCGTCCACCTCCTGAGTGTTCTGAGTGGGAAGACCAGAGTGGCTGAGTGTCACACTCGCAGATTTATCCTCCAGGAACCAGTGATGAAGGTGATGGAGGAAGTGATGGAGGCAGCAGGACAAATCACCGAGAATGAGCTCCTGTGTACTGAAGGCGTTCCACAACTCATCAATACCATGAGAGAGACTCACCAAAGACTGTCAGCATTATGTACCTCAAACAGCAGTTCTGAATACCCATTTCTGGTGCATTAAATTCTTATAATCCTTCTTTTATTTCTTTATTTCTTCCTTTCCTTGGCTATTTGTTCAAATGTTCATATTTCTTGGTTTTAGGGTGCTGTTCAGTTTTCTTGATGAAGAATAATATGCTTTTATCAATAATGCCATTTTCATTCTGCAATTATTGAAATGTTTTATGAACTTTCTTTAACACAGTTTAAAAATATATAACGATTTCAAAATAAAATATCCATCACTCTAAATAACTAGCAATCTACCCTCCATCACTTTGTATCCTTTGTGACTTGATGCCCATTTTGAACAAACAGCAGCTCTTTCTAAGACACACACACAAAAGCCACCTTATACAGAATAGCTTCATCCTTCTTTCACACTTATAACTAATATTCTTGCTTACTTTATAAACTTGTTTTATGAGTTGTTAGCTAGTGGCAGGAACCTCTTATCTTGGTGTGTTACTATAATTTATATACCTTCTGCACGTTTTTTAAAATTTCATGCATTTTACAGTTAATAAACCTTTATCAAAAAGAAAACTTAATGTGTCATTTTCTGATTAAACAGCCAACTGAATTTGCCAACACCACGTCTACTAGCTCCCAATGCAAGCTGAAGCAGCTCACGGCTTCAATGATTTTGAAAGCTTTTCCAAAGTGCACGTTTGGCTGCACTGCACATGTGTATGTAACGGAATGCTCCCCTTCCCCCTTATCATGTGGTACGGCCTGCCACATGCATGTGGAGTCGTCATTGTTGACTGTTTGTCAAGACTGCCCCTTGTCTTTTGCTACACCCCCTTGATAGCACACACCTGAACCTTGTTATACGGTTCACCCATGTATGTATTTACACCCGTGTGTGTAAAAGAGTTTTCAGCAGTAATTACACAGGTATTTTAAAGCAGAGCTAAACAGTATAGCGGTAGTGAAACCAGTATAGCGGGAGTTCAACGGCACGAAACTGTAAACCTGACAACGGTGGAGAAAATTCCTGAGCATAGGAGATTACTGTGCGCACACACACACCTAAGCTCATGCAGTCATGGTGAAAACATTCTTCTCGAAAGTACGATCATTCCTTCTGGCTCTTGTACTGACTGACATCACTAGTGCTGAAAAGCATCACAATTAATGCACGACTTCATTCTTTCCCCCTCAGATGTCCTACCAGGCTTACAGCAGGTCTATCTACTGAACTCACCCACGTGTGTGTGTGTAAGGGTGATGCACACAGACAACATTCAGCTGGGTATATATCTCCTTCCAAATGACCCTTATATGACTACGACCCCCTCATCTCTCTCGCTGTTTAACTCACTCTGTCTCTTCCTCTCCTCTTGTGCTGCCAGCCTCTCCCTTCACTTCTGTCCATTCTTTTATCTCTGTGTTGAGTCTGTTGTCTCTCTGATACTAGAGAGAGAGAGTACACAGCCTCTTTCCTCCTGAATTGATCGTGGGGTTTCATTGTCATGAAACCACCATGCACTAGATGGTGGTTAACGTTACTTTAGTTGTTCATATTTTTAGAGGTAGAAGCAAAGCGTCAACAGGGAGCAGCCTTGCAGGTGAAACCCCGCCCCTAAACCGCTCGCTACAGGGTTATGGAGGTTCAGTGCCTTCTCCGGCAGTCTTGAATCGTTGGAATGGTACAATTGGCTGCCTGGACCAATGCTAAGCTCGCAGCAGAACACAGATCTGGTCTAGGGTGAAAAAAAAAAAAAAAATAGACGAGGACCACATCCCGTTTCAGAGATGCAGGACATACACATGTTCACTCTCAACCAGGCTTATAAAAAACACACATGCATGCACCCCCAGAGAGGGACTGCTGCAGTAACTGCATTGTTTGTGAGGTATATCTGACTGTACAGCAGGGTATGTGTAACTAAAGGGCAGAGCTACTTACTGCTTAAAAGGTGAGGAACATTTCACAGTCTCCCACAAGTCTTACTCACAAAACACAAATTCATCTTTCTACTGCTGTGAGCATAGGGCACTCTTCTTTTTGCTTGTGTGTGTGTGTGTGTGTGAATGCATTCTTGTAAAGGTCACCGTCATGGAAACGAGAATGTGGGTTTCATATTGACACAAAAGTCTCCAGGCCACAAAAAGAGTTGTGTGAAGGGGCTTCAGTGTGTGTAAAAAGCTGTTTGAGGAATCAGACAGAATGCAAAGTGTATGAGTTTGCATATAGTTTGCATGAGTTTCTATATAAAGTAGATCTAATTTATACAAGAAAACAATGTTTCTGATCTCCACGGTGCCCATAACTATGACCCAAGACACAAACAGACATGTTTAAAGCATGCTCAAAGCTGCACACTGCCATGGTTACATTGCGAGGAATGTGAGAGATAGCAACAAATTGCTGGTGTTATTTCACTCAGTACTGAAGGGCCTCACTGAAGCAACAGCCTTTAAAGTCAACTCACACAGAGTTTCCAGCACACAGAACCCACCTGGATGAGGAAACAACTGAGACCACCTTGACCTTTCACCTTACTTGACTGGCACGTAAGACTGTTCCACATTTGAATGATGAAGGTCAGAGTATGTGGTGGTGTTCTGCCTGGCCCGGGGTTTCAGAAGATGTGCCTACGGCCTGTGCACAAGCAAACGAACAAGTGCAGTTGTGTCCATGACAAAAAACAGCCCTTAAAGTGAAAACCCTAGCAGCAAACCCCAAGGAGAAAAACACAACCAAACAAACCAGATAAAATCCCACGTCAGAGGTATACCTAGCTGAAAAGTGCTCACTTATAAAAAGTTCTCCACCACACTCTCCTCACATTCAGTTGTTTCACACTTTCCATGTGTCACTCACACATCTGCCCTGCAGGCCAGTCACACTTCTACCCCTCAGCAGGGTCACACTGGGCCTTACGCCACCCCCTCACAGCAGTGCGGGTTTCGTAACCATGGACACACTCCTGAAGGCCTCTCAGTGCCATCACACTTCACCATTTGTGAAGCGTTTTACGTGTTAGAGTGCAAGGAGTGAACACCAGGGCTCCGTCAGCACCAAGTGCAAGGAGTGAACACCAGGGCTCCGTCAGCACCAAGTGCAAGGCGTGAACACCAGGGCTCCATTAGCACCAAGTCGACACAATGTACAGGCCACCACGAGATGTGTTTTAGCATTTATGATTATTTCTCAGTCTCAACAGAAGTCTCAAACAAAGTACAGGAAATATGTATACAAAATAAAAAAGACAATTTTCAGAACACAATTGCTTCTGCAGGCATATAGTGTGACCTCTGTTTGCATTAAGCATATTTTGAACTCTGTGAGACTGTCCTGAGATTTTCAGATGGCATTTTCTGGTACCATTCAGTGTGTGTATATATATATATATATATATATATATATATAAATATATAAATATATATATATATATATATATATATATAAATATATATATATATAAATATATATATATATATATATAAATATATATATATATATATATAAATATAAATATAAATATATATATATATATATATATATATATATAAATATATATATATATATATATATATAAATATATATATATATAAATATATATATATATATATATATATATATATATATATATATATATATATATATATATATATATATATATACATACACATACTGAGTGCCTGGCAAATGACACATCTTTTTTTGGTTTGTGAGGAGCCTGCATCTGCCAAGTAAAAGCAAGCTAATGAATGAAAGAAAAGCCAAAATTCCCTCAGCTTGAATAAACATTATTAATAAATAAAGAACTGCACAGAAACTACACATTTCAACATGGTACTGTGAAGGAAATATTGTTGTGTTTCTTTCTCCATCATTGTAAAGCGTGAGAAAGCTTAGCATAAGATTAGAAGAACAGGACGTTCCCTAGAGAACATCCTTGAAGAAATGCACTCCTTCCAAGGAGATATCTGGTCTCAGCAGAAGCAAACCCTCCCTCGTTCTCTCGAACGCTACGGCTATTATATAAGGGGAGGGAAATCACCCAAAGGGGAGCGAAGCAAATAGGCACGCTCATTTTTTGAAACTAATAACTCAATAAAATCTTCTTATCCACATCTGACTCCTTGTTTGCTGAATTTCCACCACAGAATTTGGCGTAGTCGGCAGGATCAGCGAGAGGCACCATGCGGGGCAGCGGTGACTAAACTTCGAGGACGCTCCTCAGAGAGAGAACTGAGCTGGAGAAAGAGGGAAACCCACAAGAATACGGGAAAGTACCTAACCAGGGAGTGACGTCCCGCTTGACTCCGGTGGTGTGCTCCGCCTGATCTAACGAACATAAAGTAAGTGGTGAAGTTCAGTAATTCAATCCTAGAAGAAAGTGACGTAGTGATCCGCCTGAGTCTACCCTGGGGTGGGTCTGTAAAGTAGCATAGTATATGAGATACTAGGGCTTAAAAATAGGGTCTAGAGGACTCCGGAGTCTGGGACTCCGCCAGCCTAAGAGAATAGGCACACTGAGTAGACGTACTAGTGTAAGAAATAGGCCCGGGCCGACAGAACACCCCGCAGGGAAAGGAGTGGACTCAGTATACTAGCACGATTTGCTGGAGCGGAACTAATCCATATCGGGGGTAGACGGTGTGGATAAGATAAAAAATAGGAAAATTGTAGAGAGTAGGTAAGTTTCCTTTGTTCGTTTGTTGCCTGAATCCAAAAGTAAAAAAAAAAAAAAAAAAGAATGGGTGCGGGCAATAGTAAGGAGTATGAGTTCGGTAAGGACAAGTTCTCCAGTAGCCTATTCTTTCAAATGAGTAAAGATTATGGGGAACATGTAAACAAACATGTCCTGTTTTGGATTAAACATTATGGGTTTAATACCTCAGGGACGCTGAGTGTTGCATACCTGTTAAAATTAAGAGAGTCGAGGTCAAACCTAGAGAAGCTGATAAGAAAGCACGGAAATATTTTTGACAAAAACAGTGAGGATATGCTAGAAAAGGCAAAAATGTGGTTAGAAGAAGCTGAGAAAAGGCAGAAGAAACAGGAAGGGCAAAAGAAATGTAATAATGAAGTGTCTCAGTGTGTTTCCTTAGCTGATCCTGACCTCGATGCCGCCCCGCCGAGAGCCCCCCAGCTGATTCAACAACCACAAGCATCAGGAAACCCACCTCCTTATCCCGAACCAGGGACTTCATCGCTAACATCAAAGCCGTCTCCATATGACGAACCAAGACGGCAACTGGAGACAACCTCACCAGTGGCTCATCACACTCGAAGTCACGCCACTATAAAGCCATCCGCAGGGCCTGACAGAGGCTATGCCCCACAGTTCCCGATGGTGGAAGTGTCAGGACCTGAGGGAGTGATTATGGTCCACCGTCACTGGACTACAGACGACATCATGAAAGCGGCCGACGGCCTGAGCAAGCCAGGTGACATCGGCGGACGACGCTTCGGACAAGAACTGATGGCATTCGTGCAGTCCTGCAGACCAACACAGGCTGAACTGAGACGGTTGTTGATGATGCGGAAGAGGCAGAGAAAGAGGAAAAGGAGGGAAAATTGATTGGATGAAAGAACAGGAATGCTACAACTGTGGAAAGCTTGGACATTTTGCCAGAAACTGTCCGGAGGAGGATAACTCATATGACGGGGGCACAGATCAGAATCCCACAATCCACGAGTGACGGGCGGTGGAGAGGCAGGACAGCAGCGGACCACTGAGTGAAGACGGCAAAAGGGAAGTAACAAATTTAAATTACCAACTATTGCAGCAGATTAGTAAAGGGCCAAGAGGCCTCCCCGAAGTAACTGTGAAAGTAGAGGGAAAAAATGTTAGGTTTTTGGTTGACAGTGGTGCCACCCACTCAGTGTTAAAAGAAGGTTTAATAGAATGTAAAATGAGAACAGGATATGGGATAACAGTAATCGGAGTAGGGGGTCATCCCATTGATGAAAGGATGTCCGAGCCTCTCCAATGTAGTTTAGGAAGCAGCCAATTCAAACACAGCTTTTTGGTGTCAGAAACCTGTCCAATTAATTTGTTAGCTAGAGATTTAATGTGTAAACTTGGGTGCACAATTAGCAGCAACCCAGAGGGGTTATTTGTTATGTGGGAAACACCTACACAGGGAGTCCAGCTAGAGGCAGGAGTCCCTTTGTACGTGTATGAATTGCAGTGCACTGCTGGGGAAGTACTAACACATTTTATGACTGAAGTTACTAACACGCTACCTGGTGAGCTGACAGTTAAACAAAGTGATTCTATTCACTGTACAATGAAGGTCCATGAGGGATCTGATGTTGATTTTGAACAAAAATTTGACTTAGGGGGCAGTGACAGTCTGATTATCACAGCTATAGCGTGGGACTGCGAGTGGGCTGCGGGAGTGGTGCAGCTCTCAGATAAACAGAAATCTTTATATTCAATCTCACATGCAGCACCTCATGTGTCGCTGGCTAGCGCACATGTTGACCCAGACTGGCAGAGAGTAGGGTTTTGGACAAAACGCATGTTGAGCACAACTGATTGGATAAAAGGACCCCAGTGTAAAGTCATGTACAGCCCAAGCATAGATGTGTGGAAAATGCCAACCCCGTATAGGCTAAATTGTAAAAGGGGGGTTGAGCTTGTAAGTCCTAATATAGTAATTATGGCAGCCTCTGTTACCCTCTCAGAGGAAGAGGAGGAGGAATTGAAAACAGTTCCTGCAGGGTTATGGGCACAGGGAAAAAATGATGTGGGCTTAATAAAAGGATGTGAGCCTGTCCACATCACCCCAAAATCTGATTACAGACCACGCCAGCACCAATACCCTCTAAAACTAGAGGCAGTGGAGGGCATCAGGCCTGTGTTCCAATCATTAAAACAAGCAGGAGTTATCGTACCATGCCCAGACTCACCAGTACGTACTCCAATTTTCCCAGTTAAGAAGCCAGGGAGAGATGAATGGAGATTTGTGCAGGATTTGCAGGCTGTCAACGCGGCAGTACACCCTAGAGCCCCAGAAGTTCCAAACCCGCACACCATTCTCTCTCAGATCCCACCAGATAGCAAGTGGTTCAGTGTAGTTGATTTGGCCAACGCTTTCTTTAGCGTACCTGTGCACAAGGATAGCCAATTTTGGTTTGCTTTTACTTTTGAAGGAAAGCCATATACATTCACGAGATTGTGTCAGGGGTATTGTGAATCACCAACTATTTACAATGCCGCCTTACATCGAAGCCTAGAGGCTTTAGAACTCCCTGAAGGAACAGCCTTGCTGCAATACGTTGATGATCTTTTGATTTGTGGAAGAACACGAGAAGCGTGTAAACAAGCCACGGTGGCACTGCTACATCATTTAGCAGGGGAAGGCCACAAGGCATCCAAATCCAAATTACAGTTTTGTAAGCAGCAAGTGCATTTTTTAGGACATGACATCACTGAACAAACGCGCATGCTGACTAAAGACCGAGTGAATGCCATTTTGACTATACCAAAGCCCATGACGAAAAAACAACTGTTGTCCTTTTTAGGAATGTGTTCCTATTGTAGGACATTCATACCATCCTATGCAGAACATGAGGGACCACTCAGATATAATACCGACCAAAGGGTCAAATTCCTCACAGCCGGAATGGACGCCGGAAGCTGAGGCGGCCTTCACAACACTGAAACAGATGTTACAAGTCATGCCAGCGTTGGGCATTCCAGACCCAAACAAATCATTTGAACAGACAGTAGACGTTAAAGGGCAATATATGACAAGTGTATTGACACAGAAACATGGGGACAAACAAACAAAGGCCGGTGGCCTACTTCTCAGGAAAATTAGATACAGTCGCAGCAGGCCTACCTTTATGTGTAAGAGCTGTGGCAGCCGCCGAGAAGGCACTAGTGGCTTCCAGAGACATAGTAGGCTACGCCAAGCTTACCCTATATGTGCCTCATGCAGTGTCAAGAATACTGCAAGATCAAAAGGTGGCACATTTGTCCACTCAGCGATGGCTTAGATACCACACTGCCTTACTAGACATGCCAAATGTTACTGTGAAACGATGCACAACTCTAAACCCCTCCACTCTATTGCCTACAGGGGAGGAGGGAGAGCCCCATGACTGCCAACAGGTGTTAGAAATTGCAACATCTCCCAGAATAGATTTAAAGGAGGAACCAATATTTAATGCGGACCTGGAATTGTTTGTGGACGGTTCAGCTAAACGTGACTCTCAAGGCACTAATCGAGCAGCATATGCTGTTGTGTCACACACAGAAGTGGTGAAAGCAGAATCACTCCCATCTAATTACTCAGCGCAGGCAGCTGAACTTGCTGCACTCATACAGGCGTGTAAACTAGCACAAGATAAGACCGTGAACGTCTGGACCGATTCCCGGTACGCGTGGGGAGTGGCACATGACTTTGGGGCTATTTGGAGACATCGTAATGAGCTCAGGAGCAAAGATAAAGAACCATTGCCTAGTAGCAGAACTGTTGGAAGCAATCCAACTACCAAAGAAAGTGGCCATCATAAAATGTGCAGCACACACAAAAGCAGGGGACCCTGTGTCGAGAGGAAACGCTTATGCAGACAAAGTAGCTCAACTCACAGCCACACAACCAGTCCATACACAAGTGGCACAAATAGATAATGGAACCAGGATAACAACCAAAGATATCCAAAAACAAGCTACTCCACAAGATTATGTGAAATGGAAAAAAGGGGGGTGCAAACATAGGCGGGATATGGGTACACCCAGAGATAAACAAACCCTGTCTCCCCACGGCTTACATGAAAGGACTAATTGAGATTGCTCATGGGAGGAGTCACATGAGCAAAGGGGGGATAGTGGAAAGTATAACAAAATATTGGTATGCACCAGGAATAAACACACACACCAGTAAATTTTGTTCCCGATGCTTGGTATGTGCACAAAACACACCACACGGAGACAATCATACCAAACACGCACCCGCCGGACACCCGCCGCCTAGTGAGCCTTTTCAACATTGGCAAATAGATTTCGTAGAACTGACACCAGCTGAAGGAAAGAGATACATGCTTGTGTGTGTGCGCGCATGTTTAGTAAGTGGGTGGAGGCCTTCCCAACGGGAAAACAAGATAGAGAGGCAGTAGCAAAAGCGCTATTGAGAGAAATTATTCCCCGGTGGGGGTTACCACAACGAGTGTCCAGTGACAATGGGACACCCTTCGTACACGAAGGACTAAAAGCTTTGACTAAATACCTAGGGGTAGATATGAGAAAACACTGCAGTTACCACCCTGCTAGTGCAGGGGCAGTAGAACGGACAAACGGCACCATTAAAGGAGGTCTAGCTAAAGTAACGCAGGAAACAGGCATGAATTGGGTAAAATGCCTTCCCCTCGTCCTGTGGCAATGTCGAACCAGACCACGGGCACGAACAGGGTTATCAGCTTTTGAGATAGTGTTTGGACGGCCTCCCAACACGGGGGTGGGTCCGCCGGACTGGGATACTAACCTGATCAATGAATCACTTTTGCAGTACTGTGTGTCTCTGCACAAATCTCTCTCCCATGTGTCTAAGCAGGTGAAGGCAGTTCTTCCCGAGGTGACGGATACTCCACTCCACACCCACCAACCAGGTGATTGGGTGCTGATAAAGGACTTCAGAAGGAAGCGGTGGAACCAGCCCAGGTGGAGAGGACCATTCCAAGTGCTGCTGACGACCAACACCGCCGTCAAAACCGACGGACGAGCAACGTGGATACACCACACTCATTGCAAGAAGGCGCCAGAACGACCTGAGGACTCATGATGAATTCTCTGTTTGTCACTATCCTACTCACTACTCTCGCCCCGATCGCGGGACGACAACTCCTGCCAGAGGAAAGATGCAAAGGCAATATCGCTTGTGCAATGGCATTGGTGACGGCAACCACTGCCAAGCCAAACCAGTCTTGCCTAGTGCGTCACCCCTTTCAGGTGCCATGGACGCCCATACCCATCACAAACGACATGGCGACCCAGATGACCAATAAGACTACATGTGAACTAGATAGGCTAACAGGACAGCTCTATAATTTATCTAGAGAAATCATAAGCTCGATGAAAATACCCGGCTGGGCGGGTAATTGGAAGAAAAGTGGAAAGAACTATGAGTTCCAGTGGTCAGGATGTTGCACACCAGTACTCCTAACCCCGCCAGTGTCTATTTTCAAACTACGTGGGGACACTGGACAGTGACGGTGCTTTTTCCTGTGCTCATCGTCGTATTGATGGTTATGTGTTTCCTGCCATGTATTATGAATTGTTGTGTCACCTGGGTGACTAATCTTACTCGTGTACAGTATCAACTGTTGCAAGAACTGCCAAAGGGGGTGGATGAGGATTCTGAGGAATTTAATGACCTCCAGGCACTATTCATTGAAAATTAAAGTCTAGATGATGTTGATGATTGACAAAGAATCAAAGGGGGGGGAAGTGTGAAGGAAATATTGTTGTGTTTCTTTCTCCATCATTGTAAAGCGTGAGAAAGCTTAGCATAAGATTAGAAGAACAGGACGTTCCCTAGAGAACGTCCTTGAAGAAATACACTCCTTCCAAGGAGTTATCTGGTCTCAGCAGAAGCAAACCCTCCCTCGTTCTCTCGAACGCTACGGCTATTATATAAGGGGAGGGAAATCACCCAAAGGGGAGCGAAGCAAATAGGCACGCTCATTTTTTGAAACTAAACTCAATAAAATCTTCTTATCCACATCTGACTCCTTGTTTGCTGAATTTCCACCACAGTACTCACTCCTAAAGAATAAGATTGTTAAATATTGTAAGTACACTGTGGTGGAAATCTCCAATCCTATAAAGATGAGACACACCAATGGGTAAAGCAAAAGCAAATCTTATTTGTCTCAGCCTGAGGGCATCTCAGTTACACACACACACAGTCTGTAATGGAGAGGTAGGATCCTCTTTTGCTCTGCTCTGCTTTATACTGTGCCTTGACCTCAAGTGAGTGTAATGCTGAAAAGGCGTTGTTTTGCTCCCTTTCTACTGTAACAGAGCATTCTCCTCAGAAACCAAACTATCACATTATACTAGGAATAATTGTTCTGATGTTCTAGCAATGCCCACACAGTTTGGAGAAAGAAACTGACTGCTCCCCATTCTTGTAAAACAAATGCATATCGTAAGGGGAAATGACATTGAAGTGTCCCACCCCTACACTTTATCCACCGAGACTTTGGGGGATGGACGCTACTGCTCCGTACATTTAAAGCTCCGATACATCCTAATGTAGTTCCACTCCGAGCCAAGACAACCTCCGACTCGTACACCTCACTTCAATTGTCAAGGTAGGTGAATCCATCATTGCTTGCTGCATGCATTTTCCCTCAGCTCGTGTAAAGATATAGCCATTTTAATATCCCAAAAAGACGAACCATCGTGCAAACCGTCGATTGAACAACAGTATAGAAGCACCCCCCCCCCCCCCAAAGCGTGCTACTGCAGACATGAAGTGTCTGACGATTACTTTAGGGTGGTTGTATTATATGAATTGCCGCCACATAGGGGCTATGCAGTATGGCATGATTCATGCGTGTAGTGAAGCTTGCGCCTTAATTGCTATAGGTCAAATTATTATAAAGATGTATATTGACTTCCGAACTAGTGTTAAATTAATTTAAGACACATTAAAATAAATATATTTTAAAGTTAACCTTTTTAAAAAAATACATTTTTTAATCACTGCCTGTTACCAGAAGACGTTATATTTGCCGCTGCTCTGTTTGATTTGGAGATACACAACGTATACGGAAGCATACCAGTACCAAAATGAAACCAATACGCAAAATGGCAACGTAATCCTCAATTTAAATTTTCCACTCATTCAAGTTTAAACTCAAATTCAGTAAACCTGGTTAGCTCGCTAACGTTCATCTCTCAATCACAGGCAACAACAACAAAAAAATCCAGTAACTAAACCAGAGATTTCTGCTCTAAGATTTAGAGATTCACGGACGTCAACGGAGCTTTAAATTCGAACGCGCATACGCACGTTCCCTAAGCAAACAAAGTAGTTTTTGGAAGAGCTATGGTGTGGATATGCACTTTTACGTATAAAATAGAGCTTACTTGATTGAACTAGTTTAACTTCGCCTTTTACATGAAATACAACTGGTAATATTTAAACAAGCATTAATAAGTGTTGTGCGAAATGTTTTTTCTAATGTTTCTCAGAAGCTTATTATAGAGCTAGACTGCCAGCTAACAGGGGTCATCACTAGTGAAATGTTGCAGGAGGAACTCTGACCTACACTCGGCTGAAACATTCCACTGCCATTTGAGTGGTGGCCCTTGGCTATCACCGGATCAAGTTTGAAAAGATTCTACTGTACCAGTTTAACAAATCTATATTGAAGTCCTTGTATTTGTAATGTCGACATTCATTTAATTCAGAGAATGTGGTTACCCTGGGTTATCAGCAGAGTAAGTCTGGACAGATTTCACCATTCCATTGCTTCAAGAAACCGTGTGTAACGCGGTGCAGGTGACGAGCGAACACACTTGCGAAGTGCCGGTGGCTTGCATGTTATAACGCACTAAGGACGGCACAATATGAAACAGACAAACCGGATAGAAGAAATTAATGCTAAGGTTAACAGACAGACTAACCAGGGAAACCATACAGAATAGAACAGGCTAACAAAACAATAACAGACTAATAGGGTTAGGGCGAGACTAAGGTTGACGAATACTCACGGAACACACAACGTAGACTAAAACACACAGAGACAGTATTACAGACTAGCGAACAGTAGAGAACTAAACAAGGACCACTAGACGGGGAGCGCGAAGAGAAAGCACATAAGAATGAGGGGCGAGATCAAACGGGAATATACTAAATACATACGAGCGAAGACAAACGGGATCTTACCAAACCCGCACATGAGCCAGGACGACCGAGAACTAACCAGAAACACAATGACCGAGCAGCGAGAGACGTAGAAACAAAGTTTAATTAAATAAGACTACAATTAGGGACAAACTCGGATCAGCCGGAGACAAAGGGGAGGAGACACGGAACCATGGAAACTGCCGAAAACCCGGACGTGACTAGGTTGCCCAGGAAACGGGGAACGCTCAGGTCTGCGGGGGTGACACCGTGTTAAAGTGGAACTACCCTTAGGCGAAGTATTGCACTCATTTTGTATAGACTGCATTCGGATATTTTTCTCAGACATTTACCATAATGCCAAATCATTTCGTCTAGCAAATGAGAGTTGGAATCAGTAGAGTAAGTTTGGAAACATTCCCATAATGCCAAAACAATTTACATTTATCTGACGCTTTTATCAAAAGCAACTTACAATTATGACCGACTACAATCTGAGCAATTGAAGGTTAAGGGACTTTCTCAGGTGCCCCAACAATGGCAACTTGGCAGCGGTGGCGATTGAACCAGCCAATTACAAGTCAAGTACCTTAACCACTGAGCTAACACTACCCCAGGCTATTAGCGATACCACAAAAGTAGGAGCCCTTGGCTCTCATCAGTGCAATTATGACCAGCTTCTACGGTACTATATATTCATAAATCTATATTAGTTAAACTACCTTTGGGCAAATTAATATATTCATATCATATAGACTGATGTTGGTTAGCTGTTTCTCAAAATGTTCCCATAATGCCAAAACAGTTCCACTACTCCCCAAGAATGGTAGCCCTTGACCATCACCAGTGCAAGTTTGGACATATTCTACTGTACCATTTTGTCATAAATTGATTTTAAAATCCCAATATGATTAATGGGGTCTACAGACAATACGACAGTCAAAAATCCCAGAATTTCCCCATAATACCAAAACATGTCCACTGCCAATCAAGAGATGTAGCCTCAGCTAAGCTAAGAGCTTGCTAGCACTAGCTGGTTTAACCGTTGACAAACACGAATATGGCTAGTTAGCTATAAACATTACCTATAAACATTGTAACATTACCTTCTATGCTAACATTAGTTAGGTAATTTATTTAGCTAGCTAATTGTCCAGATTAAGTTATTTCTCCATGTTTCTCCACATTAGCTAGCTAGAAAACTAGCTAATTAGCTAGCTAGAAAAGCTAGCTAGCTAGAAAAAAAATCTAACACTTTAGCATCGCTAAATGATTTCCACATGTAGAATCAACTTCCCTTTTGGTAGATTTTAACAATATAAGTGTCAACAAAGGTTTGTCAATGAAAGCGACTCTACAATACTGTATAATATAGGTCAGAATGTCATGATTGGGCCGGCGTCCAGCTAGCGGAACATGTCCACATCCTTGCACCCTCATCGGTCACACTCACAACCCCTCCACCAGTCTCAGTCACCTTGTTACTTTACCAAACTGTGCCCATCTGTCCCTTAACCTCCTTACTCTGTAGGCCCACAATAACATGCCTTCAGTGCTTGTATGTACTTCCATACCGGAGACACCAGTCTGTGCTAAGAGACTTCATTATGATAATTTGTTATTTTGAACTTAATGTTTCTTTCGTTCATGTGTTTGAGTTAATAAACGCCTTTTTGCCAAACTGTCTTCGCGCTTCGCTCCCTTTTGTACAAGATATCACACATAACATTCCAGTATTATTCTCATGATACGGCCCCTCCTCCCAAACGTCTCCCCTTGTGTTTGTGTTTGTGTGTGTGTGTGTGTGTGTGTGTGTGTGTATATGTTCATTTGTGTGGCCACGCCCCTTATGTGTCATACCTGTTTGTAATTATGTTCCTCATTTCCGTGTGTATAATAACCCCTATTGTTCTGTTGTGTGTTGTCAGTGTTTAACATTATGTTAAGCATCCTGCTTAGCCTCCTTGTGTTACAGTTTTAATGGCCCTGTTTTAAAAGCATTGCAAATTCATTCTAAATTAATACATACTCTAAATATTGTTTTCTGCAGCTTTTGTTAATTTATCAGTGGAAATAAAGCACTATAGTAGCCTACTGATGACTGTCAACTGTTAACAGTGCAACTGAAGCAGTGTACTACCGAAGTGATGACTGTTTACATGTAAAATGATTGTATCATTCTAAAAAGTTCTCATTTGCCTTTGTTTTAGAAGAAGCAAGAAGCAATGGATTCCCAAATTGCAAAGATCAGTCAAAGCCTCACCACAGCTGAGCAGATGAGAAACCAAACCAAGCTCATCATGCAGCCCTATGCCAACTGGGAGCAGTACCTGACTCCTGCACCACTCTCCATAGCCATCATGGGAGAGCTTGTCTTCATCTCTTCACAAACTGATTTCTCCATCAACAAAAACTCACCCAAGGGAGGATACAAGTACATCAAGTACCCAGAGTCCTTTCGTGCCTGCCTCATGCAAGTGTGTAACTCCGGCTGGTGGGCATTCAATGAAGCCCATAAGAACATGGACCAGATTCGACTCCACACCCTCGCTGTCCCAGATTACATGAAGAATGCTGCGAAGATTCTGTTCCAAGGTGATGATGAGATTGTTCAAGCCCACCTGCCTGACCAGCTGAAGAACATTCGTGTTGTTGCAGATGAGTGCCTTGTTTTGTCTTCTGCAACAGAACAGTATTTCACTGATGTCATCAACATTATCCAAGAGTTGCTGGAAGCATGCATCAATGCTGAGAAATGTTATGGAGATGACATTGAAGCAATAAAGAAGAAACTGGAAGAGAACAAACTGAGAATAGAATCATCAGAAGAAGCTGTTAAACGCTCTGAGAAAGCAGTGAAAGCCATAGAAGAAAAACTGAATGAAGCACACAAGAGTCACAAAAGTGCAATGGATTCACTTCCCAGTGGATGGGATATGATGGGTATGGATTTTGTTGAAGCTGTGACTAAAAGTGTTACAGGTACATTGAGTGGAATGACCGCGCTCATGATTTTCAAAATGGAACATGCTACAAAAGAAAGAGATGAAACATTGACTTGCATAAAAGGTCAGGACAAGACTGCAGATGTAATCAATGAAATAAACATCTACAGCAAGTCTGCAGAAATCCTGAAATGTGCAGAGATGATTCAGCAGTTCGTGCAGGAGAACATCATACTATGGAAGGACCTGTATGATCAGAAGAATAAATCTACCAAATCAGATTTCTCATCAGATCAATGGAAAAGAATCAATGAGAGTTTAGAAAAATTCTCACAGTGCAAAGCAAAGCAGGATGCCCAAAAGATATGTAAACAGGGCATCAACATCTGCTACCAACTGGGAAGATATGCACCAGATGGGAAATGTGAGGAAGCCAACACAAAGAAGTTGATTGAAGACATCAAACAGCTTATTCAATCAGCCCGCATATTTGACATCAAAAGCAAAGATGTTACAAGTTCTCCTGCCCTGGAGCCAAAACCACCAATGATGTTTAAGGAAGAAAGTAAATCTGAAAAACAAACTGCTTCACAGAGAGCTACAGAGAATGCTCGGTTCCGCATAGAGGTGAGCAGAGCTCAGCTAGACAAGACCAGAGAAATCTATGAGAAGAGTGTAGAGAACATGGAGAAGAACCAAAAGGAACTGACTGAAATCCTGATTGCCATGAGGAACTGTGAAGTTAAAGAGATAGACTTTAACACCACCATCAAGATGCTGGTGAAGGGTATGGATGCCATGGGCAGAGTAAAGGAACAGTGGGAGAAGATGGTTCACTTTTTTCAGATGGTCTCCAACATTGTGAAAACCAGCCTGACCAGCACTCTTAAACACTTTATCTCTACATCTGAGAAGACCCAGTCACTTTCATATAATGCAAAGCTGTTCTCCAAAGACCTACTCTACAAACAAGCCTTTCAAGCCACTAACATCGCTGGTCTGGTCAACATGATCTCAACAACTTACACTGAGGTGTCTGGAAATCACCTCATAGATCGGATCACCTCACTGGGAAAACTTATGGCCATGGACAAGGAAAAGCCAGAGTTTAAACAGGAACATCAGCAGTTACAGATCAACTGCGATGCAGCTCAAAAAGCTATTTTACAACTAGTTCAAAAGAACAAGGATGAGTTTGAAAGGAAGACTCAGTCAAGACTGGAGAAGATTGATAAAGAACTGCTTGCAATTCTCCCCTCTGCTGCCCCCGAAAAGATGAAGAGCATTCAAGCTGCTGTCAAAAGTGGATTCAAAGAGGCAGAGGCAGAAGACTACATCTAAACAGAGGAGCAAAAATTATATTTACCTACTATCAGTTTATCAGATCTATCAGATTACTATCAGATCAAAACCAAACCATACAAAGGCACAATGATTTGATGTAGCATGCTTTGCCTGCAGCTAACATGTTTCAAAACTTGATTCCTAATTCATTGTTTATGCTGCTTTCTCCCATATTACAATAAAATATATTCTTGTTTTCAATGGTGATTTGAAGGTTTCACTCTCCCAATGTTGTAATACACACTAAAGCAGCTCAAGAAAAGCATGTGGCCCTCTTGTTTGTTTTATTTTGCGATTGCTTCTGATTCTGCATTACGTTTTATTTTGTGATTGTTTTCTGCACATTGTAGCTCTTTGAAAGAAGCACCGAGGTGATAACGAGGTGATGAAGTGTTAACGAGATGAGGAGGTGATAATGAGATGAGGAGGTGATGAACTCTGAGCTGAGACCTCCCAGACATCATCCACCAACCACCTAATCTCTCCCCCTTCATTATCTTATTCTCCTGTCTCTTAATTTTGATCACACTCCAGTGTTCTTGGACTGCCTGCCTGTTGTTAGACTAGCACACTTTTTCTGGCTAAGAAGAAAAGGATCTTAAGTTTCTACATGTACACAAATAAACTTTGAGTAGCTGAGGATCAGTCTCCTGGCTTTTCATTGCTAAATTTCTAACAAAGGTAATGCCATGTTTCATTAGTATAAAGAAGACATTCAAATCAACCAGCAGAGGGCAGCATAGTGTTGCTATAAAGAGCAAATCCTCCCAGGTCCTTAGCAGGGAGGGTCTAGTGTATTTGATCGCTACCACAGAGCCACCACAGAGCACCATAGGGATGTTATACAGGATCAAACGCTCCCAGGTCCATACTATGATGGATAAAGTGACGTATTACATTTTTTTTCAGTCGCTAATCTACAAATCTTGATACCTTAAACACAAACATAACTTTTCCTTTCCCAATATTTTCTTCATTTAATAAAAGGAAAACTCTTCTGGCAAAAGATAAGACAATGTGGTACATACAAACTGCAGATCTCCTGAATGCCTTCTGCATAACTACAAGTACAAATTTCATCACAAAACACAACTGACCTCATTTTGTCATGTTATAAGTAGGATCACATTGCCATTTAAAACAACTTTTTTCTATTCTTAGCCAGGTTGTCAGTTCATTGAAACAGTTTTTCATGGTTGCTTACACATTTTTATAGAAAAAAATTCTTAATAACCGAAGCTCAGGTTTCTTTTGCCTGTCTATTTGAAAAAAAAAACAACTCTAAACACATTTTATAGGACTTGACTCACATAACAAACTGCCAGCCTTTTGCAAACTACTGCACACGATGCTCAGCCTCTAAGCCCAGATTTCAGTACAAATCTATATTGCCATGCTTTTTTAAGATTAAGGGGAAAAAAGTATAAATATGGAAGTCAGTAACAAAACGTACTTATGAAGCATGGTGGCTAAGTGGTTAAGGTATTTGCTTTCTAATCAGAAGGTTGCTTGTTCAGCCCCCACTGTTGGGTCCTTGAGCAAAGCCCTTAATTCTCAGTTGGTTTAGTTGTGTTCATACATAATTGTAATTTCCTTTGGATAAAAGTGTCAGCTATATTCTGTAAATATGAAGAGAAATTAAGTCATTATGTATTTCTCATATCGATAATGATACAAAGGAGACATACTGTTGGGCTTATTAAGGAACTATGCATTTACAGATCTTTTATGTACAAGTGCCATTTATGGATTGATGGCTTATTTCTACATCAAGAACGAATTGTCTAGACGTGCCAACCAGTGCTCCTTCATTAACCTTCAGAACAAGACTGCTGGACCCACATGAATAAACAGTCTCATCCAGTGTAATGAAGTAACAGTTAATACTACGGTCATGCTGGTGGGGCTGTCAGTTATATACTGTCTGTAAAGGAGGGAAATAACAGGTGAGGACGATTAGGAGGAAGGCCTCACTCAAAGTGACAAAAACGTTCAGATGAAACTCTAGTTAAAAGTGTCATAAACCAGGGCTTGATCCTGAGGGGCGGTTCAGTGCATACAGCCCAACCTGTGCTGTAATGTAATTACATGGACCCATAATCCATCTATGAAACAATTGGTGACTCAGTTTGTGGTGTGATCTGAATTCAATCTGGTAACACACAACAGGATTCATTAATGTGCTACGAGTAAGATCATACACTTATAAGGTCAAGTCACAGATCTTTAGTGGTAAGAGGAAAAATATTCAGTTGAATCACTGTAAACATACATGTTAGCCTACTACCCCATAGCTATTTACCTTATAACGACAGTACGCCCACACTGTAAAATGCCCATCAACTACAAGTAACCCACAAAAAGTGCTACCACCTTTTGAATGTACACTTTCTGGACATGGCAGTGGAGACCTTCTGATTCCTGTACAGGAGACATCGTCGTGGTAACAGGTTGTGAAGAAATTACCATGTGCCTTTGTAACTTGTCCTTGAATATATTTAACACTTGTGTGAGTTTCAGCCACATCTCTTCAGCCATCTACCAAAAAGACTGAAAAGAGTCAACATGGCACATTTGATGATTCCATCAATGCGGCAATCCTAGAAAATGCAAACTAAACAAGTAAATATGAGCTTTATTCTCTGCTTTCTTTCTTTACTTATGGGAAAATAGCAAATTAAGTTCTATTTATATATAATTGATATATGTTTTTTACTTTCATTTTCTATTTGTCTATTAGGTGGGTAACATGATGCAAATGTGTCAGTCTCATCTTCTTTGCTTTGGGACGTGCAATTTTTCTGTCTACACTCACATATAATATAGTCCATTACATACGTTCATGTGTCTGTAATATATTTCCTAAGAGTGAGTCATCGAAGCAAGCACAGATTAACCAGGGTTCCACACCACTGTCATGAAGAAGTAACAACTTAAATCTTGTGTGACACATAAAACTGTATGTGGTGGAAAAATGAGAGCACATCAAACACAGGCAGCCTTATGCATTGAGTAGTAAAAAGTTTATTGAGTTCTGTCCCCTGTATAACAGAGAAGGAGAACTGACTCGCAGTACAAGTCCCCCTCCCCTTATACACAGAGAAGAAAAGAAAGAAAAAAGAAAAAACAGCTCCTACAAGGTATCTGAACTTTATGTTTTGGTTAGCCTGAGCGCAGGTGGCGTGTTCTATCTCTACGGTTAGGACAGTCTTCTTCTATCTCTATGGGTAGAACAGCATGTGAGCCGCTGATGTCCTTGGCTCTCGCGCCTATCTACAGACTGTTATGCTGTGACTATAGAAACACAAATCAAGGTAAAGCGAAGCAAAATAAATTTCCAAAACACTGTAGAAGCTAGAAAAGCTATTGACCTTCTAGGCCAGGTAAGATTCTTTAATGTTTTTTAACAGTTGTCTGTCAAGACAAAATATATCTTGAGTTTAATGTATTAATATATTTTGATATTATATATAATGATATTATATATATATATATATATATATATATATATATATATATATATATATATATATATATATATATAATATTTAATATATTAATATATTTTGATATTATCAAAATATATCTTGAGTTTAATGTGAACGTGTTTTTATTAAAATGTTTTGTATTCAAGCAACACACTGTTTTTTTATTGCGTATAGATGCATTTATTCAAACCTAGTGAGATTAAAATTAGATCTGTAAACCTACTCCTTTTAGTGAAAGAATGCCATATAAGCACTGAAGAAATAGAAATTTATGGCATTTTTCACATATGAAATATAAAATGTTTTTTGAGCGTTTATGTAGTATTTTTTCTTCTGTAAAATATATAACAATGTTAGAACAACATATCCATACCTATCCTATTATTCTGTATACATTTAACAACTCTATTTGCTGTTGGATTATTCTTGCTTTTGGTGTGTTTGACCCACGACTGCTGGAATCGCAGTTATCCATTTATCCGTTTATTATAACAGTTCTTCACTGCTGCGTTTATTGAGGGCAGGACAACAAGCCTTTATTGAAGGAAGGGGTGTTTTCATAGGCCAGATGTCTTCCTAATGATTGATGATGGGCCAAATGTCTAAATGCACATTTTTTTGTCTGCCTGGCCTGGTCTGGAAGCATCAGGGAGGCATGAGGAGCTCAGGAACAAACCCAAATGGTAAGCACTCTTGAGACCTATCACCAATCAAACCTTTGGTGAGGGGAGCTAATGCACATCTCTGTGTATATATGACATGAGAGCAGTCTCAGTCAATCTCAGCCAAGGGGTAGCGGAAGACTTCGCCAGTGTGACGGAGCTGTCAGCGTTCACGAGAGCTTGGATTCTCCTCTCACCCAGATACAGGACACATAAGGTGCAACAGCTGGGTCATTTGTGAAAGTGGGGAAAGACAGGCCTTTTAGGAATAGTGATGACGCTCAGCAGCATCGCGGTGGAACATATGCCCATCTGCTCCATCACCTCTAGTAAGTCAGGATAGTAACTTATAAGGCAGGCTATTAGATACATCTAATGGCCTACCTTATATCAAATAGCTTTGTAACGGTGAGCGGTAAGGAGGCGGACGCATGTGCAGAGAAGAACGAGATTTATTATGGGCAAATTCAGAATCAGAGTCGGTATAAAGGTCCAGGGACAAATTACCAATAAGGAGAGTATGGGTATAAATGATTACGAATATTAGGCTATAACAAGATGCTAAGAAAACTTGGGGTTAAGAAACAGGCACAGAGTACAACCTTAACAAAAACAATGATTCCAAATTACATGCACGCACGGAGTCAAGAAACATACAGTGAACAGCTCAAGACAGGCTTTACTAAACGAGGAACTAAACTAGAGACAGGTGTTGAAAATCAAACAAGGGGAGGAGAAAGCCAAAATATGGGACGTAACTAAAAACACAAGACAAGGAAAGCATGGAAGCTAGGAGAGACTGATCGTGATGACCTTACTTTATATCCAACAGCGAGGGTATTCAGCGAGGGTAATCAAACATGGTGGGGCAAAATAAAGAGATAAGGGGGAAACACCGAGGGTATAATAATACACGAACGGAGCAAACGGAAACGCAATGGTGACGACAGTACTATGAGCATAGTATTAACATGACTGTAGGAACGTGACTTACCAAAATAACAGACAAACTAGAAGACAAAAACCAGGGCTAAAAAAAACAGAACAATCAAGGATAATCAGATGCAGGTGAACATAACAGGGACAACCAAAACATGGACTGGAACTGAGGAACAAATGAGGGACGGAGAAAACGAAACCAAGGAACGAACAAGGAAGTAAAGGAAAACAAAGAAACCATAAAACCACAGGGAAACCATAAAACAGGAACGCTAGGAGGTCAGCCAATCGGTACAGACCCCCCTACCGAAGCATGCAACACCAGGGCATGCAAAACAAAACAGGACCTGGACGAGACACAGGCAAGTGGAACCGGTAAGATGCGGAGCAGGGACAAGACACAGAAACAGAGGCAGGAGATAAGGAAAGACATCGAGTGGGAACAAAAGGGCTACATGTGTCAGAGACAGGGCCAAAAGGAGGAGCCAGGGAAGATGAGACAGACGGGGGACACGCGGAGCGAACAAAGAAGTGGAAGCCAGGCTAGGGGCAGGACTACAGACAGGGACCTTGGCAGGACAAGGGGCATGTATGGGATACGAAGCCAAACCCTGGACAGGTGCAGGAATCAGGGCAAATTGAGGGATGGAAGTAGGACAGGGAAAGGGAGTCGGACCGGCAACACGGCTGGACCAGGAGGCGGGTACAGATTCAGGAGAGGAAAGGAGAGGAGACACGCTGGTAGTGGGAACAGGGACGGGAACAGAAGCAAAGACAGAGGTAAGTACATTCAGCACAACAGAAACAGGAACCGGAACAAAATACACAGTTGGCATGGATACAGGTACTGGGACGGCCAAAGGAACACTAATGCCACAAGGCAGGGTAACAGGTTTCACCAGGGTAACACAAACAGGCATGGATGTATGGACAGGAACACAGACAAAACCCGGAACAAGAGTAGGCAAAACAAGAACTGAGCAAACATTAGAAGCAGACTCTGGGGTAGTAAGGGGGGCTGTTGCAGCAGCCTCAAGGGGCAGAGAAGGTACAGGAAGAGTATATGGTGTGGACACAGGAACCGTAGGGGTCTGGGAGGCCGATGGAGAGGGTCACTGGCTCTCTGCGAGGTGTGGCCGAAGGAGTCCTAAACGTCTTTGGAGGCACACCTGGAGCAGCTATTGGGGGCATAGGGGAGTCTTGAGGAGCAACCACAGGGACAGGCCTGGCACGAGGCAAGAAGAATTGTGGAGTGGCCTGTTCCACTACAGGAACAGGTGGATCCGGTGATGCGGTGTTCAGCGGCGGCGGGTCTGGGAGGTCTGGAGGCAGGGCTGCGGTGGTCAGAGGAGTGGCGGGGAGGTCCAGATGCATGGCTTTGATTGTCAGCGGCGGGTCCGGGATGCAGCTACAGGAACAAACTTGACACAGGAAACAGAACTGGCGGCATCCACTATGCTGGGAACAGGCTCAGGACGGGCGGTGTCTCTCACACCAGGAACAGGCTCAGGACGGGCAGTGTCTATTCTACTGGGGACTGGAACTGGATCAGCACGGGCGCCGCCTCTCGCACCAGGGACTGGAATTGGATCAGGATGGGCGGCGTCTCAGGAGGGCAAAACCAAAGGTTTCCCATCCCGAAGCGTAGAGAGCAGAGTCCAGATATACTCAAACTCCTCTTCTGGTAGTAAACCAGTGTCCCTCGTAGCGTGGCGTGAAGGTGGCTTAACTGAAGTGGATGGAACACGACGTGACTTGGAGAGGCCCTCCCTCTGCATTCTTGTTGTGGGTCGGATATTCTGTAACGACTCCAGCAGAAATGAGGCAAGAGGCACAATGCAAATGCAGGAGGTGGTTTATTCAGCGAGGGTAACCAAATACGGTGGGGCAAAATAAACAGAAGCAAGGGGGAAACACTAAGGGTAAAATACTACACAAGCGGAACAAATGGAAAAGCAATGGCAATGATAGTACTATGAGCATAATATAGGCATGACTGAAGGAACGTGACTTTATACCTAATAGCCTACCATGTATCTATTAGCTTACTTTATATCTAATAGCCTACTGTCACGAGACGCCTTCCCCACTTACAGGTCACGTGGTACGGCCTGCCGTGTGTGTGTGGGGGGGGGGGAGTTCACTCCTGTTTGTAGCCACACCCCCCATGATAGGCTGCACCTGTACAGGGTTAATCGTTAGTGTTTGTTAGTCTATTTGTACCCCCATCAGTATGTGCCTCACTGTTGGTCATTGTTTGTTAGCATCTGAGTATAATGTTAAATGTTCATGGTTGTGTAGCCCTTATTAGTATTTGTATAGCATGTATGTACTTTATATCTAATAGCATACTTTATATCTAACAGACTACTTTATATCTAATAGCCTACCTTAGTTGCTGGGTGCTAAGCAGTGAACATCAGGAGACAGGCTTCATTGTTTCTTACTAAGATGAAAATACTTGTTCGTGTTTTGACACAGCTTTCTCTGTGTCATAGAATTTTTGTCAAAACCAGGAATGTCTGCATTTAATAAATGTGAACCAACATCAGAAATCAAAAGGAGAGCTTTGTTTTGACCTTTTGACCTTTGCTTTTATCATGTTGAAGGGTTAGTCCGTCCCGTGGTCTGTTCCTGCTGGAGTCCGTGAAGAAGAGGAACCTGTCTGCTGTGGGACTCAAGTCAAAAATATTTTAAGATAATATATTTGTGATAGGAGCAACGGCACAGAGGAAGCATGAGGCAAGTTCAAGCTAAAGAGCTCTTTATTCTCCATGGTCAAATGAAAACACTCACAAAATGCACAAAAAAAAAGTTTTCTTAATATGAGGATCTTGTGGAAGCGACGCACGGGATGATTCTCCCATCTGGCTTAGTCCACTAATGTGCAGCGCCTTCTCCAGAGACCTGTAGGATTAAATAGCAATGACACTTATGCAAATTGATTGGTGTAATTGATTAAAACTCTGGTGATCGGGAACAAGGTAGGGGTATAGGACGGTCCCTATCTAAAGTGGGTGTGTCCTCTCTGTCCGATGACCGGCCAACCGTGACAGCGTTCCTCCGGACCATACCCCTCCCAGTCCACGAGATATTGCAACTGCTTGCCCCTCCTTCGAGAGTCGAGCAGGGACCGCACTCTGTATGCAGGACCACCCTCAATCTCCAGAGGTGGAGGCAGAGGCCCCGAGAGGTTGCGCTCCTCCGCGAGGGGACCTGCCACCACAGGCTTCAGGACCAATGCTTGAAATGCCCGGGACGCCCGACTGCTTCCCGGAAGACATCCTTAACTTTCCCTGTGCTGGCATAAGGACCTTCTTACTTCGTGGCCAGCTTTCCAGTAGAGCCTGCTCGGCCATCCTTTGTGGCTACCCACACCTTTTGTCCTATCACATACTGGGCAGTCTCTCCACGTCTTCTATCGGCTTTCCGCATGTAGATGCTGATGTGTCTCTGCCCACACTCGTTCGCTGCGTTGGCACCACTGTTCCACCACAGGCTGATCCAACGTAGGAGGGTTCCAAGGGTAGAGTGGCGCTTGGTACCCTAACACACACTCAAATGGGGTTAGTCCAGTTCCTGTATGATGCAGAGAATCCTGCGCATATTTTGCCCAGGCGAATATTTGCTATGTGCGGAATGAAGCCACAAATGTCACCATGTACCTGTTCAGGGCTGACAACCAGTAGCATGCACCTAGCAACTGGGCGGTATGGGTGGACCCCAGATGGCCAGTTCCCTTTGAGGTATGTGCCCACATGATGAGGGAGTCACGAAGTTTGGGTGGCACGTATAGCTGATTGGGTGGACATTGTGGATGAGGGTTAGCAGCTTCAATTTGCTTGTCGATCTCCCAGCTTAGTGATGCCAGAAAGCAAGAGGAGGGAAGGACAGGTTCTAAATAGGTCACTTGCGCCTCAGCGTTGTATAGGCGTGAGAGTGCGTCTGCCCTCTCGTTCCTCTCCCCTGGGCTATAGGTAACTTGGAAATTGAAACGTGAAAAGAAGAGTGACCACCGGGCTTGCCTGGAATTCATCCTCTTGGTGTTCTGGAGGTATTTGAGGTTTTTGTGATCGGTGATCACCATAAAGAGGTGATGGGCTCCATCTAGCCAGTGCCTCCAGTGCTCAAACGTGAGTTTGAGCTAGCAATTCACGGTCTCCAACTCCATAATATCATTCGGCTGGACTCAACTTGTGGAAAAAGTAGGCTATGGGGTGTAATTTACCTCCTTTCTCCTGTTGTTGCGACAGCACAGTTCCCACACCCACATTGGAAGCATCCACCTCCACCATGAAAGGTTTTCTTGGATTGGGTTTTCGTACCACCTGTGCAGAGGAGAAGGCGTTTTTGATCTCCTCAAAGGATCTCTGTAGCACGGGATTCCAGTTCAGTCGTTTGTTCTGATCCCGGAGTAGGTCCATGAGGGGCTGAGCTAGTGTACTGAAAGACTTAACAAAACGTCTGTAAAAATGAGCGAACCCCAGGAAACGCTGTAAATCTCTGCATGTATGGGGTCTTGGCCAGGCCTTAACTGCCTTTACCTTACCTGATTGCATACGCACACTACCTTCTTGAATAACGTAGCCCAGGAAGTTGATCTCTTTCTTGTAGAATTCACATTTCTCCACTTTGCAATATAGGAAATTCCTAAACAGAGTCTGTAGAACGGTACACACATCACATACATGTTTGTCCCAGGAGGTGGAATAGATCAGAATGTCATTGATGTAAGCGACAATGGATCTACCCAAGAACTCCCTTAGGACCTTGTTAATGTATGCTTGGAACACAGAGGGGGCTGTGGCCAGACTGTAGGGTAGGACTAAGTAATCATAATGCCCTGAAGATGTACTAAACGCCGTCTTCCACTCGTCTCCCTCTCTAATCCTTATGAGATTATATGCACTGCGTAAATCGAGTTATCGAGCTAGTGAAGTACCTAGCTCCCCTTAGTTGTTCCAGCAGGAACAGGAACTAAGGGAAGGGGACATGGGTACTGTATAAGCATCTTATTGAGGCCCTGATAGTCCACACAGGGTCTTAGACCCCCGTCTTTCTTTTTCACAAAGAAAACGCTGGCTGAGGCCAGAGACGTAGAGGGATGGATATATCCCTGTTCCAGGGCCACCTTTACATACTGTCCCATCGCTCACTCCTCCTCCAGGGAGAGAGAATAGACTCAGCTTCTGGGAGGTACTGCCCCTTCCTTAAGAGTAATGGCACAATCCCAGTCGTGATGAGGGGGGAGCTATGTGGCCTTGGTGGTACTGAACACTTGCGCCATATCCTCGTACTCTCAGGGAACGGTGACCTGCCTATCAGTCTCTGGGCTCTCTATGGAAGTCGCCTGGAGACACACTCTCCGATGTGGAAAGCATTGCCCTTTGCAAGATGGAGCTCACTGGAGGAAATGGTTCTTGTTCCACAACAGGTGTGGGTTATGGTGAAGCAGCCATGGTAAACCGAATGAGATAGAGTGAGCGGGGGAGGATATGAAGTAAATGCCGTTTGATCAACATGCCCCTCACTGGTCTCGAGGCTCACCCGAGGAGTGATGTGAGTAATGTAACCTGACCCTATCGGTCCTCCGTCAAGTGCCTGAATGCAAAAGGGAGAAGGTAAGGCTATGGCTCTTATTCCTAATTTTTTTGTGAACCCCCAATCCATAACATCACTGGTGGCCCCAGAATCGACCAGTGCCAGGGTCAAAAGCACACCTCCCTTGTGGATTACCTTAACTGGTATCCTACACAATGATCACAATCCTACACAATGTTTGGAGAGTAACTCACCGCATTGCTCTCCTGGCATGCGTCTTACCTCAGCCACGCCCTGTTGCATAGCAACAGACCCTTCCAGTCTCGCTTGGGCAGACCCTTCCAGTCTCGCTTGGGCAGACCCTTCCAGTCTCACTGGCGAGTCCACTGAAGGGAAGGGACTCAGAAGATCCTGCTGGCTCCACCCAACCGCCCTCTTTCTGGTTGTTGTGGTGCCCCTCGGTCCTCCTCAGCCCTGGCTCAACAGCCTCAGCCCCCCCCTCCCCCCCCAAGAAATTCCTGGGGGTGTTCCCCTCCATTTCCGGAGAAGACCTGGACAGCAGTCGCGGTCCTCTCCCCACTGTCCTGGGATCCAGGCAGCAGCCTACGCAGCTTCCGCTAGGAAGTCCATTTTTAGCTGCGTGAGCCGGCGTCCTGTGGTGGTCGGTTATTCTGTAACGCGTGTGGCCCGAGTGCCCAAGGGCGTGGAGCAGGACGCACAGACACACAAACATTTAATTGAAACATCTAAACACAACGGTACTCACACGTATTACAAACAAGGAACATGAAACGGCTAATGTTAAACAGACACGATAAATAAGAATACATCTTAAATTAACACGTTACATTCACACATTATGCCAACAATAACCGACAACACTGCACACAACGACGAGAGTTTGAATACACAAAAGACTAACACAATACAGGTGTGTGCAGGTGTGGCTACGAACATGACCCTCCCACTGCATGCGGCGAGCCAAACCATGTGACTCGCGAGAGGCGAGCGTTCCGTGACAATTAGTTTGTGTAATAGCCCAATACATAATAAAATATATTTTGCTGTTTTTCACGTGATTGTTTTTTTAATATAAGTGTTGTCTAAGCACTTTTAATGTATGCCATATTAGGACTTGAATTTGCTCTGAGTGGCCTGTCACCTGTTTTTTTTACTTTTTACTGTTTACTCTGTTTAAAGAAACCACGTTCTCTGACCCTGCAAGTGTTCTGTGACACCTATAACTTCACCACTCTCAACCACCTCTCCCCAAACCATGATTTCTGTTAAATTAACCATATGAAGTCATATGAAGTATGCCTACTGTGGGCAGTTTTTTATTTATTTGAATCATTTCATGTTCAAGAACTTACCAGTTCACACACTTTCACAATAAAAAAACAGCTTCTTTGCTTGTTGTCCAATTTTTCTTTGTATATATATTTCACTGGTTTGGCTGGTTGTCTTTGCAACACCTCCAGTCTAAAATCATGTAGGAAATCATCAAAATATTCACTAAACATTTTACTGGAGTTACACATGAACAGAATATATGTTGCTGTTCCTAAAACCAGTACCAGTCATACTTACATACTTGACTGAAGCATTTTGTGTTCATGTCTGCTTTCACACACACCCATGAATGGCATTATTTAATACACCCACACAAGGTTTATGTGGCATTTGTGTATTTAGGGCAGACACACTCCTGGTTTTCTTTTGTTAGGAGACCATTCTGTTTACTGTTTCTGATCTCCTGTGTTCTGCTAGGAACACCCCATGCTAAAGCTAGTCACAGATTTTAGTGACTGCAATGGGTTCTTTTACAAAGACATAGAACCTTGAGGGGTGGATCAAAATGACAAGAAGATCTGTCAGAAATTTTAAAACTTTTTTCTCTTTGCTACACTCTACTAGACCAGCCACAGGATCCCTCTATACAGTGCATACACATTTGACAAGCCATGCACTGAAGAAGAAAAATCTGGATACTCCACTGATCCACAGATACAATCTATACTGCTGTATTAGGCATGTTGTGTCTTTATAACGATCTATAATACAGAACTGCACAGCTGAGAAACTATAAGGGAAATGTCCACCAGAAATGACCAGTCCATCATTTTGATATGCTGATATATGCTGATATATAAGGTCTGAGTGCGTGTATTACAGTAGTCTGTTTGTGAAATGATCTAGGAGGGAAAGCTTAAATTAAATGATCAATTCCCTCGACTATATTCATAAAATACACATCCTCATGTATGCATGGCATGTCTTTGTCATCTTTACTGCAGTAATAGGATGGCAGACTAATGTAATACATCTATTTGGTGGTCTTTAAAGTGGTTTTTACCTTCTATTAAGTAAAATGCACATTTCTTCACAACTGTGTCTAATCAACTTAACTACAATATTTAATTTTTTTAATCTAAAAACACAAAGGCTTTATCGTTTTTGTGAATATCAAAACCATGTTTCTTTTCAATTAAAACACTTTTTAAAAACAATTTTTATATTATTTAACTGGGAGAAAATCAAAATGGAAGGCTAAAGAAAGAAGGAAGAAAACCAAAATGGTTCATTGAGCCGCAGGTACAACATATATTACAACATATATTACAACATGTATTAGAAACTTTCTCAGCCGGTTTGTTCAGGCCTGTATGCTGCAGAACCTTCTGGCAGATGGCAGCCCGGTGAACAGGCCGTGTGCTGGATGGTTCCTGTCTAGCCGGATCTTTTCGATTTTCCTCAAGCAGCGGGACCGATGGATGTCCCGTAAGATTGGAAATGTGCTGCCTATGACGGATTCTGCGGTCCTCACTACTCTCTGATGGGCTTAGCGGCCGCTTGCAGTGCAGCTGCTCTATTGTGCCTGAGTTGGTGAGGATGTCAGGGCGCAGACCAAACACCCCGAGCCTGGAAGAAGAGGTGCTGGTGGGCTGATCTCACCGCTGTGTTGGTGTAGAGGGACCAGGTGAGATCATCAGTGAGGTGTACACTGAGGAATTCAACATTACTGACTTTCCACTTTGGCTCAGTGCAGTGACTTCTCCCCATCTCTAAACCACTTCTATGTCATTGTGAACCGAATGTGGGCAAAAAATAATTATTAAACAATTATATCATGACATGCTTCGCTGTCTACTTCACATTAATACAAGTTAGCAGTGACATGGCTAGGAGGTGTGGATTTGTATTTTTCAAAGGAAACTGTGAGGTCATGGTAAGGGCTGGGAGTTCCTGGGTTGTACAGAAGCTTAGTTTTACTGGGGTTGAGTGGTGTCTGTCATCCATGACAAAATGTCAGTCAAGCATTCTTTGATACATCTGAAACCTGCGTGTCAGAGGAGAGGAAAGAAATAATTATTCGGGTGTCGTCAGCATTGCAGTGGTTGGAGAAGTCATGAGCAGATATAATATCACTAAGAGAAAAAGTATACAAGAGAAGAGAAGAGGACCTAACACTGAGCCCTGGGGGAGTCACCGGGAGTTTTGGCTCCTTCACTGCTCTGAGAGCTGTTTCTGTCAAATGTGCTGGTTTGCAGCCCGACTGATTGGGATCGTGGAGCTGGCTTCTGGGTGAGGAAAAGACATAATTGATTGTACACTGCTTGTTCAAGAACTGTTAAGAGGAAAGAGAAAAGTGATATCAGTCTGTAATTTGTTATGATGAAGCTGACAGGTGTGTCCTTCTTTAAGATTGGCACCACCTTGGCAATTGGTACATGTCCAGAGGATAAGGAGATGTTGATGATGCCAGAGATGAAGAGAAGCAGATCTCAGATCTAGAATGAGGTCCAGGAGTTGAAGGATTTTACCTGAGAAGAGAGGAGAAAAAAGAGAGTTGGATGTAGGAGAGTGAACACTGGATGGAAGAGTGGGAACAGAGGAAAAGGACTGGTGGATTGCTGTAACCTCCTCAAAGAAGGTGCTGAAATCCTCAGCTGTAAGAGATGAGGAAGGAGGGGGAGGAGGACAGTCAAGGAGAGAAGAAAAATACTGAAGAGCTTCTGAGGATCAGATGCCGGTGATTCAAATGTACCTCTGGTGCCAACCCTTACACTGAGAAGTCAGTATTCAGGTGATGATGATCTGATGTGAAGTTCAGGATTGGTGGAGTGCTGGGTTGGGTGACGAACTGCCTGCTGGGTGTTGTAGTGAGATGAGGAATCAGGCGATATGACAGTCGCTCCAACCACGCCTGTGTTAAATACGGTAAAAGATACTATTGGCCATCTATGGCAAAAGACAGGTCATTCATAACTGTAAAATATAATTTAAAAAAATAATTAACATCAATTCCACATTGTTCACAAAGGTTTAATGTCAAACTCCTGAATTAATCCTCTATTAAAAGTATCCAATGTATAAATCCAAAATAACTCTTTGCCATAATTTCTTAGCAGTGTTTCCATCTCTTCTGTTAGGGACGGTCAGCATTGCTCAGCCAATTACTTTAATCAAGCAACACTGCTCCGCCAGTTACCTTAAGCCTTCCCAGGTGGTGTGGAACATTCCATTTTTGGCACTGATGGCAAAACTTCAAGGTTGTTGTATGAATATTGTACATTGTTGTGACAAGTAAATCAGAATCAGAATAAAGCAACATAAAACTCAGTATGTTTATTTAAATCCAATTTTGACCCATACTGAACAATATTTGAAAATTAAGAAATATCTCCAAATATCTTTCCCGTGATATATGACATGGCTGGAGGTGAGTGACACTGGGGCGAGGTAGAACGTAAACAATGAACACAGTTTAGTAAACGGTTCACAAGAATAAAAGGCAATGGACAAACACCTAGAAGCCTTTGGCAGAATGACTTCTGAAGATTTGTTTTGAAATTCCATTCCATGTTCCTTCTAAGAAAAGGGGAACAATGCAACAATAGTTTAAAAAGTTAACATTACTCACAGTACTTTAGTTCCTCTCACATTTTTGAGAGAACAATAATAATAAATAATACATTTGCAATACTTCCAGAATGAAGTCATTAAAATCATAAGAATGAGGTTGTAATATTACAAAAAAGGTTGTAATTTACCAAAATTGTTCGAGAAATAACATAATGACAAAAAGATGTACAACTAGAAAACAGCAATATGAGCAGTCTGTCAGTATGAGGTTGCAGGTAACACAAGATGTTAGCAACACCACGGTCATGGATTCAGTTCCCAGGAGGCACTAATGCGTAATTAAATCATCAATGTAAAATTACACTGACAAGCACACTGCAGCATTATTAGAAGCAATAGCAGCATTCAGAATTTGTCACTTTAAGACCATTAATACACACAGGAAATAAAATGCATACATGATCAATTTTATGTTTGCTGTTACTTCCATTAACTACTTCAAACCAAGTGGTCAAAAATGACAGTCACTTCTGGGTGAGAGTATGCTTGGTGCGATTGTTGCTGCTGCTTCTCACTGGATCTTACAGTTATTGTTGCTGTGTTTTCTTTCCCGAATCTTAATTCTGGATTACATTTTTGGCTTACATCCTTTCTTTTGGTCTCCTGTATACAATACATGACTCCTCACAAGTGTCTTCGTCGCCTGTTCTGTGTGTGTCTTGACCGTACCTGCCTTCCTGCTGCGAGCTCCTTACTAACCTTCACTTTGTCTGCTTGTTTACTGGTTGAGTTTTTAACCGCTGTATAAAGTTGCTGGCTGCCAGGTATTTGGTTGATATGTGTGTCCTTGCTGTTCGTAGGCTAGTTGTTGGTTGGTATAGCTGGATGGCTAATGTAGCATGGTAAGAAGGTCCGAGAGCTTTTTTCTACCGATGCGGACTGGTTCTCTGCCAATAAAGATCTGCCATGATCTTTTCTGGTTGTATGCAGCATCTTTTTACCATTTTTTGCTTTTGAGTGCTTGTGGCTGGCCTTCCTGCCTGTCAGTACTGGGCTATGGTGTTCTGGTACACACCATCACAACTCCACAGCCTCTGTTCCAGTTATGATCTGGAGTCTTCTATCTACATACCATGCCAGTCACTTGACATTGCTTACCAGTTCTCTACGTACCACTCATTTGACTCTGCTATTCTTGTTATCTGGACAAAGGCACCCGGAGAATTAACTTTGAAGTTCTTCACCCTCTTCCTCGCTCCGTTTCCCAGCCCCTTGGGAAAACTCTAGGACTAATCCACTAAACTTTGCATTGCTCAACTGTCGCTCCCTCACAAATAAAGCTTCCATATGCCACAATCTCATTGTTCAAAACTAATTTGACTTATCTTTTCTTACTAAGACTTGGCATAAACCTGGGGACTTCCTATATCTTAATCTACTAACACCCAGTGGCTATAACGATTTGGCTAAGCCCAGAACCCAGGGAAGACTGGTGGTCTGGCTGCTGTCTATATTAACACTCAATGTGCCTGTCTGTACCTTTCATGAGGTATCTGCATTTGAATATCTGGTGCTGAAACTAATTGTCTCCTTACCAGCACTGTTTTTATTAATCTACCGACCACCCAAAACACCATCAGACTTTCTGTCAGAAATCAGTGAACTTCTCACTCTGGCCAGTTCTATGTGTTCATGGGTGTGCTAGGGGACTTTAATATCTATGTGGACTATTTTTCTCTGACTCAACATGTTGATTTTGCTACCCACTCTCATGGTCACACAATAGATCTAATCTGCTCCTCTGGTTTAGATATTACTTCTGTTACTGGATCGCTAGTTGGTATCTCTGATCATAAATTTATTGAAGCCACTGCTAGCAACTCAGTTACTCGGCCATGTACAAAACCTCTCATCTCTTTCTGTAATATTAAAGCTATTGATCCTCTCACTTTCTCTGCTCATCTCTGCTCTGCTCCTCTGATGTCTATTTCAAAAGTCTCCTCTCCTGATGATATTCTCTCTATATATAATAATTCCATCTCCGATCTACTTGAACAGGTAGCACCTACATTCAAAGCTCTGCATGGTGTTGCACCTCCCTACCTAGCTGAACTCCAACACTCATATACCCATAAACGTGGGTCCTCCTTAAATGTCCTCCATAAATGAAGGTCTCCTTTCCATCCTCAAGTTTACATTTGCCCCTGTAGGAGGCAGATCTTTAATGTCATGGCCCCAAAATTATGGAACATTTTACCTCAATCTCTCTCTCTCTGCTCTCCACTTCCCTCTTTTAAATCATAACTTAAAACGTATCTCTTTTCTCAAAATTTCTCATAATATCTTTCTCTTCATAGTTATTCATTAATGTGTTGAATTTGTCAGTTCTTTTTTTTTTCTCTCTCTCCATCTTTATTTTAAAGCGACCTGGAGTCTGTGAAAGGCGGTATAAAAATTTAACTTATTAAAATATCCTAAACACATCAGAAGTGGGGATAATGAAAACAGTGGGGCTCAAACTGCCCATTTTGATATTTACACTGAGTGTGACAGCAGCAAAACTCCCAGAGCGAGATGGTAATGAGCTGTAATGTTTGTTATACTTCTTTCTTATTTTGGCTGAATCACAAGTGTTTGGGCATTGAAATGTGTTGCTTTAAGTAACGCACCAAGTACTATGGTAGCAACATCTGACCAGATTCATTAGTCTGATGTTGAAGATAAAGGGGAGAGTGCAAAGAGAAAGGTTCCATGGGGATCTTTTGGTGGGTTTTGCTGAAGAAAAAGGCTCAGAACTGAATGTTAGATCATTATCTATCACAAAGGGAGTGTGTGAAAACTTGTTCGATGTGCACGGTTTTATTATTATTTAAGCCTTCTACAATTTGTTGCCAAAAATGCTAAAAGGTGTAGGTCTGTGGAGATGGGCCAGTCTTTATTACAAATGTCTTTATCTAGATGACAATAAATCAGTCATTGGTCCATGAAAAATATTAACAGGAAATATTAAGAGTATTGTGCCTCATGCAAAAAGGAAAAGTCAGTTTTCCATGATAGGGGCCCCATCTTGGAATTAGATTTGATAATTTACTCAAATATTGTATAAATAGGCAAGTAAAAAAAAAAAAGTTATCAAAATGAATGAAATTTGCGAAGAAAGTAATTTCATTAAACCATTAGTTAACTTGAATAATGCCGTAAATTCCATAATTGTAAATAAACATAATTACAAACACTTATTGCTTGTGTAACAATAAAATGAATAAACATGTTCTTAAAGAATGTCTGGTTCTCACTGGATGTCAATGTAGATTTCTACAGGATTTATCTGATACAGAAATTGCTGATTCAGATTACAAACTCTAATTACTGTCATGGTTCTCTACTGTGCCATTGTAGTTCCCATGCAGCCAGTCCCTCATGGTCTCATGTTTATTTCGCCTCCACTTTGGTCCACTTTAGATAAAATCCTAGAATGAAATGACACGTGAGGCTTACAGCTCTCGTCCCAACTCCCTACTCTTCCCACCCTTACATCCCAAACATTTAAACAGTTGTGATTGGCCCAGCCCTGTGAACCCTCCAGGCACTGAAAAGGGGGCTTGTCCATTTCTGGTTTCACTTTCACTTTCCATTTCTGCGTCCCAGTTTGAACTGCTCCCAGACCCTCATGATAGCACCTGTCCTTGTGATAGCCAAACAATGTTTCGTGAAATAGAGACAATATTGAGTGTGTTCATTGAAAAATAAGTAGCCCCGGCCTCACTTCTACAGCAATGGGGTCTGACAGAGACCTCTAATGCAGCAATACCCAAGGCCTGAAGCTTTGCTTCTGATGAACTTCTGGAATAAGTATGTGTGAGCATTTACTGTAGGAGTGTAAACAGCTCACTCACACATTGTAGCTCAATATTAGCAGACTCATGATTCAAGTGGGGAGCTATTAGCACTCGAGTAGTTTTTGTGTGAATCACTGAAAGGCAGCTGCTATTTAAGCAGAATGGCCCTCAAGCAGCTACTGAGAATATACAGCTGGTTATTTAGAGTGATGGATGTTTTTACTATGAGACTGTTGGTTATTTATTTATTTTTTGCCAGTTTATTGATCTTATTAATTAGGTCATATTACTTGATCTGTGCTTATATTAAATTAATAAAAATGTGACAAGATTTTATTAATTGCAGAATGAAAACTTAACTTTACTGAATTGCTTTAACATAGAAATGAAAAACAGGGCAAACAACACTTTAGCAGAAATCCTGGGCAAGGATATAAAAACAAGAAAAAATAACAGCATAAGAATTTCAATCATCTGAAGCCCCTGATTAGAACTTTTGAGAGACAATTTTGAGTGGTGCACAGGGCTTCCAGTGTTTGGTTCTTCTCCGTCATGTTATGGATGAGTTGTGGTATGCCTTTAGTAGAGAGGAGCTGGTTTATTCTACTGCCTTCATCACTTCCTCCATCACCTTCATCACTGGTTCCTGGAGGATGAATCTGCAAGTGTGACACACAGCTACTCTGGTCTTCCCACTCAGATCACTCAGGAGGTGGACGGCTCTTCTCGCTTTCATCTGGAACTTAGCCACAACTTCTCTGTTGTCCCTCACCTGCTGGATTTCTTTATGGATGTGCCTCACCTCATTATGTTTCTGTCTGATGTTTCTAACTGGAAAATCTTGGACTCAGTCAGAAACTTTATTTTTATACTTTTCTATTTTACACTCAGCCTTTCTCACCTCCTCTTCACTTTCCCTGATAGCATCTGAAACCTGAGACGTTTCCACTGTTCCATTGATTGCTATGATAGAATCAAAAGGTAGGGATCTCACCTCACCAATAAGGTCTTTAGCTTTTATAATAGTTTGTCCATGCTACATATTAAACCATTTAAGTAATGTAATTCTCAACAGCAATCCATCCAACAACTGGTATTAGTGTCACTCCCAGCCCAATGCGTCTTTTAATTTTAGCTCTATAGTACTTCTTTTCTTGTCTTTGAGGTGTTGCATTTATTGATTTTAAAGCTGATGTGATCTGCTTCAAATTGTCTTTAGAATTTGTCAGTAATTTTCCATTATACCTCTGCTCCATTCTCATGTCTTCTAAGGTATGTTCAGTATGCCTCATCTCCAGTTCAAGTTTTCCCTCACCTACTGTATGTCTCTCAAGGTTTTTATCCAGACTCTTCAGCCCTGTACTGGCTGCCTGTTCAGACTCCTCCAGACTATGCTGTGTCTGCACCATCTGCTGTCTGATGGAGCTGTAGTTGGAGCACTGCCCACTAATGGGATCTACATCTCCAACTATGAGGAACTCAAAGACTCTGGTGAGAGAGCAGATTCCATCCTTCAGAGGAATGATAACAGCCTCGACTGTGTTCTTCACAACACTGTGAAAAAGATAAAAGTGAGAAGTTCTAACTAATAACTCATTGTTGCATTTTTATTGTAGTGATTTCATTTTGTTCTTTTATTATTCCCTTTTGCTTTCAAAATGGGAGCAGTTGACATTCCAATGGCCCCTTCCCAAACAATAATTAGAGCCAATCTGGATCTGAATTTCCCAGCAGACATTCATTAATCATCCCAGCCAGTGAACCGGTGAGTCCTTTAACAAAGCGAGGGCAAAAATCTCCCATTTGGCCATGTTTGTTAGCAAACATTCCTAGCCTTATGCTTTTTATGCTGCCTCAGATGCTCACATTACATTCACTGACATATGTTGTAATTTGTTCAGGAAGAGTTCTTTGGAACTGCTCAAGTAACGCTAACATCACATTGTTATATGTTTCAGCCTGCAACGCAACACACCAATGAGTACACAATAACCATACTGTCTTGGACTTGTGAGCACTGGACCAACCAGCTATGTGTTTCCTGTACAAATAATTCGGCATCCTTCCAATGTGCACCAATGTTTGGGTCCAACAACTGATAACACTTGTGAACACCCAAATGCTAAGCTAGACATAGCCAAGCTCTGGTTCAGTTTTGCTTTTACTGTGTTGACCATTTATTGTTTCAAATTGCTAATTTCAGTGTTCAGTCAATTAATTTACAACTGACGCCTCTGAGGGAGAAATGTTGATATTGGTGTGTTTTCTTTGCTTTTTCTTTTTTCTTGCCGATTGTGGTGACGGTAAGGAGTAACTCCACATAACTCCTGATTACAAGTCAAGTACCATAACCACTGAGCAACCACTGCCCCTTACATTGTGTAAGTATTGGAGAAACTAATCAGATGTGCGTTAAAAACAAGTAAAGAAAAGCTTCGTCAGTCTGGCCTCATCAGTCGAGACTGTTCAGCGACACATTAGATGCGCATCTCTAACTGCGTTTAAACCAAAAACTGAAAGTGTTGTCGCGAGCGCACGCACCCTCCCACCCAACCCCGCCCTACAATCGCTTAAATAAAAGGACTTAAAATGATAAAAGGACGTCAGAAGTGCTTCGCTCATGTAAACATGCGTGTCTGGCGACTTAAACGAAGACCGTTCACCCGAGCAAGTGCGGTGAGATTAAATTAACTCACTTTGCGAAATTAATTCATGTTGAAATTATTTGTTGTTGCATGCTATGTGCGAGTCGTCGCGTGGGTATCAGTGAGCTCCAGCATGTGCTGTGTAAAATCTTGTCTAATACAAATTGGTATTTTTGAACCGGGCACCTTTTCCGTATTTTATTCGACCTCCTCCGCTGTGACGAGGGCAGTGAGGGAGCGAGACGCACGTGCGAGTTTAGGGTGACTATTCTCCATAGCGAGAAAAAGGCACTGCGGCGTAGGATGCGGTGTGTGTGTGTGTGTGTGTGTGTGCACTCACGACTGAGTGCCTGGCAGATTATGACGCATCTTTTTTTTGCTTTGTGAGGAGCCTGCATCTGCCGAATGAAAGCAATCGAATGAAAAAGCCAAAGCTCCCTCTGCTTTAATAATAAACGTAATGTTTCTTTTTATATCAGCATAATGTGAGCCACATCTCATCTGGGTAAGCAGGATACCTAAGAACCCATTGAACTTTACACGGAAGTAATATTTAAAGAGGAAATGTGATCTATTAATATATTTTGGTATGACTGCTTCTCCATAGGATCAGTCAGTCAAGGCTGTTATCATTCCTCTGAAGGATGGCATCTGCTCTCTCACCAGAGTCTACGAATTCCTCATAGATGCAGATGTAGATCCCATTAGTGGACAGTGCTCCAACTACAGCTCCATCAGACAGCAGATAGTGCAGACCCAGCAAAGTCTGGAGGAATCAGAACAGGCAGCCAGTACAGGACTGAAGAGTCTGGATGAACACCTTGAGAGAGTTACAGTACTTGAGGGAAAACTTGAAGTGGAGATGAGAAATACAGAAAGCACCTTAGGTAACTTGGAAATAGAGCAGAAAACTAATGTAAAGTTACTGAATGACTCTCAAAATGCTTTGGATCAGTCTAGACACAATCTGGATTTAGCTGAAGAAACTCTCCGTATTCAGGAAAAGAGGAGACGTGATGCTGAGATAGTAACAGGAGTGGGCGCAGGACTGTTAATAATTCCAGTTGTTGGATGGATTGCTGGTGAGAAATTACAGTTATTATTAAGTAAACTACATAGCATGTAGTTAAGATTTTTTTTAGAAGCTTACACTTTACATGTGACCATAAGGTCAAATATTTAATTCACCCTCCGTCTGTGCAGGGGCTGTCATGGCATCTGTTGGTGCAGTAGAAATGTCTCAAGCTTCAGATGGTATCAGAGTGGCTAAAGAAGAGTTGAACAAGTCTGAGTCTGAAGTAGAAAAGTACAAAAGTAAAGTTTCTGACTATGATTCCAAGATTCAACAGCTGAAGCTCAACATCAGTCAGACGCATGATAACGTGAAGCAGATCCATGAAGAGATGCAACTGGTGAAGGAACAGAGAGAAGGTGTGGCTGAGTTCCAGAGGAAAGTGAGAAGAGCCGTCCACCTCCTGAGTGTTCTGAGTGGGAAGACCAGAGTGGCTGAGTGTCACACTCGCAGATTTATCCTCCAGGAACCAGTGATGAAGGTGATGGAGGAAGTGATGGAGGCAGCAGGACAAATCACCGAGAATGAGCTCCTGTGTACTGAAGGCGTTCCACAACTCATCAATACCATGAGAGAGACTCACCAAAGACTGTCAGCATTATGTACCTCAAACAGCAGTTCTGAATACCCATTTCTGGTGCATTAAATTCTTATAATCCTTCTTTTATTTCTTTATTTCTTCCTTTCCTTGGCTATTTGTTCAAATGTTCATATTTCTTGGTTTTAGGGTGCTGTTCAGTTTTCTTGATGAAGAATAATATGCTTTTATCAATAATGCCATTTTCATTCTGCAATTATTGAAATGTTTTATGAACTTTCTTTAACACAGTTTAAAAATATATAACGATTTCAAAATAAAATATCCATCACTCTAAATAACTAGCAATCTACCCTCCATCACTTTGTATCCTTTGTGACTTGATGCCCATTTTGAACAAACAGCAGCTCTTTCTAAGACACACACACAAAAGCCACCTTATACAGAATAGCTTCATCCTTCTTTCACACTTATAACTAATATTCTTGCTTACTTTATAAACTTGTTTTATGAGTTGTTAGCTAGTGGCAGGAACCTCTTATCTTGGTGTGTTACTATAATTTATATACCTTCTGCACGTTTTTTAAAATTTCATGCATTTTACAGTTAATAAACCTTTATCAAAAAGAAAACTTAATGTGTCATTTTCTGATTAAACAGCCAACTGAATTTGCCAACACCACGTCTACTAGCTCCCAATGCAAGCTGAAGCAGCTCACGGCTTCAATGATTTTGAAAGCTTTTCCAAAGTGCACGTTTGGCTGCACTGCACATGTGTATGTAACGGAATGCTCCCCTTCCCCCTTATCATGTGGTACGGCCTGCCACATGCATGTGGAGTCGTCATTGTTGACTGTTTGTCAAGACTGCCCCTTGTCTTTTGCTACACCCCCTTGATAGCACACACCTGAACCTTGTTATACGGTTCACCCATGTATGTATTTACACCCGTGTGTGTAAAAGAGTTTTCAGCAGTAATTACACAGGTATTTTAAAGCAGAGCTAAACAGTATAGCGGTAGTGAAACCAGTATAGCGGGAGTTCAACGGCACGAAACTGTAAACCTGACAACGGTGGAGAAAATTCCTGAGCATAGGAGATTACTGTGCGCACACACACACCTAAGCTCATGCAGTCATGGTGAAAACATTCTTCTCGAAAGTACGATCATTCCTTCTGGCTCTTGTACTGACTGACATCACTAGTGCTGAAAAGCATCACAATTAATGCACGACTTCATTCTTTCCCCCTCAGATGTCCTACCAGGCTTACAGCAGGTCTATCTACTGAACTCACCCACGTGTGTGTGTGTGTAAGGGTGATGCACACAGACAACATTCAGCTGGGTATATATCTCCTTCCAAATGACCCTTATATGACTACGACCCCCTCATCTCTCTCGCTGTTTAACTCACTCTGTCTCTTCCTCTCCTCTTGTGCTGCCAGCCTCTCCCTTCACTTCTGTCCATTCTTTTATCTCTGTGTTGAGTCTGTTGTCTCTCTGATACTAGAGAGAGAGAGTACACAGCCTCTTTCCTCCTGAATTGATCGTGGGGTTTCATTGTCATGAAACCACCATGCACTAGATGGTGGTTAACGTTACTTTAGTTGTTCATATTTTTAGAGGTAGAAGCAAAGCGTCAACAGGGAGCAGCCTTGCAGGTGAAACCCCGCCCCTAAACCGCTCGCTACAGGGTTATGGAGGTTCAGTGCCTTCTCCGGCAGTCTTGAATCGTTGGAATGGTACAATTGGCTGCCTGGACCAATGCTAAGCTCGCAGCAGAACACAGATCTGGTCTAGGGTGAAAAAAAAAAAAAAAATAGACGAGGACCACATCCCGTTTCAGAGATGCAGGACATACACATGTTCACTCTCAACCAGGCTTATAAAAAACACACATGCATGCACCCCCAGAGAGGGACTGCTGCAGTAACTGCATTGTTTGTGAGGTATATCTGACTGTACAGCAGGGTATGTGTAACTAAAGGGCAGAGCTACTTACTGCTTAAAAGGTGAGGAACATTTCACAGTCTCCCACAAGTCTTACTCACAAAACACAAATTCATCTTTCTACTGCTGTGAGCATAGGGCACTCTTCTTTTTGCTTGTGTGTGTGTGTGTGAATGCATTCTTGTAAAGGTCACCGTCATGGAAACGAGAATGTGGGTTTCATATTGACACAAAAGTCTCCAGGCCACAAAAAGAGTTGTGTGAAGGGGCTTCAGTGTGTGTAAAAAGCTGTTTGAGGAATCAGACAGAATGCAAAGTGTATGAGTTTGCATATAGTTTGCATGAGTTTCTATATAAAGTAGATCTAATTTATACAAGAAAACAATGTTTCTGATCTCCACGGTGCCCATAACTATGACCCAAGACACAAACAGACATGTTTAAAGCATGCTCAAAGCTGCACACTGCCATGGTTACATTGCGAGGAATGTGAGAGATAGCAACAAATTGCTGGTGTTATTTCACTCAGTACTGAAGGGCCTCACTGAAGCAACAGCCTTTAAAGTCAACTCACACAGAGTTTCCAGCACACAGAACCCACCTGGATGAGGAAACAACTGAGACCACCTTGACCTTTCACCTTACTTGACTGGCACGTAAGACTGTTCCACATTTGAATGATGAAGGTCAGAGTATGTGGTGGTGTTCTGCCTGGCCCGGGGTTTCAGAAGATGTGCCTACGGCCTGTGCACAAGCAAACGAACAAGTGCAGTTGTGTCCATGACAAAAAACAGCCCTTAAAGTGAAAACCCTAGCAGCAAACCCCAAGGAGAAAAACACAACCAAACAAACCAGATAAAATCCCACGTCAGAGGTATACCTAGCTGAAAAGTGCTCACTTATAAAAAGTTCTCCACCACACTCTCCTCACATTCAGTTGTTTCACACTTTCCATGTGTCACTCACACATCTGCCCTGCAGGCCAGTCACACTTCTACCCCTCAGCAGGGTCACACTGGGCCTTACGCCACCCCCTCACAGCAGTGCGGGTTTCGTAACCATGGACACACTCCTGAAGGCCTCTCAGTGCCATCACACTTCACCATTTGTGAAGCGTTTTACGTGTTAGAGTGCAAGGAGTGAACACCAGGGCTCCGTCAGCACCAAGTGCAAGGAGTGAACACCAGGGCTCCGTCAGCACCAAGTGCAAGGCGTGAACACCAGGGCTCCATTAGCACCAAGTCGACACAATGTACAGGCCACCACGAGATGTGTTTTAGCATTTATGATTATTTCTCAGTCTCAACAGAAGTCTCAAACAAAGTACAGGAAATATGTATACAAAATAAAAAAGACAATTTTCAGAACACAATTGCTTCTGCAGGCATATAGTGTGACCTCTGTTTGCATTAAGCATATTTTGAACTCTGTGAGACTGTCCTGAGATTTTCAGATGGCATTTTCTGGTACCATTCAGTGTGTGTATATATATATATATATATATATATATATATATAAATATATATATATATATATATAAATATATATATATATATATAAATATATATATATATAAATATATAAATATATATATATATAAATATATATATATATATATAAATATATAAATATATAAATATATAAATATATATATATAAATATATATATATATATATATATATATATATATAAATATATAAATATATATATAAATATATAAATATATATATATATATATATACATATATATATATATATACATATATATATATATATACATATATATATACATATATATATACATACACATACTGAGTGCCTGGCAAATGACACATCTTTTTTTGGTTTGTGAGGAGCCTGCATCTGCCAAGTAAAAGCAAGCTAATGAATGAAAGAAAAGCCAAAATTCCCTCAGCTTGAATAAACATTATTAATAAATAAAGAACTGCACAGAAACTACACATTTCAACATGGTACTGTGAAGGAAATATTGTTGTGTTTCTTTCTCCATCATTGTAAAGCGTGAGAAAGCTTAGCATAAGATTAGAAGAACAGGACGTTCCCTAGAGAACATCCTTGAAGAAATGCACTCCTTCCAAGGAGATATCTGGTCTCAGCAGAAGCAAACCCTCCCTCGTTCTCTCGAACGCTACGGCTATTATATAAGGGGAGGGAAATCACCCAAAGGGGAGCGAAGCAAATAGGCACGCTCATTTTTTGAAACTAATAACTCAATAAAATCTTCTTATCCACATCTGACTCCTTGTTTGCTGAATTTCCACCACAGAATTTGGCGTAGTCGGCAGGATCAGCGAGAGGCACCATGCGGGGCAGCGGTGACTAAACTTCGAGGACGCTCCTCAGAGAGAGAACTGAGCTGGAGAAAGAGGGAAACCCACAAGAATACGGGAAAGTACCTAACCAGGGAGTGACGTCCCGCTTGACTCCGGTGGTGTGCTCCGCCTGATCTAACGAACATAAAGTAAGTGGTGAAGTTCAGTAATTCAATCCTAGAAGAAAGTGACGTAGTGATCCGCCTGAGTCTACCCTGGGGTGGGTCTGTAAAGTAGCATAGTATATGAGATACTAGGGCTTAAAAATAGGGTCTAGAGGACTCCGGAGTCTGGGACTCCGCCAGCCTAAGAGAATAGGCACACTGAGTAGACGTACTAGTGTAAGAAATAGGCCCGGGCCGACAGAACACCCCGCAGGGAAAGGAGTGGACTCAGTATACTAGCACGATTTGCTGGAGCGGAACTAATCCATATCGGGGGTAGACGGTGTGGATAAGATAAAAAATAGGAAAATTGTAGAGAGTAGGTAAGTTTCCTTTGTTCGTTTGTTGCCTGAATCCAAAAGTAAAAAAAAAAAAAAAAAAAAAGAATGGGTGCGGGCAATAGTAAGGAGTATGAGTTCGGTAAGGACAAGTTCTCCAGTAGCCTATTCTTTCAAATGAGTAAAGATTATGGGGAACATGTAAACAAACATGTCCCGTTTTGGATTAAACATTATGGGTTTAATACCTCAGGGACGCTGAGTGTTGCATACCTGTTAAAATTAAGAGAGTCGAGGTCAAACCTAGAGAAGCTGATAAGAAAGCACGGAAATATTTTTGACAAAAACAGTGAGGATATGCTAGAAAAGGCAAAAATGTGGTTAGAAGAAGCTGAGAAAAGGCAGAAGAAACAGGAAGGGCAAAAGAAATGTAATAATGAAGTGTCTCAGTGTGTTTCCTTAGCTGATCCTGACCTCGATGCCGCCCCGCCGAGAGCCCCCCAGCTGATTCAACAACCACAAGCATCAGGAAACCCACCTCCTTATCCCGAACCAGGGACTTCATCGCTAACATCAAAGCCGTCTCCATATGACGAACCAAGACGGCAACTGGAGACAACCTCACCAGTGGCTCATCACACTCGAAGTCACGCCACTATAAAGCCATCCGCAGGGCCTGACAGAGGCTATGCCCCACAGTTCTCGATGGTGGAAGTGTCAGGACCTGAGGGAGTGATTATGGTCCACCGTCACTGGACTACAGACGACATCATGAAAGCGGCCGACGGCCTGAGCAAGCCAGGTGACATCGGCGGACGACGCTTCGGACAAGAACTGATGGCATTCGTGCAGTCCTGCAGACCAACACAGGCTGAACTGAGACGGTTGTTGATGATGCGGAAGAGGCAGAGGAAGAGGAAAAGGAGGGAAAATTGATTGGATGAAAGAACAGGAATGCTACAACTGTGGAAAGCTTGGACATTTTGCCAGAAACTGTCCGGAGGAGGATAACTCATATGACGGGGGCACAGATCAGAATCCCACAATCCACGAGTGACGGGCGGTGGAGAGGCAGGACAGCAGCGGACCACTGAGTGAAGACGGCAAAAGGGAAGTAACAAATTTAAATTACCAACTATTGCAGCAGATTAGTAAAGGGCCAAGAGGCCTCCCCGAAGTAACTGTGAAAGTAGAGGGAAAAAATGTTAGGTTTTTGGTTGACAGTGGTGCCACCCACTCAGTGTTAAAAGAAGGTTTAATAGAATGTAAAATGAGAACAGGATATGGGATAACAGTAATCGGAGTAGGGGGTCATCCCATTGATGAAAGGATGTCCGAGCCTCTCCAATGTAGTTTAGGAAGCAGCCAATTCAAACACAGCTTTTTGGTGTCAGAAACCTGTCCAATTAATTTGTTAGCTAGAGATTTAATGTGTAAACTTGGGTGCACAATTAGCAGCAACCCAGAGGGGTTATTTGTTATGTGGGAAACACCTACACAGGGAGTCCAGCTAGAGGCAGGAGTCCCTTTGTACGTGTATGAATTGCAGTGCACTGCTGGGGAAGTACTAACACATTTTATGACTGAAGTTACTAACACGCTACCTGGTGAGCTGACAGTTAAACAAAGTGATTCTATTCACTGTACAATGAAGGTCCATGAGGGATCTGATGTTGATTTTGAACAAAAATTTGACTTAGGGGGCAGTGACAGTCTGATTATCACAGCTATAGCGTGGGACTGCGAGTGGGCTGCGGGAGTGGTGCAGCTCTCAGATAAACAGAAATCTTTATATTCAATCTCACATGCAGCACCTCATGTGTCGCTGGCTAGCGCACATGTTGACCCAGACTGGCAGAGAGTAGGGTTTTGGACAAAACGCATGTTGAGCACAACTGATTGGATAAAAGGACCCCAGTGTAAAGTCATGTACAGCCCAAGCATAGATGTGTGGAAAATGCCAACCCCGTATAGGCTAAATTGTAAAAGGGGGGTTGAGCTTGTAAGTCCTAATATAGTAATTATGGCAGCCTCTGTTACCCTCTCAGAGGAAGAGGAGGAGGAATTGAAAACAGTTCCTGCAGGGTTATGGGCACAGGGAAAAAATGATGTGGGCTTAATAAAAGGATGTGAGCCTGTCCACATCACCCCAAAATCTGATTACAGACCACGCCAGCACCAATACCCTCTAAAACTAGAGGCAGTGGAGGGCATCAGGCCTGTGTTCCAATCATTAAAACAAGCAGGAGTTATCGTACCATGCCCAGACTCACCAGTACGTACTCCAATTTTCCCAGTTAAGAAGCCAGGGAGAGATGAATGGAGATTTGTGCAGGATTTGCAGGCTGTCAACGCGGCAGTACACCCTAGAGCCCCAGAAGTTCCAAACCCGCACACCATTCTCTCTCAGATCCCACCAGATAGCAAGTGGTTCAGTGTAGTTGATTTGGCCAACGCTTTCTTTAGCGTACCTGTGCACAAGGATAGCCAATTTTGGTTTGCTTTTACTTTTGAAGGAAAGCCATATACATTCACGAGATTGTGTCAGGGGTATTGTGAATCACCAACTATTTACAATGCCGCCTTACATCGAAGCCTAGAGGCTTTAGAACTCCCTGAAGGAACAGCCTTGCTGCAATACGTTGATGATCTTTTGATTTGTGGAAGAACACGAGAAGCGTGTAAACAAGCCACGGTGGCACTGCTACATCATTTAGCAGGGGAAGGCCACAAGGCATCCAAATCCAAATTACAGTTTTGTAAGCAGCAAGTGCATTTTTTAGGACATGACATCACTGAACAAACGCGCATGCTGACTAAAGACCGAGTGAATGCCATTTTGACTATACCAAAGCCCATGACGAAAAAACAACTGTTGTCCTTTTTAGGAATGTGTTCCTATTGTAGGACATTCATACCATCCTATGCAGAACATGAGGGACCACTCAGATATAATACCGACCAAAGGGTCAAATTCCTCACAGCCGGAATGGACGCCGGAAGCTGAGGCGGCCTTCACAACACTGAAACAGATGTTACAAGTCATGCCAGCGTTGGGCATTCCAGACCCAAACAAATCATTTGAACAGACAGTAGACGTTAAAGGGCAATATATGACAAGTGTATTGACACAGAAACATGGGGACAAACAAACAAAGGCCGGTGGCCTACTTCTCAGGAAAATTAGATACAGTCGCAGCAGGCCTACCTTTATGTGTAAGAGCTGTGGCAGCCGCCGAGAAGGCACTAGTGGCTTCCAGAGACATAGTAGGCTACGCCAAGCTTACCCTATATGTGCCTCATGCAGTGTCAAGAATACTGCAAGATCAAAAGGTGGCACATTTGTCCACTCAGCGATGGCTTAGATACCACACTGCCTTACTAGACATGCCAAATGTTACTGTGAAACGATGCACAACTCTAAACCCCTCCACTCTATTGCCTACAGGGGAGGAGGGAGAGCCCCATGACTGCCAACAGGTGTTAGAAATTGCAACATCTCCCAGAATAGATTTAAAGGAGGAACCAATATTTAATGCGGACCTGGAATTGTTTGTGGACGGTTCAGCTAAACGTGACTCTCAAGGCACTAATCGAGCAGCATATGCTGTTGTGTCACACACAGAAGTGGTGAAAGCAGAATCACTCCCATCTAATTACTCAGCGCAGGCAGCTGAACTTGCTGCACTCATACAGGCGTGTAAACTAGCACAAGATAAGACCGTGAACGTCTGGACCGATTCCCGGTACGCGTGGGGAGTGGCACATGACTTTGGGGCTATTTGGAGACATCGTAATGAGCTCAGGAGCAAAGATAAAGAACCATTGCCTAGTAGCAGAACTGTTGGAAGCAATCCAACTACCAAAGAAAGTGGCCATCATAAAATGTGCAGCACACACAAAAGCAGGGGACCCTGTGTCGAGAGGAAACGCTTATGCAGACAAAGTAGCTCAACTCACAGCCACACAACCAGTCCATACACAAGTGGCACAAATAGATAATGGAACCAGGATAACAACCAAAGATATCCAAAAACAAGCTACTCCACAAGATTATGTGAAATGGAAAAAAGGGGGGTGCAAACATAGGCGGGATATGGGTACACCCAGAGATAAACAAACCCTGTCTCCCCACGGCTTACATGAAAGGACTAATTGAGATTGCTCATGGGAGGAGTCACATGAGCAAAGGGGGGATAGTGGAAAGTATAACAAAATATTGGTATGCACCAGGAATAAACACACACACCAGTAAATTTTGTTCCCGATGCTTGGTATGTGCACAAAACACACCACACGGAGACAATCATACCAAACACGCACCCGCCGGACACCCGCCGCCTAGTGAGCCTTTTCAACATTGGCAAATAGATTTCGTAGAACTGACACCAGCTGAAGGAAAGAGATACATGCTTGTGTGTGTGCGCGCATGTTTAGTAAGTGGGTGGAGGCCTTCCCAACGGGAAAACAAGATAGAGAGGCAGTAGCAAAAGCGCTATTGAGAGAAATTATTCCCCGGTGGGGGTTACCACAACGAGTGTCCAGTGACAATGGGACACCCTTCGTACACGAAGGACTAAAAGCTTTGACTAAATACCTAGGGGTAGATATGAGAAAACACTGCAGTTACCACCCTGCTAGTGCAGGGGCAGTAGAACGGACAAACGGCACCATTAAAGGAGGTCTAGCTAAAGTAACGCAGGAAACAGGCATGAATTGGGTAAAATGCCTTCCCCTCGTCCTGTGGCAATGTCGAACCAGACCACGGGCACGAACAGGGTTATCAGCTTTTGAGATAGTGTTTGGACGGCCCCCCAACACGGGGGTGGGTCCGCCGGACTGGGATACTAACCTGATCAATGAATCACTTTTGCAGTACTGTGTGTCTCTGCACAAATCTCTCTCCCATGTGTCTAAGCAGGTGAAGGCAGTTCTTCCCGAGGTGACGGATACTCCACTCCACACCCACCAACCAGGTGATTGGGTGCTGATAAAGGACTTCAGAAGGAAGCGGTGGAACCAGCCCAGGTGGAGAGGACCATTCCAAGTGCTGCTGACGACCAACACCGCCGTCAAAACCGACGGACGAGCAACGTGGATACACCACACTCATTGCAAGAAGGCGCCAGAACGACCTGAGGACTCATGATGAATTCTCTGTTTGTCACTATCCTACTCACTACTCTCGCCCCGATCGCGGGACGACAACTCCTGCCAGAGGAAAGATGCAAAGGCAATATCGCTTGTGCAATGGCATTGGTGACGGCAACCACTGCCAAGCCAAACCAGTCTTGCCTAGTGTGTCACCCCTTTCAGGTGCCATGGACGCCCATACCCATCACAAACGACATGGCGACCCAGATGACCAATAAGACTACATGTGAACTAGATAGGCTAACAGGACAGCTCTATAATTTATCTAGAGAAATCATAAGCTCGATGAAAATACCCGGCTGGGCGGGTAATTGGAAGAAAAGTGGAAAGAACTATGAGTTCCAGTGGTCAGGATGTTGCACACCAGTACTCCTAACCCCGCCAGTGTCTATTTTCAAACTACGTGGGGACACTGGACAGTGACGGTGCTTTTTCCTGTGCTCATCGTCGTATTGATGGTTATGTGTTTCCTGCCATGTATTATGAATTGTTGTGTCACCTGGGTGACTAATCTTACTCGTGTACAGTATCAACTGTTGCAAGAACTGCCAAAGGGGGTGGATGAGGATTCTGAGGAATTTAATGACCTCCAGGCACTATTCATTGAAAATTAAAGTCTAGATGATGTTGATGATTGACAAAGAATCAAAGGGGGGGAAGTGTGAAGGAAATATTGTTGTGTTTCTTTCTCCATCATTGTAAAGCGTGAGAAAGCTTAGCATAAGATTAGAAGAACAGGACGTTCCCTAGAGAACGTCCTTGAAGAAATACACTCCTTCCAAGGAGTTATCTGGTCTCAGCAGAAGCAAACCCTCCCTCGTTCTCTCGAACGCTACGGCTATTATATAAGGGGAGGGAAATCACCCAAAGGGGAGCGAAGCAAATAGGCACGCTCATTTTTTGAAACTAAACTCAATAAAATCTTCTTATCCACATCTGACTCCTTGTTTGCTGAATTTCCACCACAGTACTCACTCCTAAAGAATAAGATTGTTAAATATTGTAAGTACACTGTGGTGGAAATCTCCAATCCTATAAAGATGAGACACACCAATGGGTAAAGCAAAAGCAAATCTTATTTGTCTCAGCCTGAGGGCATCTCAGTTACACACACACACAGTCTGTAATGGAGAGGTAGGATCCTCTTTTGCTCTGCTCTGCTTTATACTGTGCCTTGACCTCAAGTGAGTGTAATGCTGAAAAGGCGTTGTTTTGCTCCCTTTCTACTGTAACAGAGCATTCTCCTCAGAAACCAAACTATCACATTATACTAGGAATAATTGTTCTGATGTTCTAGCAATGCCCACACAGTTTAGAGAAAGAAACTGACTGCTCCCCATTCTTGTAAAACAAATGCATATCGTAAGGGGAAATGACATTGAAGTGTCCCACCCCTACACTTTATCCACCGAGACTTTGGGGGATGGACGCTACTGCTCCGTATATTTAAAGCTCCGATACATCCTAATGTAGTTCCACTCCGAGCCAAGACAACCTCCGACTCGTACACCTCACTTCAATTGTCAAGGTAGGTGAATCCATCATTGCTTGCTGCATGCATTTTCCCTCAGCTCGTGTAAAGATATAGCCATTTTAATATCCCAAAAAGACGAACCATCGTGCAAACCGTCGATTGAACAACAGTATAGAAGCACCCCCCCCCCCCAAAGCGTGCTACTGCAGACATGAAGTGTCTGACGATTACTTTAGGGTGGTTGTATTATATGAATTGCCGCCACATAGGGGCTATGCAGTATGGCATGATTCATGCGTGTAGTGAAGCTTGCGCCTTAATTGCTATAGGTCAAATTATTATAAAGATGTATATTGACTTCCGAACTAGTGTTAAATTAATTTAAGACACATTAAAATAAATATATTTTAAAGTTAACCTTTTTAAAAAAATACATTTTTTAATCACTGCCTGTTACCAGAAGACGTTATATTTGCCGCTGCTCTGTTTGATTTGGAGATACACAACGTATACGGAAGCATACCAGTACCAAAATGAAACCAATACGCAAAATGGCAACGTAATCCTCAATTTAAATTTTCCACTCATTCAAGTTTAAACTCAAATTCAGTAAACCTGGTTAGCTCGCTAACGTTCATCTCTCAATCACAGGCAACAACAACAAAAAAATCCAGTAACTAAACCAGAGATTTCTGCTCTAAGATTTAGAGATTCACGGACGTCAACGGAGCTTTAAATTCGAACGCGCATACGCACGTTCCCTAAGCAAACAAAGTAGTTTTTGGAAGAGCTATGGTGTGGATATGCACTTTTACGTATAAAATAGAGCTTACTTGATTGAACTAGTTTAACTTCGCCTTTTACATGAAATACAACTGGTAATATTTAAACAAGCATTAATAAGTGTTGTGCGAAATGTTTTTTCTAATGTTTCTCAGAAGCTTATTATAGAGCTAGACTGCCAGCTAACAGGGGTCATCACTAGTGAAATGTTGCAGGAGGAACTCTGACCTACACTCGGCTGAAACATTCCACTGCCATTTGAGTGGTGGCCCTTGGCTATCACCGGATCAAGTTTGAAAAGATTCTACTGTACCAGTTTAACAAATCTATATTGAAGTCCTTGTATTTGTAATGTCGACATTCATTTAATTCAGAGAATGTGGTTACCCTGGGTTATCAGCAGAGTAAGTCTGGACAGATTTCACCATTCCATTGCTTCAAGAAACCGTGTGTAACGCGGTGCAGGTGACGAGCGAACACACTTGCGAAGTGCCGGTGGCTTGCATGTTATAACGCACTAAGGACGGCACAATATGAAACAGACAAACCGGATAGAAGAAATTAATGCTAAGGTTAACAGACAGACTAACCAGGGAAACCATACAGAATAGAACAGGCTAACAAAACAATAACAGACTAATAGGGTTAGGGCGAGACTAAGGTTGACGAATACTCACGGAACACACAACGTAGACTAAAACACACAGAGACAGTATTACAGACTAGCGAACAGTAGAGAACTAAACAAGGACCACTAGACGGGGAGCGCGAAGAGAAAGCACATAAGAATGAGGGGCGAGATCAAACGGGAATATACTAAATACATACGAGCGAAGACAAACGGGATCTTACCAAACCCGCACATGAGCCAGGACGACCGAGAACTAACCAGAAACACAATGACCGAGCAGCGAGAGACGTAGAAACAAAGTTTAATTAAATAAGACTACAATTAGGGACAAACTCGGATCAGCCGGAGACAAAGGGGAGGAGACACGGAACCATGGAAACTGCCGAAAACCCGGACGTGACTAGGTTGCCCAGGAAACGGGGAACGCTCAGGTCTGCGGGGGTGACACCGTGTTAAAGTGGAACTACCCTTAGGCGAAGTATTGCACTCATTTTGTATAGACTGCATTCGGATATTTTTCTCAGACATTTACCATAATGCCAAATCATTTCGTCTAGCAAATGAGAGTTGGAATCAGTAGAGTAAGTTTGGAAACATTCCCATAATGCCAAAACAATTTACATTTATCTGACGCTTTTATCAAAAGCAACTTACAATTATGACCGACTACAATCTGAGCAATTGAAGGTTAAGGGACTTTCTCAGGTGCCCCAACAATGGCAACTTGGCAGCGGTGGCGATTGAACCAGCCAATTACAAGTCAAGTACCTTAACCACTGAGCTAACACTACCCCAGGCTATTAGCGATACCACAAAAGTAGGAGCCCTTGGCTCTCATCAGTGCAATTATGACCAGCTTCTACGGTACTATATATTCATAAATCTATATTAGTTAAACTACCTTTGGGCAAATTAATATATTCATATCATATAGACTGATGTTGGTTAGCTGTTTCTCAAAATGTTCCCATAATGCCAAAACAGTTCCACTACTCCCCAAGAATGGTAGCCCTTGACCATCACCAGTGCAAGTTTGGACATATTCTACTGTACCATTTTGTCATAAATTGATTTTAAAATCCCAATATGATTAATGGGGTCTACAGACAATACGACAGTCAAAAATCCCAGAATTTCCCCATAATACCAAAACATGTCCACTGCCAATCAAGAGATGTAGCCTCAGCTAAGCTAAGAGCTTGCTAGCACTAGCTGGTTTAACCGTTGACAAACACGAATATGGCTAGTTAGCTATAAACATTACCTATAAACATTGTAACATTACCTTCTATGCTAACATTAGTTAGGTAATTTATTTAGCTAGCTAATTGTCCAGATTAAGTTATTTCTCCATGTTTCTCCACATTAGCTAGCTAGAAAACTAGCTAATTAGCTAGCTAGAAAAGCTAGCTAGCTAGAAAAAAAATCTAACACTTTAGCATCGCTAAATGATTTCCACATGTAGAATCAACTTCCCTTTTGGTAGATTTTAACAATATAAGTGTCAACAAAGGTTTGTCAATGAAAGCGACTCTACAATACTGTATAATATAGGTCAGAATGTCATGATTGGGCCGGCGTCCAGCTAGCGGAACATGTCCACATCCTTGCACCCTCATCGGTCACACTCACAACCCCTCCACCAGTCTCAGTCACCTTGTTACTTTACCAAACTGTGCCCATCTGTCCCTTAACCTCCTTACTCTGTAGGCCCACAATAACATGCCTTCAGTGCTTGTATGTACTTCCATACCGGAGACACCAGTCTGTGCTAAGAGACTTCATTATGATAATTTGTTATTTTGAACTTAATGTTTCTTTCGTTCATGTGTTTGAGTTAATAAACGCCTTTTTGCCAAACTGTCTTCGCGCTTCGCTCCCTTTTGTACAAGATATCACACATAACATTCCAGTATTATTCTCATGATACGGCCCCTCCTCCCAAACGTCTCCCCTTGTGTTTGTGTTTGTGTGTGTGTGTGTGTGTGTGTGTGTGTGTATATGTTCATTTGTGTGGCCACGCCCCTTATGTGTCATACCTGTTTGTAATTATGTTCCTCATTTCCGTGTGTATAATAACCCCTATTGTTCTGTTGTGTGTTGTCAGTGTTTAACATTATGTTAAGCATCCTGCTTAGCCTCCTTGTGTTACAGTTTTAATGGCCCTGTTTTAAAAGCATTGCAAATTCATTCTAAATTAATACATACTCTAAATATTGTTTTCTGCAGCTTTTGTTAATTTATCAGTGGAAATAAAGCACTATAGTAGCCTACTGATGACTGTCAACTGTTAACAGTGCAACTGAAGCAGTGTACTACCGAAGTGATGACTGTTTACATGTAAAATGATTGTATCATTCTAAAAAGTTCTCATTTGCCTTTGTTTTAGAAGAAGCAAGAAGCAATGGATTCCCAAATTGCAAAGATCAGTCAAAGCCTCACCACAGCTGAGCAGATGAGAAACCAAACCAAGCTCATCATGCAGCCCTATGCCAACTGGGAGCAGTACCTGACTCCTGCACCACTCTCCATAGCCATCATGGGAGAGCTTGTCTTCATCTCTTCACAAACTGATTTCTCCATCAACAAAAACTCACCCAAGGGAGGATACAAGTACATCAAGTACCCAGAGTCCTTTCGTGCCTGCCTCATGCAAGTGTGTAACTCCGGCTGGTGGGCATTCAATGAAGCCCATAAGAACATGGACCAGATTCGACTCCACACCCTCGCTGTCCCAGATTACATGAAGAATGCTGCGAAGATTCTGTTCCAAGGTGATGATGAGATTGTTCAAGCCCACCTGCCTGACCAGCTGAAGAACATTCGTGTTGTTGCAGATGAGTGCCTTGTTTTGTCTTCTGCAACAGAACAGTATTTCACTGATGTCATCAACATTATCCAAGAGTTGCTGGAAGCATGCATCAATGCTGAGAAATGTTATGGAGATGACATTGAAGCAATAAAGAAGAAACTGGAAGAGAACAAACTGAGAATAGAATCATCAGAAGAAGCTGTTAAACGCTCTGAGAAAGCAGTGAAAGCCATAGAAGAAAAACTGAATGAAGCACACAAGAGTCACAAAAGTGCAATGGATTCACTTCCCAGTGGATGGGATATGATGGGTATGGATTTTGTTGAAGCTGTGACTAAAAGTGTTACAGGTACATTGAGTGGAATGACCGCGCTCATGATTTTCAAAATGGAACATGCTACAAAAGAAAGAGATGAAACATTGACTTGCATAAAAGGTCAGGACAAGACTGCAGATGTAATCAATGAAATAAACATCTACAGCAAGTCTGCAGAAATCCTGAAATGTGCAGAGATGATTCAGCAGTTCGTGCAGGAGAACATCATACTATGGAAGGACCTGTATGATCAGAAGAATAAATCTACCAAATCAGATTTCTCATCAGATCAATGGAAAAGAATCAATGAGAGTTTAGAAAAATTCTCACAGTGCAAAGCAAAGCAGGATGCCCAAAAGATATGTAAACAGGGCATCAACATCTGCTACCAACTGGGAAGATATGCACCAGATGGGAAATGTGAGGAAGCCAACACAAAGAAGTTGATTGAAGACATCAAACAGCTTATTCAATCAGCCCGCATATTTGACATCAAAAGCAAAGATGTTACAAGTTCTCCTGCCCTGGAGCCAAAACCACCAATGATGTTTAAGGAAGAAAGTAAATCTGAAAAACAAACTGCTTCACAGAGAGCTACAGAGAATGCTCGGTTCCGCATAGAGGTGAGCAGAGCTCAGCTAGACAAGACCAGAGAAATCTATGAGAAGAGTGTAGAGAACATGGAGAAGAACCAAAAGGAACTGACTGAAATCCTGATTGCCATGAGGAACTGTGAAGTTAAAGAGATAGACTTTAACACCACCATCAAGATGCTGGTGAAGGGTATGGATGCCATGGGCAGAGTAAAGGAACAGTGGGAGAAGATGGTTCACTTTTTTCAGATGGTCTCCAACATTGTGAAAACCAGCCTGACCAGCACTCTTAAACACTTTATCTCTACATCTGAGAAGACCCAGTCACTTTCATATAATGCAAAGCTGTTCTCCAAAGACCTACTCTACAAACAAGCCTTTCAAGCCACTAACATCGCTGGTCTGGTCAACATGATCTCAACAACTTACACTGAGGTGTCTGGAAATCACCTCATAGATCGGATCACCTCACTGGGAAAACTTATGGCCATGGACAAGGAAAAGCCAGAGTTTAAACAGGAACATCAGCAGTTACAGATCAACTGCGATGCAGCTCAAAAAGCTATTTTACAACTAGTTCAAAAGAACAAGGATGAGTTTGAAAGGAAGACTCAGTCAAGACTGGAGAAGATTGATAAAGAACTGCTTGCAATTCTCCCCTCTGCTGCCCCCGAAAAGATGAAGAGCATTCAAGCTGCTGTCAAAAGTGGATTCAAAGAGGCAGAGGCAGAAGACTACATCTAAACAGAGGAGCAAAAATTATATTTACCTACTATCAGTTTATCAGATCTATCAGATTACTATCAGATCAAAACCAAACCATACAAAGGCACAATGATTTGATGTAGCATGCTTTGCCTGCAGCTAACATGTTTCAAAACTTGATTCCTAATTCATTGTTTATGCTGCTTTCTCCCATATTACAATAAAATATATTCTTGTTTTCAATGGTGATTTGAAGGTTTCACTCTCCCAATGTTGTAATACACACTAAAGCAGCTCAAGAAAAGCATGTGGCCCTCTTGTTTGTTTTATTTTGCGATTGCTTCTGATTCTGCATTACGTTTTATTTTGTGATTGTTTTCTGCACATTGTAGCTCTTTGAAAGAAGCACCGAGGTGATAACGAGGTGATGAAGTGTTAACGAGATGAGGAGGTGATAATGAGATGAGGAGGTGATGAACTCTGAGCTGAGACCTCCCAGACATCATCCACCAACCACCTAATCTCTCCCCCTTCATTATCTTATTCTCCTGTCTCTTAATTTTGATCACACTCCAGTGTTCTTGGACTGCCTGCCTGTTGTTAGACTAGCACACTTTTTCTGGCTAAGAAGAAAAGGATCTTAAGTTTCTACATGTACACAAATAAACTTTGAGTAGCTGAGGATCAGTCTCCTGGCTTTTCATTGCTAAATTTCTAACAAAGGTAATGCCATGTTTCATTAGTATAAAGAAGACATTCAAATCAACCAGCAGAGGGCAGCATAGTGTTGCTATAAAGAGCAAATCCTCCCAGGTCCTTAGCAGGGAGGGTCTAGTGTATTTGATCGCTACCACAGAGCCACCACAGAGCACCATAGGGATGTTATACAGGATCAAACGCTCCCAGGTCCATACTATGATGGATAAAGTGACGTATTACATTTTTTTTCAGTCGCTAATCTACAAATCTTGATACCTTAAACACAAACATAACTTTTCCTTTCCCAATATTTTCTTCATTTAATAAAAGGAAAACTCTTCTGGCAAAAGATAAGACAATGTGGTACATACAAACTGCAGATCTCCTGAATGCCTTCTGCATAACTACAAGTACAAATTTCATCACAAAACACAACTGACCTCATTTTGTCATGTTATAAGTAGGATCACATTGCCATTTAAAACAACTTTTTTCTATTCTTAGCCAGGTTGTCAGTTCATTGAAACAGTTTTTCATGGTTGCTTACACATTTTTATAGAAAAAAATTCTTAATAACCGAAGCTCAGGTTTCTTTTGCCTGTCTATTTGAAAAAAAAAACAACTCTAAACACATTTTATAGGACTTGACTCACATAACAAACTGCCAGCCTTTTGCAAACTACTGCACACGATGCTCAGCCTCTAAGCCCAGATTTCAGTACAAATCTATATTGCCATGCTTTTTTAAGATTAAGGGGAAAAAAGTATAAATATGGAAGTCAGTAACAAAACGTACTTATGAAGCATGGTGGCTAAGTGGTTAAGGTATTTGCTTTCTAATCAGAAGGTTGCTTGTTCAGCCCCCACTGTTGGGTCCTTGAGCAAAGCCCTTAATTCTCAGTTGGTTTAGTTGTGTTCATACATAATTGTAATTTCCTTTGGATAAAAGTGTCAGCTATATTCTGTAAATATGAAGAGAAATTAAGTCATTATGTATTTCTCATATCGATAATGATACAAAGGAGACATACTGTTGGGCTTATTAAGGAACTATGCATTTACAGATCTTTTATGTACAAGTGCCATTTATGGATTGATGGCTTATTTCTACATCAAGAACGAATTGTCTAGACGTGCCAACCAGTGCTCCTTCATTAACCTTCAGAACAAGACTGCTGGACCCACATGAATAAACAGTCTCATCCAGTGTAATGAAGTAACAGTTAATACTACGGTCATGCTGGTGGGGCTGTCAGTTATATACTGTCTGTAAAGGAGGGAAATAACAGGTGAGGACGATTAGGAGGAAGGCCTCACTCAAAGTGACAAAAACGTTCAGATGAAACTCTAGTTAAAAGTGTCATAAACCAGGGCTTGATCCTGAGGGGCGGTTCAGTGCATACAGCCCAACCTGTGCTGTAATGTAATTACATGGACCCATAATCCATCTATGAAACAATTGGTGACTCAGTTTGTGGTGTGATCTGAATTCAATCTGGTAACACACAACAGGATTCATTAATGTGCTACGAGTAAGATCATACACTTATAAGGTCAAGTCACAGATCTTTAGTGGTAAGAGGAAAAATATTCAGTTGAATCACTGTAAACATACATGTTAGCCTACTACCCCATAGCTATTTACCTTATAACGACAGTACGCCCACACTGTAAAATGCCCATCAACTACAAGTAACCCACAAAAAGTGCTACCACCTTTTGAATGTACACTTTCTGGACATGGCAGTGGAGACCTTCTGATTCCTGTACAGGAGACATCGTCGTGGTAACAGGTTGTGAAGAAATTACCATGTGCCTTTGTAACTTGTCCTTGAATATATTTAACACTTGTGTGAGTTTCAGCCACATCTCTTCAGCCATCTACCAAAAAGACTGAAAAGAGTCAACATGGCACATTTGATGATTCCATCAATGCGGCAATCCTAGAAAATGCAAACTAAACAAGTAAATATGAGCTTTATTCTCTGCTTTCTTTCTTTACTTATGGGAAAATAGCAAATTAAGTTCTATTTATATATAATTGATATATGTTTTTTACTTTCATTTTCTATTTGTCTATTAGGTGGGTAACATGATGCAAATGTGTCAGTCTCATCTTCTTTGCTTTGGGACGTGCAATTTTTCTGTCTACACTCACATATAATATAGTCCATTACATACGTTCATGTGTCTGTAATATATTTCCTAAGAGTGAGTCATCGAAGCAAGCACAGATTAACCAGGGTTCCACACCACTGTCATGAAGAAGTAACAACTTAAATCTTGTGTGACACATAAAACTGTATGTGGTGGAAAAATGAGAGCACATCAAACACAGGCAGCCTTATGCATTGAGTAGTAAAAAGTTTATTGAGTTCTGTCCCCTGTATAACAGAGAAGGAGAACTGACTCGCAGTACAAGTCCCCCTCCCCTTATACACAGAGAAGAAAAGAAAGAAAAAAGAAAAAACAGCTCCTACAAGGTATCTGAACTTTATGTTTTGGTTAGCCTGAGCGCAGGTGGCGTGTTCTATCTCTACGGTTAGGACAGTCTTCTTCTATCTCTATGGGTAGAACAGCATGTGAGCCGCTGATGTCCTTGGCTCTCGCGCCTATCTACAGACTGTTATGCTGTGACTATAGAAACACAAATCAAGGTAAAGCGAAGCAAAATAAATTTCCAAAACACTGTAGAAGCTAGAAAAGCTATTGACCTTCTAGGCCAGGTAAGATTCTTTAATGTTTTTTAACAGTTGTCTGTCAAGACAAAATATATCTTGAGTTTAATGTATTAATATATTTTGATATTATATATAATGATATTATATATATATATATATATATATATATATATATATATATATATATATATATATATATAATATTTAATATATTAATATATTTTGATATTATCAAAATATATCTTGAGTTTAATGTGAACGTGTTTTTATTAAAATGTTTTGTATTCAAGCAACACACTGTTTTTTTATTGCGTATAGATGCATTTATTCAAACCTAGTGAGATTAAAATTAGATCTGTAAACCTACTCCTTTTAGTGAAAGAATGCCATATAAGCACTGAAGAAATAGAAATTTATGGCATTTTTCACATATGAAATATAAAATGTTTTTTGAGCGTTTATGTAGTATTTTTTCTTCTGTAAAATATATAACAATGTTAGAACAACATATCCATACCTATCCTATTATTCTGTATACATTTAACAACTCTATTTGCTGTTGGATTATTCTTGCTTTTGGTGTGTTTGACCCACGACTGCTGGAATCGCAGTTATCCATTTATCCGTTTATTATAACAGTTCTTCACTGCTGCGTTTATTGAGGGCAGGACAACAAGCCTTTATTGAAGGAAGGGGTGTTTTCATAGGCCAGATGTCTTCCTAATGATTGATGATGGGCCAAATGTCTAAATGCACATTTTTTTGTCTGCCTGGCCTGGTCTGGAAGCATCAGGGAGGCATGAGGAGCTCAGGAACAAACCCAAATGGTAAGCACTCTTGAGACCTATCACCAATCAAACCTTTGGTGAGGGGAGCTAATGCACATCTCTGTGTATATATGACATGAGAGCAGTCTCAGTCAATCTCAGCCAAGGGGTAGCGGAAGACTTCGCCAGTGTGACGGAGCTGTCAGCGTTCACGAGAGCTTGGATTCTCCTCTCACCCAGATACAGGACACATAAGGTGCAACAGCTGGGTCATTTGTGAAAGTGGGGAAAGACAGGCCTTTTAGGAATAGTGATGACGCTCAGCAGCATCGCGGTGGAACATATGCCCATCTGCTCCATCACCTCTAGTAAGTCAGGATAGTAACTTATAAGGCAGGCTATTAGATACATCTAATGGCCTACCTTATATCAAATAGCTTTGTAACGGTGAGCGGTAAGGAGGCGGACGCATGTGCAGAGAAGAACGAGATTTATTATGGGCAAATTCAGAATCAGAGTCGGTATAAAGGTCCAGGGACAAATTACCAATAAGGAGAGTATGGGTATAAATGATTACGAATATTAGGCTATAACAAGATGCTAAGAAAACTTGGGGTTAAGAAACAGGCACAGAGTACAACCTTAACAAAAACAATGATTCCAAATTACATGCACGCACGGAGTCAAGAAACATACAGTGAACAGCTCAAGACAGGCTTTACTAAACGAGGAACTAAACTAGAGACAGGTGTTGAAAATCAAACAAGGGGAGGAGAAAGCCAAAATATGGGACGTAACTAAAAACACAAGACAAGGAAAGCATGGAAGCTAGGAGAGACTGATCGTGATGACCTTACTTTATATCCAACAGCGAGGGTATTCAGCGAGGGTAATCAAACATGGTGGGGCAAAATAAAGAGATAAGGGGGAAACACCGAGGGTATAATAATACACGAACGGAGCAAACGGAAACGCAATGGTGACGACAGTACTATGAGCATAGTATTAACATGACTGTAGGAACGTGACTTACCAAAATAACAGACAAACTAGAAGACAAAAACCAGGGCTAAAAAAAACAGAACAATCAAGGATAATCAGATGCAGGTGAACATAACAGGGACAACCAAAACATGGACTGGAACTGAGGAACAAATGAGGGACGGAGAAAACGAAACCAAGGAACGAACAAGGAAGTAAAGGAAAACAAAGAAACCATAAAACCACAGGGAAACCATAAAACAGGAACGCTAGGAGGTCAGCCAATCGGTACAGACCCCCCTACCGAAGCATGCAACACCAGGGCATGCAAAACAAAACAGGACCTGGACGAGACACAGGCAAGTGGAACCGGTAAGATGCGGAGCAGGGACAAGACACAGAAACAGAGGCAGGAGATAAGGAAAGACATCGAGTGGGAACAAAAGGGCTACATGTGTCAGAGACAGGGCCAAAAGGAGGAGCCAGGGAAGATGAGACAGACGGGGGACACGCGGAGCGAACAAAGAAGTGGAAGCCAGGCTAGGGGCAGGACTACAGACAGGGACCTTGGCAGGACAAGGGGCATGTATGGGATACGAAGCCAAACCCTGGACAGGTGCAGGAATCAGGGCAAATTGAGGGATGGAAGTAGGACAGGGAAAGGGAGTCGGACCGGCAACACGGCTGGACCAGGAGGCGGGTACAGATTCAGGAGAGGAAAGGAGAGGAGACACGCTGGTAGTGGGAACAGGGACGGGAACAGAAGCAAAGACAGAGGTAAGTACATTCAGCACAACAGAAACAGGAACCGGAACAAAATACACAGTTGGCATGGATACAGGTACTGGGACGGCCAAAGGAACACTAATGCCACAAGGCAGGGTAACAGGTTTCACCAGGGTAACACAAACAGGCATGGATGTATGGACAGGAACACAGACAAAACCCGGAACAAGAGTAGGCAAAACAAGAACTGAGCAAACATTAGAAGCAGACTCTGGGGTAGTAAGGGGGGCTGTTGCAGCAGCCTCAAGGGGCAGAGAAGGTACAGGAAGAGTATATGGTGTGGACACAGGAACCGTAGGGGTCTGGGAGGCCGATGGAGAGGGTCACTGGCTCTCTGCGAGGTGTGGCCGAAGGAGTCCTAAACGTCTTTGGAGGCACACCTGGAGCAGCTATTGGGGGCATAGGGGAGTCTTGAGGAGCAACCACAGGGACAGGCCTGGCACGAGGCAAGAAGAATTGTGGAGTGGCCTGTTCCACTACAGGAACAGGTGGATCCGGTGATGCGGTGTTCAGCGGCGGCGGGTCTGGGAGGTCTGGAGGCAGGGCTGCGGTGGTCAGAGGAGTGGCGGGGAGGTCCAGATGCATGGCTTTGATTGTCAGCGGCGGGTCCGGGATGCAGCTACAGGAACAAACTTGACACAGGAAACAGAACTGGCGGCATCCACTATGCTGGGAACAGGCTCAGGACGGGCGGTGTCTCTCACACCAGGAACAGGCTCAGGACGGGCAGTGTCTATTCTACTGGGGACTGGAACTGGATCAGCACGGGCGCCGCCTCTCGCACCAGGGACTGGAATTGGATCAGGATGGGCGGCGTCTCAGGAGGGCAAAACCAAAGGTTTCCCATCCCGAAGCGTAGAGAGCAGAGTCCAGATATACTCAAACTCCTCTTCTGGTAGTAAACCAGTGTCCCTCGTAGCGTGGCGTGAAGGTGGCTTAACTGAAGTGGATGGAACACGACGTGACTTGGAGAGGCCCTCCCTCTGCATTCTTGTTGTGGGTCGGATATTCTGTAACGACTCCAGCAGAAATGAGGCAAGAGGCACAATGCAAATGCAGGAGGTGGTTTATTCAGCGAGGGTAACCAAATACGGTGGGGCAAAATAAACAGAAGCAAGGGGGAAACACTAAGGGTAAAATACTACACAAGCGGAACAAATGGAAAAGCAATGGCAATGATAGTACTATGAGCATAATATAGGCATGACTGAAGGAACGTGACTTTATACCTAATAGCCTACCATGTATCTATTAGCTTACTTTATATCTAATAGCCTACTGTCACGAGACGCCTTCCCCACTTACAGGTCACGTGGTACGGCCTGCCGTGTGTGTGTGGGGGGGGGGGGAGTTCACTCCTGTTTGTAGCCACACCCCCCATGATAGGCTGCACCTGTACAGGGTTAATCGTTAGTGTTTGTTAGTCTATTTGTACCCCCATCAGTATGTGCCTCACTGTTGGTCATTGTTTGTTAGCATCTGAGTATAATGTTAAATGTTCATGGTTGTGTAGCCCTTATTAGTATTTGTATAGCATGTATGTACTTTATATCTAATAGCATACTTTATATCTAACAGACTACTTTATATCTAATAGCCTACCTTAGTTGCTGGGTGCTAAGCAGTGAACATCAGGAGACAGGCTTCATTGTTTCTTACTAAGATGAAAATACTTGTTCGTGTTTTGACACAGCTTTCTCTGTGTCATAGAATTTTTGTCAAAACCAGGAATGTCTGCATTTAATAAATGTGAACCAACATCAGAAATCAAAAGGAGAGCTTTGTTTTGACCTTTTGACCTTTGCTTTTATCATGTTGAAGGGTTAGTCCGTCCCGTGGTCTGTTCCTGCTGGAGTCCGTGAAGAAGAGGAACCTGTCTGCTGTGGGACTCAAGTCAAAAATATTTTAAGATAATATATTTGTGATAGGAGCAACGGCACAGAGGAAGCATGAGGCAAGTTCAAGCTAAAGAGCTCTTTATTCTCCATGGTCAAATGAAAACACTCACAAAATGCACAAAAAAAAAGTTTTCTTAATATGAGGATCTTGTGGAAGCGACGCACGGGATGATTCTCCCATCTGGCTTAGTCCACTAATGTGCAGCGCCTTCTCCAGAGACCTGTAGGATTAAATAGCAATGACACTTATGCAAATTGATTGGTGTAATTGATTAAAACTCTGGTGATCGGGAACAAGGTAGGGGTATAGGACGGTCCCTATCTAAAGTGGGTGTGTCCTCTCTGTCCGATGACCGGCCAACCGTGACAGCGTTCCTCCGGACCATACCCCTCCCAGTCCACGAGATATTGCAACTGCTTGCCCCTCCTTCGAGAGTCGAGCAGGGACCGCACTCTGTATGCAGGACCACCCTCAATCTCCAGAGGTGGAGGCAGAGGCCCCGAGAGGTTGCGCTCCTCCGCGAGGGGACCTGCCACCACAGGCTTCAGGACCAATGCTTGAAATGCCCGGGACGCCCGACTGCTTCCCGGAAGACATCCTTAACTTTCCCTGTGCTGGCATAAGGACCTTCTTACTTCGTGGCCAGCTTTCCAGTAGAGCCTGCTCGGCCATCCTTTGTGGCTACCCACACCTTTTGTCCTATCACATACTGGGCAGTCTCTCCACGTCTTCTATCGGCTTTCCGCATGTAGATGCTGATGTGTCTCTGCCCACACTCGTTCGCTGCGTTGGCACCACTGTTCCACCACAGGCTGATCCAACGTAGGAGGGTTCCAAGGGTAGAGTGGCGCTTGGTACCCTAACACACACTCAAATGGGGTTAGTCCAGTTCCTGTATGATGCAGAGAATCCTGCGCATATTTTGCCCAGGCGAATATTTGCTATGTGCGGAATGAAGCCACAAATGTCACCATGTACCTGTTCAGGGCTGACAACCAGTAGCATGCACCTAGCAACTGGGCGGTATGGGTGGACCCCAGATGGCCAGTTCCCTTTGAGGTATGTGCCCACATGATGAGGGAGTCACGAAGTTTGGGTGGCACGTATAGCTGATTGGGTGGACATTGTGGATGAGGGTTAGCAGCTTCAATTTGCTTGTCGATCTCCCAGCTTAGTGATGCCAGAAAGCAAGAGGAGGGAAGGACAGGTTCTAAATAGGTCACTTGCGCCTCAGCGTTGTATAGGCGTGAGAGTGCGTCTGCCCTCTCGTTCCTCTCCCCTGGGCTATAGGTAACTTGGAAATTGAAACGTGAAAAGAAGAGTGACCACCGGGCTTGCCTGGAATTCATCCTCTTGGTGTTCTGGAGGTATTTGAGGTTTTTGTGATCGGTGATCACCATAAAGAGGTGATGGGCTCCATCTAGCCAGTGCCTCCAGTGCTCAAACGTGAGTTTGAGCTAGCAATTCACGGTCTCCAACTCCATAATATCATTCGGCTGGACTCAACTTGTGGAAAAAGTAGGCTATGGGGTGTAATTTACCTCCTTTCTCCTGTTGTTGCGACAGCACAGTTCCCACACCCACATTGGAAGCATCCACCTCCACCATGAAAGGTTTTCTTGGATTGGGTTTTCGTACCACCTGTGCAGAGGAGAAGGCGTTTTTGATCTCCTCAAAGGATCTCTGTAGCCCGGGATTCCAGTTCAGTCGTTTGTTCTGATCCCGGAGTAGGTCCATGAGGGGCTGAGCTAGTGTACTGAAAGACTTAACAAAACGTCTGTAAAAATGAGCGAACCCCAGGAAACGCTGTAAATCTCTGCATGTATGGGGTCTTGGCCAGGCCTTAACTGCCTTTACCTTACCTGATTGCATACGCACACTACCTTCTTGAATAACGTAGCCCAGGAAGTTGATCTCTTTCTTGTAGAATTCACATTTCTCCACTTTGCAATATAGGAAATTCCTAAACAGAGTCTGTAGAACGGTACACACATCACATACATGTTTGTCCCAGGAGGTGGAATAGATCAGAATGTCATTGATGTAAGCGACAATGGATCTACCCAAGAACTCCCTTAGGACCTTGTTAATGTATGCTTGGAACACAGAGGGGGCTGTGGCCAGACTGTAGGGTAGGACTAAGTAATCATAATGCCCTGAAGATGTACTAAACGCCGTCTTCCACTCGTCTCCCTCTCTAATCCTTATGAGATTATATGCACTGCGTAAATCGAGTTATCGAGCTAGTGAAGTACCTAGCTCCCCTTAGTTGTTCCAGCAGGAACAGGAACTAAGGGAAGGGGACATGGGTACTGTATAAGCATCTTATTGAGGCCCTGATAGTCCACACAGGGTCTTAGACCCCCGTCTTTCTTTTTCACAAAGAAAACGCTGGCTGAGGCCAGAGACGTAGAGGGATGGATATATCCCTGTTCCAGGGCCACCTTTACATACTGTCCCATCGCTCACTCCTCCTCCAGGGAGAGAGAATAGACTCAGCTTCTGGGAGGTACTGCCCCTTCCTTAAGAGTAATGGCACAATCCCAGTCGTGATGAGGGGGGAGCTATGTGGCCTTGGTGGTACTGAACACTTGCGCCATATCCTCGTACTCTCAGGGAACGGTGACCTGCCTATCAGTCTCTGGGCTCTCTATGGAAGTCGCCTGGAGACACACTCTCCGATGTGGAAAGCATTGCCCTTTGCAAGATGGAGCTCACTGGAGGAAATGGTTCTTGTTCCACAACAGGTGTGGGTTATGGTGAAGCAGCCATGGTAAACCGAATGAGATAGAGTGAGCGGGGGAGGATATGAAGTAAATGCCGTTTGATCAACATGCCCCTCACTGGTCTCGAGGCTCACCCGAGGAGTGATGTGAGTAATGTAACCTGACCCTATCGGTCCTCCGTCAAGTGCCTGAATGCAAAAGGGAGAAGGTAAGGCTATGGCTCTTATTCCTAATTTTTTTGTGAACCCCCAATCCATAACATCACTGGTGGCCCCAGAATCGACCAGTGCCAGGGTCAAAAGCACACCTCCCTTGTGGATTACCTTAACTGGTATCCTACACAATGATCACAATCCTACACAATGTTTGGAGAGTAACTCACCGCATTGCTCTCCTGGCATGCGTCTTACCTCAGCCACGCCCTGTTGCATAGCAACAGACCCTTCCAGTCTCGCTTGGGCAGACCCTTCCAGTCTCACTGGCGAGTCCACTGAAGGGAAGGGACTCAGAAGATCCTGCTGGCTCCACCCAACCGCCCTCTTTCTGGTTGTTGTGGTGCCCCTCGGTCCTCCTCAGCCCTGGCTCAACAGCCTCAGCCCCCCCCTCCCCCCCCAAGAAATTCCTGGGGGTGTTCCCCTCCATTTCCGGAGAAGACCTGGACAGCAGTCGCGGTCCTCTCCCCACTGTCCTGGGATCCAGGCAGCAGCCTACGCAGCTTCCGCTAGGAAGTCCATTTTTAGCTGCGTGAGCCGGCGTCCTGTGGTGGTCGGTTATTCTGTAACGCGTGTGGCCCGAGTGCCCAAGGGCGTGGAGCAGGACGCACAGACACACAAACATTTAATTGAAACATCTAAACACAACGGTACTCACACGTATTACAAACAAGGAACATGAAACGGCTAATGTTAAACAGACACGATAAATAAGAATACATCTTAAATTAACACGTTACATTCACACATTATGCCAACAATAACCGACAACACTGCACACAACGACGAGAGTTTGAATACACAAAAGACTAACACAATACAGGTGTGTGCAGGTGTGGCTACGAACATGACCCTCCCACTGCACGCGGCGAGCCAAACCATGTGACTCGCGAGAGGCGAGCGTTCCGTGACAATTAGTTTGTGTAATAGCCCAATACATAATAAAATATATTTTGCTGTTTTTCACGTGATTGTTTTTTTAATATAAGTGTTGTCTAAGCACTTTTAATGTATGCCATATTAGGACTTGAATTTGCTCTGAGTGGCCTGTCACCTGTTTTTTTTACTTTTTACTGTTTACTCTGTTTAAAGAAACCACGTTCTCTGACCCTGCAAGTGTTCTGTGACACCTATAACTTCACCACTCTCAACCACCTCTCCCCAAACCATGATTTCTGTTAAATTAACCATATGAAGTCATATGAAGTATGCCTACTGTGGGCAGTTTTTTATTTATTTGAATCATTTCATGTTCAAGAACTTACCAGTTCACACACTTTCACAATAAAAAAACAGCTTCTTTGCTTGTTGTCCAATTTTTCTTTGTATATATATTTCACTGGTTTGGCTGGTTGTCTTTGCAACACCTCCAGTCTAAAATCATGTAGGAAATCATCAAAATATTCACTAAACATTTTACTGGAGTTACACATGAACAGAATATATGTTGCTGTTCCTAAAACCAGTACCAGTCATACTTACATACTTGACTGAAGCATTTTGTGTTCATGTCTGCTTTCACACACACCCATGAATGGCATTATTTAATACACCCACACAAGGTTTATGTGGCATTTGTGTATTTAGGGCAGACACACTCCTGGTTTTCTTTTGTTAGGAGACCATTCTGTTTACTGTTTCTGATCTCCTGTGTTCTGCTAGGAACACCCCATGCTAAAGCTAGTCACAGATTTTAGTGACTGCAATGGGTTCTTTTACAAAGACATAGAACCTTGAGGGGTGGATCAAAATGACAAGAAGATCTGTCAGAAATTTTAAAACTTTTTTCTCTTTGCTACACTCTACTAGACCAGCCACAGGATCCCTCTATACAGTGCATACACATTTGACAAGCCATGCACTGAAGAAGAAAAATCTGGATACTCCACTGATCCACAGATACAATCTATACTGCTGTATTAGGCATGTTGTGTCTTTATAACGATCTATAATACAGAACTGCACAGCTGAGAAACTATAAGGGAAATGTCCACCAGAAATGACCAGTCCATCATTTTGATATGCTGATATATGCTGATATATAAGGTCTGAGTGCGTGTATTACAGTAGTCTGTTTGTGAAATGATCTAGGAGGGAAAGCTTAAATTAAATGATCAATTCCCTCGACTATATTCATAAAATACACATCCTCATGTATGCATGGCATGTCTTTGTCATCTTTACTGCAGTAATAGGATGGCAGACTAATGTAATACATCTATTTGGTGGTCTTTAAAGTGGTTTTTACCTTCTATTAAGTAAAATGCACATTTCTTCACAACTGTGTCTAATCAACTTAACTACAATATTTAATTTTTTTAATCTAAAAACACAAAGGCTTTATCGTTTTTGTGAATATCAAAACCATGTTTCTTTTCAATTAAAACACTTTTTAAAAACAATTTTTATATTATTTAACTGGGAGAAAATCAAAATGGAAGGCTAAAGAAAGAAGGAAGAAAACCAAAATGGTTCATTGAGCCGCAGGTACAACATATATTACAACATATATTACAACATGTATTAGAAACTTTCTCAGCCGGTTTGTTCAGGCCTGTATGCTGCAGAACCTTCTGGCAGATGGCAGCCCGGTGAACAGGCCGTGTGCTGGATGGTTCCTGTCTAGCCGGATCTTTTCGATTTTCCTCAAGCAGCGGGACCGATGGATGTCCCGTAAGATTGGAAATGTGCTGCCTATGACGGATTCTGCGGTCCTCACTACTCTCTGATGGGCTTAGCGGCCGCTTGCAGTGCAGCTGCTCTATTGTGCCTGAGTTGGTGAGGATGTCAGGGCGCAGACCAAACACCCCGAGCCTGGAAGAAGAGGTGCTGGTGGGCTGATCTCACCGCTGTGTTGGTGTAGAGGGACCAGGTGAGGTCATCAGTGAGGTGTACACTGAGGAATTCAACATTACTGACTTTCCACTTTGGCTCAGTGCAGTGACTTCTCCCCATCTCTAAACCACTTCTATGTCATTGTGAACCGAATGTGGGCAAAAAATAATTATTAAACAATTATATCATGACATGCTTCGCTGTCTACTTCACATTAATACAAGTTAGCAGTGACATGGCTAGGAGGTGTGGATTTGTATTTTTCAAAGGAAACTGTGAGGTCATGGTAAGGGCTGGGAGTTCCTGGGTTGTACAGAAGCTTAGTTTTACTGGGGTTGAGTGGTGTCTGTCATCCATGACAAAATGTCAGTCAAGCATTCTTTGATACATCTGAAACCTGCGTGTCAGAGGAGAGGAAAGAAATAATTATTCGGGTGTCGTCAGCATTGCAGTGGTTGGAGAAGTCATGAGCAGATATAATATCACTAAGAGAAAAAGTATACAAAGAGAAGAGAAGAGGACCTAACACTGAGCCCTGGGGGAGTCACCGGGAGTTTTGGCTCCTTCACTGCTCTGAGAGCTGTTTCTGTCAAATGTGCTGGTTTGCAGCCCGACTGATTGGGATCGTGGAGCTGGCTTCTGGGTGAGGAAAAGACATAATTGATTGTACACTGCTTGTTCAAGAACTGTTAAGAGGAAAGAGAAAAGTGATATCAGTCTGTAATTTGTTATGATGAAGCTGACAGGTGTGTCCTTCTTTAAGATTGGCACCACCTTGGCAATTGGTACATGTCCAGAGGATAAGGAGATGTTGATGATGCCAGAGATGAAGAGAAGCAGATCTCAGATCTGGAATGAGGTCCAGGAGTTGAAGGATTTTACCTGAGAAGAGAGGAGAAAAAAGAGAGTTGGATGTAGGAGAGTGAACACTGGATGGAAGAGTGGGAACAGAGGAAAAGGACTGGTGGATTGCTGTAACCTCCTCAAAGAAGGTGCTGAAATCCTCAGCTGTAAGAGATGAGGAAGGAGGGGGAGGAGGACAGTCAAGGAGAGAAGAAAAATACTGAAGAGCTTCTGAGGATCAGATGCCGGTGATTCAAATGTACCTCTGGTGCCAACCCTTACACTGAGAAGTCAGTATTCAGGTGATGATGATCTGATGTGAAGTTCAGGATTGGTGGAGTGCTGGGTTGGGTGACGAACTGCCTGCTGGGTGTTGTAGTGAGATGAGGAATCAGGCGATATGACAGTCGCTCCAACCACGCCTGTGTTAAATACGGTAAAAGATACTATTGGCCATCTATGGCAAAAGACAGGTCATTCATAACTGTAAAATATAATTTAAAAAAATAATTAACATCAATTCCACATTGTTCACAAAGGTTTAATGTCAAACTCCTGAATTAATCCTCTATTAAAAGTATCCAATGTATAAATCCAAAATAACTCTTTGCCATAATTTCTTAGCAGTGTTTCCATCTCTTCTGTTAGGGACGGTCAGCATTGCTCAGCCAATTACTTTAATCAAGCAACACTGCTCCGCCAGTTACCTTAAGCCTTCCCAGGTGGTGTGGAACATTCCATTTTTGGCACTGATGGCAAAACTTCAAGGTTGTTGTATGAATATTGTACATTGTTGTGACAAGTAAATCAGAATCAGAATAAAGCAACATAAAACTCAGTATGTTTATTTAAATCCAATTTTGACCCATACTGAACAATATTTGAAAATTAAGAAATATCTCCAAATATCTTTCCCGTGATATATGACATGGCTGGAGGTGAGTGACACTGGGGCGAGGTAGAACGTAAACAATGAACACAGTTTAGTAAACGGTTCACAAGAATAAAAGGCAATGGACAAACACCTAGAAGCCTTTGGCAGAATGACTTCTGAAGATTTGTTTTGAAATTCCATTCCATGTTCCTTCTAAGAAAAGGGGAACAATGCAACAATAGTTTAAAAAGTTAACATTACTCACAGTACTTTAGTTCCTCTCACATTTTTGAGAGAACAATAATAATAAATAATACATTTGCAATACTTCCAGAATGAAGTCATTAAAATCATAAGAATGAGGTTGTAATATTACAAAAAAGGTTGTAATTTACCAAAATTGTTCGAGAAATAACATAATGACAAAAAGATGTACAACTAGAAAACAGCAATATGAGCAGTCTGTCAGTATGAGGTTGCAGGTAACACAAGATGTTAGCAACACCACGGTCATGGATTCAGTTCCCAGGAGGCACTAATGCGTAATTAAATCATCAATGTAAAATTACACTGACAAGCACACTGCAGCATTATTAGAAGCAATAGCAGCATTCAGAATTTGTCACTTTAAGACCATTAATACACACAGGAAATAAAATGCATACATGATCAATTTTATGTTTGCTGTTACTTCCATTAACTACTTCAAACCAAGTGGTCAAAAATGACAGTCACTTCTGGGTGAGAGTATGCTTGGTGCGATTGTTGCTGCTGCTTCTCACTGGATCTTACAGTTATTGTTGCTGTGTTTTCTTTCCCGAATCTTAATTCTGGATTACATTTTTGGCTTACATCCTTTCTTTTGGTCTCCTGTATACAATACATGACTCCTCACAAGTGTCTTCGTCGCCTGTTCTGTGTGTGTCTTGACCGTACCTGCCTTCCTGCTGCGAGCTCCTTACTAACCTTCACTTTGTCTGCTTGTTTACTGGTTGAGTTTTTAACCGCTGTATAAAGTTGCTGGCTGCCAGGTATTTGGTTGATATGTGTGTCCTTGCTGTTCGTAGGCTAGTTGTTGGTTGGTATAGCTGGATGGCTAATGTAGCATGGTAAGAAGGTCCGAGAGCTTTTTTCTACCGATGCGGACTGGTTCTCTGCCAATAAAGATCTGCCATGATCTTTTCTGGTTGTATGCAGCATCTTTTTACCATTTTTTGCTTTTGAGTGCTTGTGGCTGGCCTTCCTGCCTGTCAGTACTGGGCTATGGTGTTCTGGTACACACCATCACAACTCCACAGCCTCTGTTCCAGTTATGATCTGGAGTCTTCTATCTACATACCATGCCAGTCACTTGACATTGCTTACCAGTTCTCTACGTACCACTCATTTGACTCTGCTATTCTTGTTATCTGGACAAAGGCACCCGGAGAATTAACTTTGAAGTTCTTCACCCTCTTCCTCGCTCCGTTTCCCAGCCCCTTGGGAAAACTCTAGGACTAATCCACTAAACTTTGCATTGCTCAACTGTCGCTCCCTCACAAATAAAGCTTCCATATGCCACAATCTCATTGTTCAAAACTAATTTGACTTATCTTTTCTTACTAAGACTTGGCATAAACCTGGGGACTTCCTATATCTTAATCTACTAACACCCAGTGGCTATAACGATTTGGCTAAGCCCAGAACCCAGGGAAGACTGGTGGTCTGGCTGCTGTCTATATTAACACTCAATGTGCCTGTCTGTACCTTTCATGAGGTATCTGCATTTGAATATCTGGTGCTGAAACTAATTGTCTCCTTACCAGCACTGTTTTTATTAATCTACCGACCACCCAAAACACCATCAGACTTTCTGTCAGAAATCAGTGAACTTCTCACTCTGGCCAGTTCTATGTGTTCATGGGTGTGCTAGGGGACTTTAATATCTATGTGGACTATTTTTCTCTGACTCAACATGTTGATTTTGCTACCCACTCTCATGGTCACACAATAGATCTAATCTGCTCCTCTGGTTTAGATATTACTTCTGTTACTGGATCGCTAGTTGGTATCTCTGATCATAAATTTATTGAAGCCACTGCTAGCAACTCAGTTACTCGGCCATGTACAAAACCTCTCATCTCTTTCTGTAATATTAAAGCTATTGATCCTCTCACTTTCTCTGCTCATCTCTGCTCTGCTCCTCTGATGTCTATTTCAAAAGTCTCCTCTCCTGATGATATTCTCTCTATATATAATAATTCCATCTCCGATCTACTTGAACAGGTAGCACCTACATTCAAAGCTCTGCATGGTGTTGCACCTCCCTACCTAGCTGAACTCCAACACTCATATACCCATAAACGTGGGTCCTCCTTAAATGTCCTCCATAAATGAAGGTCTCCTTTCCATCCTCAAGTTTACATTTGCCCCTGTAGGAGGCAGATCTTTAATGTCATGGCCCCAAAATTATGGAACATTTTACCTCAATCTCTCTCTCTCTGCTCTCCACTTCCCTCTTTTAAATCATAACTTAAAACGTATCTCTTTTCTCAAAATTTCTCATAATATCTTTCTCTTCATAGTTATTCATTAATGTGTTGAATTTGTCAGTTCTTTTTTTTTTCTCTCTCTCCATCTTTATTTTAAAGCGACCTGGAGTCTGTGAAAGGCGGTATAAAAATTTAACTTATTAAAATATCCTAAACACATCAGAAGTGGGGATAATGAAAACAGTGGGGCTCAAACTGCCCATTTTGATATTTACACTGAGTGTGACAGCAGCAAAACTCCCAGAGCGAGATGGTAATGAGCTGTAATGTTTGTTATACTTCTTTCTTATTTTGGCTGAATCACAAGTGTTTGGGCATTGAAATGTGTTGCTTTAAGTAACGCACCAAGTACTATGGTAGCAACATCTGACCAGATTCATTAGTCTGATGTTGAAGATAAAGGGGAGAGTGCAAAGAGAAAGGTTCCATGGGGATCTTTTGGTGGGTTTTGCTGAAGAAAAAGGCTCAGAACTGAATGTTAGATCATTATCTATCACAAAGGGAGTGTGTGAAAACTTGTTCGATGTGCACGGTTTTATTATTATTTAAGCCTTCTACAATTTGTTGCCAAAAATGCTAAAAGGTGTAGGTCTGTGGAGATGGGCCAGTCTTTATTACAAATGTCTTTATCTAGATGACAATAAATCAGTCATTGGTCCATGAAAAATATTAACAGGAAATATTAAGAGTATTGTGCCTCATGCAAAAAGCTCTCACAGCCTAAACATGGCTGAGAACTGAAATGTAAGTGGGTGGGGCTAAACTGCAGTAAGCTGAATAGGTGCATATATATATAAATTAGTTTGTTCTTGTAACATCAGAGAAATGTTGATTTCAAAATGGGCTGATTTTGCATTTTAAATTCTATATATGGGCTGTCTGGATTGGGGGTGTGAATGGTGTGTTTTGAAATTTTAACAATGTGTACATCTTTCTTCAAAATTCTTTATTTCAATAAAGCAAGGAAAAGTCAGTTTTCCATGATAGGGGCCCCATCTTGGAATTAGATTTGATAATTTACTCAAATATTGTATAAATAGGCAAGTAAAAAAAAAAAAGTTATCAAAATGAATGAAATTTGCGAAGAAAGTAATTTCATTAAACCATTAGTTAACTTGAATAATGCCGTAAATTCCATAATTGTAAATAAACATAATTACAAACACTTATTGCTTGTGTAACAATAAAATGAATAAACATGTTCTTAAAGAATGTCTGGTTCTCACTGGATGTCAATGTAGATTTCTACAGGATTTATCTGATACAGAAATTGCTGATTCAGATTACAAACTCTAATTACTGTCATGGTTCTCTACTGTGCCATTGTAGTTCCCATGCAGCCAGTCCCTCATGGTCTCATGTTTATTTCGCCTCCACTTTGGTCCACTTTAGATAAAATCCTAGAATGAAATGACACGTGAGGCTTACAGCTCTCGTCCCAACTCCCTACTCTTCCCACCCTTACATCCCAAACATTTAAACAGTTGTGATTGGCCCAGCCCTGTGAACCCTCCAGGCACTGAAAAGGGGGCTTGTCCATTTCTGGTTTCACTTTCACTTTCCATTTCTGCGTCCCAGTTTGAACTGCTCCCAGACCCTCATGATAGCACCTGTCCATTGTGATAGCCAAACAATGTTTCGTGAAATAGAGACAATATTGAGTGTGTTCATTGAAAAATAAGTAGCCCCGGCCTCACTTCTACAGCAATGGGGTCTGACAGAGACCTCTAATGCAGCAATACCCAAGGCCTGAAGCTTTGCTTCTGATGAACTTCTGGAATAAGTATGTGTGAGCATTTACTGTAGGAGTGTAAACAGCTCACTCACACATTGTAGCTCAATATTAGCAGACTCATGATTCAAGTGGGGAGCTATTAGCACTCGAGTAGTTTTTGTGTGAATCACTGAAAGGCAGCTGCTATTTAAGCAGAATGGCCCTCAAGCAGCTACTGAGAATATACAGCTGGTTATTTAGAGTGATGGATGTTTTTACTATGAGACTGTTGGTTATTTATTTATTTTTTGCCAGTTTATTGATCTTATTAATTAGGTCATATTACTTGATCTGTGCTTATATTAAATTAATAAAAATGTGACAAGATTTTATTAATTGCAGAATGAAAACTTAACTTTACTGAATTGCTTTAACATAGAAATGAAAAACAGGGCAAACAACACTTTAGCAGAAATCCTGGGGAAGGATATAAAAACAAGAAAAAATAACAGCATAAGAATTTCAATCATCTGAAGCCCCTGATTAGAACTTTTGAGAGACAATTTTGAGTGGTGCACAGGGCTTCCAGTGTTTGGTTCTTCTCCGTCATGTTATGGATGAGTTGTGGTATGCCTTTAGTAGAGAGGAGCTGGTTTATTCTACTGCCTTCATCACTTCCTCCATCACCTTCATCACTGGTTCCTGGAGGATGAATCTGCAAGTGTGACACACAGCTACTCTGGTCTTCCCACTCAGATCACTCAGGAGGTGGACGGCTCTTCTCGCTTTCATCTGGAACTTAGCCACAACTTCTCTGTTGTCCCTCACCTGCTGGATTTCTTTATGGATGTGCCTCACCTCATTATGTTTCTGTCTGATGTTTCTAACTGGAAAATCTTGGACTCATAGTCAGAAACTTTATTTTTATACTTTTCTATTTTACACTCAGCCTTTCTCACCTCCTCTTCACTTTCCCTGATAGCATCTGAAACCTGAGACGTTTCCACTGTTCCATTGATTGCTATGATAGAATCAAAAGGTAGGGATCTCACCTCACCAATAAGGTCTTTAGCTTTTATAATAGTTTGTCCATGCTACATATTAAACCATTTAAGTAATGTAATTCTCAACAGCAATCCATCCAACAACTGGTATTAGTGTCACTCCCAGCCCAATGCGTCTTTTAATTTTAGCTCTATAGTACTTCTTTTCTTGTCTTTGAGGTGTTGCATTTATTGATTTTAAAGCTGATGTGATCTGCTTCAAATTGTCTTTAGAATTTGTCAGTAATTTTCCATTATACCTCTGCTCCATTCTCATGTCTTCTAAGGTATGTTCAGTATGCCTCATCTCCAGTTCAAGTTTTCCCTCACCTACTGTATGTCTCTCAAGGTTTTTATCCAGACTCTTCAGCCCTGTACTGGCTGCCTGTTCAGACTCCTCCAGACTATGCTGTGTCTGCACCATCTGCTGTCTGATGGAGCTGTAGTTGGAGCACTGCCCACTAATGGGATCTACATCTCCAACTATGAGGAACTCAAAGACTCTGGTGAGAGAGCAGATTCCATCCTTCAGAGGAATGATAACAGCCTCGACTGCGTTCTTCACAACACTGTGAAAAAGATAAAAGTGAGAAGTTCTAACTAATAACTCATTGTTGCATTTTTATTGTAGTGATTTCATTTTGTTCTTTTATTATTCCCTTTTGCTTTCAAAATGGGAGCAGTTGACATTCCAATGGCCCCTTCCCAAACAATAATTAGAGCCAATCTGGATCTGAATTTCCCAGCAGACATTCATTAATCATCCCAGCCAGTGAACCGGTGAGTCCTTTAACAAAGCGAGGGCAAAAATCTCCCATTTGGCCATGTTTGTTAGCAAACATTCCTAGCCTTATGCTTTTTATGCTGCCTCAGATGCTCACATTACATTCACTGACATATGTTGTAATTTGTTCAGGAAGAGTTCTTTGGAACTGCTCAAGTAACGCTAACATCACATTGTTATATGTTTCAGCCTGCAACGCAACACACCAATGAGTACACAATAACCATACTGTCTTGGACTTGTGAGCACTGGACCAACCAGCTATGTGTTTCCTGTACAAATAATTCGGCATCCTTCCAATGTGCACCAATGTTTGGGTCCAACAAATGATAACACTTGTGAACACCCAAATGCTAAGCTAGACATAGCCAAGCTCTGGTTCAGTTTTGCTTTTACTGTGTTGACCATTTATTGTTTCAAATTGCTAATTTCAGTGTTCAGTCAATTAATTTACAACTGACGCCTCTGAGGGAGAAATGTTGATATTGGTGTGTTTTCTTTGCTTTTTCTTTTTTCTTGCCGATTGTGGTGACGGTAAGGAGTAACTCCACATAACTCCTGATTACAAGTCAAGTACCATAACCACTGAGCAACCACTGCCCCTTACATTGTGTAAGTATTGGAGAAACTAATCAGATGTGCGTTAAAAACAAGTAAAGAAAAGCTTCGTCAGTCTGGCCTCATCAGTCGAGACTGTTCAGCGACACATTAGATGCGCATCTCTAACTGCGTTTAAACCAAAAACTGAAAGTGTTGTCGCGAGCGCACGCACCCTCCCACCCAACCCCGCCCTACAATCGCTTAAATAAAAGGACTTAAAATGATAAAAGGACGTCAGAAGTGCTTCGCTCATGTAAACATGCGTGTCTGGCGACTTAAACGAAGACCGTTCACCCGAGCAAGTGCGGTGAGATTAAATTAACTCACTTTGCGAAATTAATTCATGTTGAAATTATTTGTTGTTGCATGCTATGTGCGAGTCGTCGCGTGGGTATCAGTGAGCTCCAGCATGTGCTGTGTAAAATCTTGTCTAATACAAATTGGTATTTTTGAACCGGGCACCTTTTCCGTATTTTATTCGACCTCCTCCGCTGTGACGAGGGCAGTGAGGGAGCGAGACGCACGTGCGAGTTTAGGGTGACTATTCTCCATAGCGAGAAAAAGGCACTGCGGCGTAGGATGCGGTGTGTGTGTGTGTGTGTGTGTGTGTGTGTGTGTGTGTGTGTGTGTGTGTGTGTGTGTGTGTGCACTCACGACTGAGTGCCTGGCCGATTATGACGCATCTTTTTTTTGCTTTGTGAGGAGCCTGCATCTGCCGAATAAAAGCAATCGAATGAAAAAGCCAAAGCTCCCTCTGCTTTAATAATAAACGTAATGTTTCTTTTTATATCAGCATAATGTGAGCCACATCTCATCTGGGTAAGCAGGATACCTAAGAACCCATTGAACTTTACACGGAAGTAATATTTAAAGAGGAAATGTGATCTATTAATATATTTTGGTATGACTGCTTCTCCATAGGATCAGTCAGTCAAGGCTGTTATCATTCCTCTGAAGGATGGCATCTGCTCTCTCACCAGAGTCTACGAATTCCTCATAGATGCAGATGTAGATCCCATTAGTGGACAGTGCTCCAACTACAGCTCCATCAGACAGCAGATAGTGCAGACCCAGCAAAGTCTGGAGGAATCAGAACAGGCAGCCAGTACAGGACTGAAGAGTCTGGATGAACACCTTGAGAGAGTTACAGTACTTGAGGGAAAACTTGAAGTGGAGATGAGAAATACAGAAAGCACCTTAGGTAACTTGGAAATAGAGCAGAAAACTAATGTAAAGTTACTGAATGACTCTCAAAATGCTTTGGATCAGTCTAGACACAATCTGGATTTAGCTGAAGAAACTCTCCGTATTCAGGAAAAGAGGAGACGTGATGCTGAGATAGTAACAGGAGTGGGCGCAGGACTGTTAATAATTCCAGTTGTTGGATGGATTGCTGGTGAGAAATTACAGTTATTATTAAGTAAACTACATAGCATGTAGTTAAGATTTTTTTTAGAAGCTTACACTTTACATGTGACCATAAGGTCAAATATTTAATTCACCCTCCGTCTGTGCAGGGGCTGTCATGGCATCTGTTGGTGCAGTAGAAATGTCTCAAGCTTCAGATGGTATCAGAGTGGCTAAAGAAGAGTTGAACAAGTCTGAGTCTGAAGTAGAAAAGTACAAAAGTAAAGTTTCTGACTATGATTCCAAGATTCAACAGCTGAAGCTCAACATCAGTCAGACGCATGATAACGTGAAGCAGATCCATGAAGAGATGCAACTGGTGAAGGAACAGAGAGAAGGTGTGGCTGAGTTCCAGAGGAAAGTGAGAAGAGCCGTCCACCTCCTGAGTGTTCTGAGTGGGAAGACCAGAGTGGCTGAGTGTCACACTCGCAGATTTATCCTCCAGGAACCAGTGATGAAGGTGATGGAGGAAGTGATGGAGGCAGCAGGACAAATCACCGAGAATGAGCTCCTGTGTACTGAAGGCGTTCCACAACTCATCAATACCATGAGAGAGACTCACCAAAGACTGTCAGCATTATGTACCTCAAACAGCAGTTCTGAATACCCATTTCTGGTGCATTAAATTCTTATAATCCTTCTTTTATTTCTTTATTTCTTCCTTTCCTTGGCTATTTGTTCAAATGTTCATATTTCTTGGTTTTAGGGTGCTGTTCAGTTTTCTTGATGAAGAATAATATGCTTTTATCAATAATGCCATTTTCATTCTGCAATTATTGAAATGTTTTATGAACTTTCTTTAACACAGTTTAAAAATATATAACGATTTCAAAATAAAATATCCATCACTCTAAATAACTAGCAATCTACCCTCCATCACTTTGTATCCTTTGTGACTTGATGCCCATTTTGAACAAACAGCAGCTCTTTCTAAGACACACACACAAAAGCCACCTTATACAGAATAGCTTCATCCTTCTTTCACACTTATAACTAATATTCTTGCTTACTTTATAAACTTGTTTTATGAGTTGTTAGCTAGTGGCAGGAACCTCTTATCTTGGTGTGTTACTATAATTTATATACCTTCTGCACGTTTTTTAAAATTTCATGCATTTTACAGTTAATAAACCTTTATCAAAAAGAAAACTTAATGTGTCATTTTCTGATTAAACAGCCAACTGAATTTGCCAACACCACGTCTACTAGCTCCCAATGCAAGCTGAAGCAGCTCACGGCTTCAATGATTTTGAAAGCTTTTCCAAAGTGCACGTTTGGCTGCACTGCACATGTGTATGTAACGGAATGCTCCCCTTCCCCCTTATCATGTGGTACGGCCTGCCACATGCATGTGGAGTCGTCATTGTTGACTGTTTGTCAAGACTGCCCCTTGTCTTTTGCTACACCCCCTTGATAGCACACACCTGAACCTTGTTATACGGTTCACCCATGTATGTATTTACACCCGTGTGTGTAAAAGAGTTTTCAGCAGTAATTACACAGGTATTTTAAAGCAGAGCTAAACAGTATAGCGGTAGTGAAACCAGTATAGCGGGAGTTCAACGGCACGAAACTGTAAACCTGACAACGGTGGAGAAAATTCCTGAGCATAGGAGATTACTGTGCGCACACACACACCTAAGCTCATGCAGTCATGGTGAAAACATTCTTCTCGAAAGTACGATCATTCCTTCTGGCTCTTGTACTGACTGACATCACTAGTGCTGAAAAGCATCACAATTAATGCACGACTTCATTCTTTCCCCCTCAGATGTCCTACCAGGCTTACAGCAGGTCTATCTACTGAACTCACCCACGTGTGTGTGTGTAAGGGTGATGCACACAGACAACATTCAGCTGGGTATATATCTCCTTCCAAATGACCCTTATATGACTACGACCCCCTCATCTCTCTCGCTGTTTAACTCACTCTGTCTCTTCCTCTCCTCTTGTGCTGCCAGCCTCTCCCTTCACTTCTGTCCATTCTTTTATCTCTGTGTTGAGTCTGTTGTCTCTCTGATACTAGAGAGAGAGAGTACACAGCCTCTTTCCTCCTGAATTGATCGTGGGGTTTCATTGTCATGAAACCACCATGCACTAGATGGTGGTTAACGTTACTTTAGTTGTTCATATTTTTAGAGGTAGAAGCAAAGCGTCAACAGGGAGCAGCCTTGCAGGTGAAACCCCGCCCCTAAACCGCTCGCTACAGGGTTATGGAGGTTCAGTGCCTTCTCCGGCAGTCTTGAATCGTTGGAATGGTACAATTGGCTGCCTGGACCAATGCTAAGCTCGCAGCAGAACACAGATCTGGTCTAGGGTGAAAAAAAAAAAAAAAAATAGACGAGGACCACATCCCGTTTCAGAGATGCAGGACATACACATGTTCACTCTCAACCAGGCTTATAAAAAACACACATGCATGCACCCCCAGAGAGGGACTGCTGCAGTAACTGCATTGTTTGTGAGGTATATCTGACTGTACAGCAGGGTATGTGTAACTAAAGGGCAGAGCTACTTACTGCTTAAAAGGTGAGGAACATTTCACAGTCTCCCACAAGTCTTACTCACAAAACACAAATTCATCTTTCTACTGCTGTGAGCATAGGGCACTCTTCTTTTTGCTTGTGTGTGTGTGTGTGTGTGAATGCATTCTTGTAAAGGTCACCGTCATGGAAACGAGAATGTGGGTTTCATATTGACACAAAAGTCTCCAGGCCACAAAAAGAGTTGTGTGAAGGGGCTTCAGTGTGTGTAAAAAGCTGTTTGAGGAATCAGACAGAATGCAAAGTGTATGAGTTTGCATATAGTTTGCATGAGTTTCTATATAAAGTAGATCTAATTTATACAAGAAAACAATGTTTCTGATCTCCACGGTGCCCATAACTATGACCCAAGACACAAACAGACATGTTTAAAGCATGCTCAAAGCTGCACACTGCCATGGTTACATTGCGAGGAATGTGAGAGATAGCAACAAATTGCTGGTGTTATTTCACTCAGTACTGAAGGGCCTCACTGAAGCAACAGCCTTTAAAGTCAACTCACACAGAGTTTCCAGCACACAGAACCCACCTGGATGAGGAAACAACTGAGACCACCTTGACCTTTCACCTTACTTGACTGGCACGTAAGACTGTTCCACATTTGAATGATGAAGGTCAGAGTATGTGGTGGTGTTCTGCCTGGCCCGGGGTTTCAGAAGATGTGCCTACGGCCTGTGCACAAGCAAACGAACAAGTGCAGTTGTGTCCATGACAAAAAACAGCCCTTAAAGTGAAAACCCTAGCAGCAAACCCCAAGGAGAAAAACACAACCAAACAAACCAGATAAAATCCCACGTCAGAGGTATACCTAGCTGAAAAGTGCTCACTTATAAAAAGTTCTCCACCACACTCTCCTCACATTCAGTTGTTTCACACTTTCCATGTGTCACTCACACATCTGCCCTGCAGGCCAGTCACACTTCTACCCCTCAGCAGGGTCACACTGGGCCTTACGCCACCCCCTCACAGCAGTGCGGGTTTCGTAACCATGGACACACTCCTGAAGGCCTCTCAGTGCCATCACACTTCACCATTTGTGAAGCGTTTTACGTGTTAGAGTGCAAGGAGTGAACACCAGGGCTCCGTCAGCACCAAGTGCAAGGAGTGAACACCAGGGCTCCGTCAGCACCAAGTGCAAGGCGTGAACACCAGGGCTCCATTAGCACCAAGTCGACACAATGTACAGGCCACCACGAGATGTGTTTTAGCATTTATGATTATTTCTCAGTCTCAACAGAAGTCTCAAACAAAGTACAGGAAATATGTATACAAAATAAAAAAGACAATTTTCAGAACACAATTGCTTCTGCAGGCATATAGTGTGACCTCTGTTTGCATTAAGCATATTTTGAACTCTGTGAGACTGTCCTGAGATTTTCAGATGGCATTTTCTGGTACCATTCAGTGTGTGTATATATATATATATATATATATATATATATATATATATATATATATATATATATATATATATATATATATATATACACACACATACTGAGTGCCTAGCAAATGACACATCTTTTTTTGGTTTGTGAGGAGCCTGCATCTGCCAAGTAAAAGCAAGCTAATGAATGAAAGAAAAGCCAAAATTCCCTCAGCTTGAATAAACATTATTAATAAATAAAGAACTGCACAGAAACTACACATTTCAACATGGTACTGTGAAGGAAATATTGTTGTGTTTCTTTCTCCATCATTGTAAAGCGTGAGAAAGCTTAGCATAAGATTAGAAGAACAGGACGTTCCCTAGAGAACATCCTTGAAGAAATGCACTCCTTCCAAGGAGATATCTGGTCTCAGCAGAAGCAAACCCTCCCTCGTTCTCTCGAACGCTACGGCTATTATATAAGGGGAGGGAAATCACCCAAAGGGGAGCGAAGCAAATAGGCACGCTCATTTTTTGAAACTAATAACTCAATAAAATCTTCTTATCCACATCTGACTCCTTGTTTGCTGAATTTCCACCACAGAATTTGGCGTAGTCGGCAGGATCAGCGAGAGGCACCATGCGGGGCAGCGGTGACTAAACTTCGAGGACGCTCCTCAGAGAGAGAACTGAGCTGGAGAAAGAGGGAAACCCACAAGAATACGGGAAAGTACCTAACCAGGGAGTGACGTCCCGCTTGACTCCGGTGGTGTGCTCCGCCTGATCTAACGAACATAAAGTAAGTGGTGAAGTTCAGTAATTCAATCCTAGAAGAAAGTGACGTAGTGATCCGCCTGAGTCTACCCTGGGGTGGGTCTGTAAAGTAGCATAGTATATGAGATACTAGGGCTTAAAAATAGGGTCTAGAGGACTCCGGAGTCTGGGACTCCGCCAGCCTAAGAGAATAGGCACACTGAGTAGACGTACTAGTGTAAGAAATAGGCCCGGGCCGACAGAACACCCCGCAGGGAAAGGAGTGGACTCAGTATACTAGCACGATTTGCTGGAGCGGAACTAATCCATATCGGGGGTAGACGGTGTGGATAAGATAAAAAATAGGAAAATTGTAGAGAGTAGGTAAGTTTCCTTTGTTCGTTTGTTGCCTGAATCCAAAAGTAAAAAAAAAAAAAAAAAAAAAGAATGGGTGCGGGCAATAGTAAGGAGTATGAGTTCGGTAAGGACAAGTTCTCCAGTAGCCTATTCTTTCAAATGAGTAAAGATTATGGGGAACATGTAAACAAACATGTCCCGTTTTGGATTAAACATTATGGGTTTAATACCTCAGGGACGCTGAGTGTTGCATACCTGTTAAAATTAAGAGAGTCGAGGTCAAACCTAGAGAAGCTGATAAGAAAGCACGGAAATATTTTTGACAAAAACAGTGAGGATATGCTAGAAAAGGCAAAAATGTGGTTAGAAGAAGCTGAGAAAAGGCAGAAGAAACAGGAAGGGCAAAAGAAATGTAATAATGAAGTGTCTCAGTGTGTTTCCTTAGCTGATCCTGACCTCGATGCCGCCCCGCCGAGAGCCCCCCAGCTGATTCAACAACCACAAGCATCAGGAAACCCACCTCCTTATCCCGAACCAGGGACTTCATCGCTAACATCAAAGCCGTCTCCATATGACGAACCAAGACGGCAACTGGAGACAACCTCACCAGTGGCTCATCACACTCGAAGTCACGCCACTATAAAGCCATCCGCAGGGCCTGACAGAGGCTATGCCCCACAGTTCTCGATGGTGGAAGTGTCAGGACCTGAGGGAGTGATTATGGTCCACCGTCACTGGACTACAGACGACATCATGAAAGCGGCCGACGGCCTGAGCAAGCCAGGTGACATCGGCGGACGACGCTTCGGACAAGAACTGATGGCATTCGTGCAGTCCTGCAGACCAACACAGGCTGAACTGAGACGGTTGTTGATGATGCGGAAGAGGCAGAGGAAGAGGAAAAGGAGGGAAAATTGATTGGATGAAAGAACAGGAATGCTACAACTGTGGAAAGCTTGGACATTTTGCCAGAAACTGTCCGGAGGAGGATAACTCATATGACGGGGGCACAGATCAGAATCCCACAATCCACGAGTGACGGGCGGTGGAGAGGCAGGACAGCAGCGGACCACTGAGTGAAGACGGCAAAAGGGAAGTAACAAATTTAAATTACCAACTATTGCAGCAGATTAGTAAAGGGCCAAGAGGCCTCCCCGAAGTAACTGTGAAAGTAGAGGGAAAAAATGTTAGGTTTTTGGTTGACAGTGGTGCCACCCACTCAGTGTTAAAAGAAGGTTTAATAGAATGTAAAATGAGAACAGGATATGGGATAACAGTAATCGGAGTAGGGGGTCATCCCATTGATGAAAGGATGTCCGAGCCTCTCCAATGTAGTTTAGGAAGCAGCCAATTCAAACACAGCTTTTTGGTGTCAGAAACCTGTCCAATTAATTTGTTAGCTAGAGATTTAATGTGTAAACTTGGGTGCACAATTAGCAGCAACCCAGAGGGGTTATTTGTTATGTGGGAAACACCTACACAGGGAGTCCAGCTAGAGGCAGGAGTCCCTTTGTACGTGTATGAATTGCAGTGCACTGCTGGGGAAGTACTAACACATTTTATGACTGAAGTTACTAACACGCTACCTGGTGAGCTGACAGTTAAACAAAGTGATTCTATTCACTGTACAATGAAGGTCCATGAGGGATCTGATGTTGATTTTGAACAAAAATTTGACTTAGGGGGCAGTGACAGTCTGATTATCACAGCTATAGCGTGGGACTGCGAGTGGGCTGCGGGAGTGGTGCAGCTCTCAGATAAACAGAAATCTTTATATTCAATCTCACATGCAGCACCTCATGTGTCGCTGGCTAGCGCACATGTTGACCCAGACTGGCAGAGAGTAGGGTTTTGGACAAAACGCATGTTGAGCACAACTGATTGGATAAAAGGACCCCAGTGTAAAGTCATGTACAGCCCAAGCATAGATGTGTGGAAAATGCCAACCCCGTATAGGCTAAATTGTAAAAGGGGGGTTGAGCTTGTAAGTCCTAATATAGTAATTATGGCAGCCTCTGTTACCCTCTCAGAGGAAGAGGAGGAGGAATTGAAAACAGTTCCTGCAGGGTTATGGGCACAGGGAAAAAATGATGTGGGCTTAATAAAAGGATGTGAGCCTGTCCACATCACCCCAAAATCTGATTACAGACCACGCCAGCACCAATACCCTCTAAAACTAGAGGCAGTGGAGGGCATCAGGCCTGTGTTCCAATCATTAAAACAAGCAGGAGTTATCGTACCATGCCCAGACTCACCAGTACGTACTCCAATTTTCCCAGTTAAGAAGCCAGGGAGAGATGAATGGAGATTTGTGCAGGATTTGCAGGCTGTCAACGCGGCAGTACACCCTAGAGCCCCAGAAGTTCCAAACCCGCACACCATTCTCTCTCAGATCCCACCAGATAGCAAGTGGTTCAGTGTAGTTGATTTGGCCAACGCTTTCTTTAGCGTACCTGTGCACAAGGATAGCCAATTTTGGTTTGCTTTTACTTTTGAAGGAAAGCCATATACATTCACGAGATTGTGTCAGGGGTATTGTGAATCACCAACTATTTACAATGCCGCCTTACATCGAAGCCTAGAGGCTTTAGAACTCCCTGAAGGAACAGCCTTGCTGCAATACGTTGATGATCTTTTGATTTGTGGAAGAACACGAGAAGCGTGTAAACAAGCCACGGTGGCACTGCTACATCATTTAGCAGGGGAAGGCCACAAGGCATCCAAATCCAAATTACAGTTTTGTAAGCAGCAAGTGCATTTTTTAGGACATGACATCACTGAACAAACGCGCATGCTGACTAAAGACCGAGTGAATGCCATTTTGACTATACCAAAGCCCATGACGAAAAAACAACTGTTGTCCTTTTTAGGAATGTGTTCCTATTGTAGGACATTCATACCATCCTATGCAGAACATGAGGGACCACTCAGATATAATACCGACCAAAGGGTCAAATTCCTCACAGCCGGAATGGACGCCGGAAGCTGAGGCGGCCTTCACAACACTGAAACAGATGTTACAAGTCATGCCAGCGTTGGGCATTCCAGACCCAAACAAATCATTTGAACAGACAGTAGACGTTAAAGGGCAATATATGACAAGTGTATTGACACAGAAACATGGGGACAAACAAACAAAGGCCGGTGGCCTACTTCTCAGGAAAATTAGATACAGTCGCAGCAGGCCTACCTTTATGTGTAAGAGCTGTGGCAGCCGCCGAGAAGGCACTAGTGGCTTCCAGAGACATAGTAGGCTACGCCAAGCTTACCCTATATGTGCCTCATGCAGTGTCAAGAATACTGCAAGATCAAAAGGTGGCACATTTGTCCACTCAGCGATGGCTTAGATACCACACTGCCTTACTAGACATGCCAAATGTTACTGTGAAACGATGCACAACTCTAAACCCCTCCACTCTATTGCCTACAGGGGAGGAGGGAGAGCCCCATGACTGCCAACAGGTGTTAGAAATTGCAACATCTCCCAGAATAGATTTAAAGGAGGAACCAATATTTAATGCGGACCTGGAATTGTTTGTGGACGGTTCAGCTAAACGTGACTCTCAAGGCACTAATCGAGCAGCATATGCTGTTGTGTCACACACAGAAGTGGTGAAAGCAGAATCACTCCCATCTAATTACTCAGCGCAGGCAGCTGAACTTGCTGCACTCATACAGGCGTGTAAACTAGCACAAGATAAGACCGTGAACGTCTGGACCGATTCCCGGTACGCGTGGGGAGTGGCACATGACTTTGGGGCTATTTGGAGACATCGTAATGAGCTCAGGAGCAAAGATAAAGAACCATTGCCTAGTAGCAGAACTGTTGGAAGCAATCCAACTACCAAAGAAAGTGGCCATCATAAAATGTGCAGCACACACAAAAGCAGGGGACCCTGTGTCGAGAGGAAACGCTTATGCAGACAAAGTAGCTCAACTCACAGCCACACAACCAGTCCATACACAAGTGGCACAAATAGATAATGGAACCAGGATAACAACCAAAGATATCCAAAAACAAGCTACTCCACAAGATTATGTGAAATGGAAAAAAGGGGGGTGCAAACATAGGCGGGATATGGGTACACCCAGAGATAAACAAACCCTGTCTCCCCACGGCTTACATGAAAGGACTAATTGAGATTGCTCATGGGAGGAGTCACATGAGCAAAGGGGGGATAGTGGAAAGTATAACAAAATATTGGTATGCACCAGGAATAAACACACACACCAGTAAATTTTGTTCCCGATGCTTGGTATGTGCACAAAACACACCACACGGAGACAATCATACCAAACACGCACCCGCCGGACACCCGCCGCCTAGTGAGCCTTTTCAACATTGGCAAATAGATTTCGTAGAACTGACACCAGCTGAAGGAAAGAGATACATGCTTGTGTGTGTGCGCGCATGTTTAGTAAGTGGGTGGAGGCCTTCCCAACGGGAAAACAAGATAGAGAGGCAGTAGCAAAAGCGCTATTGAGAGAAATTATTCCCCGGTGGGGGTTACCACAACGAGTGTCCAGTGACAATGGGACACCCTTCGTACACGAAGGACTAAAAGCTTTGACTAAATACCTAGGGGTAGATATGAGAAAACACTGCAGTTACCACCCTGCTAGTGCAGGGGCAGTAGAACGGACAAACGGCACCATTAAAGGAGGTCTAGCTAAAGTAACGCAGGAAACAGGCATGAATTGGGTAAAATGCCTTCCCCTCGTCCTGTGGCAATGTCGAACCAGACCACGGGCACGAACAGGGTTATCAGCTTTTGAGATAGTGTTTGGACGGCCTCCCAACACGGGGGTGGGTCCGCCGGACTGGGATACTAACCTGATCAATGAATCACTTTTGCAGTACTGTGTGTCTCTGCACAAATCTCTCTCCCATGTGTCTAAGCAGGTGAAGGCAGTTCTTCCCGAGGTGACGGATACTCCACTCCACACCCACCAACCAGGTGATTGGGTGCTGATAAAGGACTTCAGAAGGAAGCGGTGGAACCAGCCCAGGTGGAGAGGACCATTCCAAGTGCTGCTGACGACCAACACCGCCGTCAAAACCGACGGACGAGCAACGTGGATACACCACACTCATTGCAAGAAGGCGCCAGAACGACCTGAGGACTCATGATGAATTCTCTGTTTGTCACTATCCTACTCACTACTCTCGCCCCGATCGCGGGACGACAACTCCTGCCAGAGGAAAGATGCAAAGGCAATATCGCTTGTGCAATGGCATTGGTGACGGCAACCACTGCCAAGCCAAACCAGTCTTGCCTAGTGTGTCACCCCTTTCAGGTGCCATGGACGCCCATACCCATCACAAACGACATGGCGACCCAGATGACCAATAAGACTACATGTGAACTAGATAGGCTAACAGGACAGCTCTATAATTTATCTAGAGAAATCATAAGCTCGATGAAAATACCCGGCTGGGCGGGTAATTGGAAGAAAAGTGGAAAGAACTATGAGTTCCAGTGGTCAGGATGTTGCACACCAGTACTCCTAACCCCGCCAGTGTCTATTTTCAAACTACGTGGGGACACTGGACAGTGACGGTGCTTTTTCCTGTGCTCATCGTCGTATTGATGGTTATGTGTTTCCTGCCATGTATTATGAATTGTTGTGTCACCTGGGTGACTAATCTTACTCGTGTACAGTATCAACTGTTGCAAGAACTGCCAAAGGGGGTGGATGAGGATTCTGAGGAATTTAATGACCTCCAGGCACTATTCATTGAAAATTAAAGTCTAGATGATGTTGATGATTGACAAAGAATCAAAGGGGGGGGAAGTGTGAAGGAAATATTGTTGTGTTTCTTTCTCCATCATTGTAAAGCGTGAGAAAGCTTAGCATAAGATTAGAAGAACAGGACGTTCCCTAGAGAATGTCCTTGAAGAAATACACTCCTTCCAAGGAGTTATCTGGTCTCAGCAGAAGCAAACCCTCCCTCGTTCTCTCGAACGCTACGGCTATTATATAAGGGGAGGGAAATCACCCAAAGGGGAGCGAAGCAAATAGGCACGCTCATTTTTTGAAACTAAACTCAATAAAATCTTCTTATCCACATCTGACTCCTTGTTTGCTGAATTTCCACCACAGTACTCACTCCTAAAGAATAAGATTGTTAAATATTGTAAGTACACTGTGGTGGAAATCTCCAATCCTATAAAGATGAGACACACCAATGGGTAAAGCAAAAGCAAATCTTATTTGTCTCAGCCTGAGGGCATCTCAGTTACACACACACACAGTCTGTAATGGAGAGGTAGGATCCTCTTTTGCTCTGCTCTGCTTTATACTGTGCCTTGACCTCAAGTGAGTGTAATGCTGAAAAGGCGTTGTTTTGCTCCCTTTCTACTGTAACAGAGCATTCTCCTCAGAAACCAAACTATCACATTATACTAGGAATAATTGTTCTGATGTTCTAGCAATGCCCACACAGTTTGGAGAAAGAAACTGACTGCTCCCCATTCTTGTAAAACAAATGCATATCGTAAGGGGAAATGACATTGAAGTGTCCCACCCCTACACTTTATCCACCGAGACTTTGGGGGATGGACGCTACTGCTCCGTACATTTAAAGCTCCGATACATCCTAATGTAGTTCCACTCCGAGCCAAGACAACCTCCGACTCGTACACCTCACTTCAATTGTCAAGGTAGGTGAATCCATCATTGCTTGCTGCATGCATTTTCCCTCAGCTCGTGTAAAGATATAGCCATTTTAATATCCCAAAAAGACGAACCATCGTGCAAACCGTCGATTGAACAACAGTATAGAAGCACCCCCCCCCCCCCCCCCAAAGCGTGCTACTGCAGACATGAAGTGTCTGACGATTACTTTAGGGTGGTTGTATTATATGAATTGCCGCCACATAGGGGCTATGCAGTATGGCATGATTCATGCGTGTAGTGAAGCTTGCGCCTTAATTGCTATAGGTCAAATTATTATAAAGATGTATATTGACTTCCGAACTAGTGTTAAATTAATTTAAGACACATTAAAATAAATATATTTTAAAGTTAACCTTTTTAAAAAAATACATTTTTTAATCACTGCCTGTTACCAGAAGACGTTATATTTGCCGCTGCTCTGTTTGATTTGGAGATACACAACGTATACGGAAGCATACCAGTACCAAAATGAAACCAATACGCAAAATGGCAACGTAATCCTCAATTTAAATTTTCCACTCATTCAAGTTTAAACTCAAATTCAGTAAACCTGGTTAGCTCGCTAACGTTCATCTCTCAATCACAGGCAACAACAACAAAAAAATCCAGTAACTAAACCAGAGATTTCTGCTCTAAGATTTAGAGATTCACGGACGTCAACGGAGCTTTAAATTCGAACGCGCATACGCACGTTCCCTAAGCAAACAAAGTAGTTTTTGGAAGAGCTATGGTGTGGATATGCACTTTTACGTATAAAATAGAGCTTACTTGATTGAACTAGTTTAACTTCGCCTTTTACATGAAATACAACTGGTAATATTTAAACAAGCATTAATAAGTGTTGTGCGAAATGTTTTTTCTAATGTTTCTCAGAAGCTTATTATAGAGCTAGACTGCCAGCTAACAGGGGTCATCACTAGTGAAATGTTGCAGGAGGAACTCTGACCTACACTCGGCTGAAACATTCCACTGCCATTTGAGTGGTGGCCCTTGGCTATCACCGGATCAAGTTTGAAAAGATTCTACTGTACCAGTTTAACAAATCTATATTGAAGTCCTTGTATTTGTAATGTCGACATTCATTTAATTCAGAGAATGTGGTTACCCTGGGTTATCAGCAGAGTAAGTCTGGACAGATTTCACCATTCCATTGCTTCAAGAAACCGTGTGTAACGCGGTGCAGGTGACGAGCGAACACACTTGCGAAGTGCCGGTGGCTTGCATGTTATAACGCACTAAGGACGGCACAATATGAAACAGACAAACCGGATAGAAGAAATTAATGCTAAGGTTAACAGACAGACTAACCAGGGAAACCATACAGAATAGAACAGGCTAACAAAACAATAACAGACTAATAGGGTTAGGGCGAGACTAAGGTTGACGAATACTCACGGAACACACAACGTAGACTAAAACACACAGAGACAGTATTACAGACTAGCGAACAGTAGAGAACTAAACAAGGACCACTAGACGGGGAGCGCGAAGAGAAAGCACATAAGAATGAGGGGCGAGATCAAACGGGAATATACTAAATACATACGAGCGAAGACAAACGGGATCTTACCAAACCCGCACATGAGCCAGGACGACCGAGAACTAACCAGAAACACAATGACCGAGCAGCGAGAGACGTAGAAACAAAGTTTAATTAAATAAGACTACAATTAGGGACAAACTCGGATCAGCCGGAGACAAAGGGGAGGAGACACGGAACCATGGAAACTGCCGAAAACCCGGACGTGACTAGGTTGCCCAGGAAACGGGGAACGCTCAGGTCTGCGGGGGTGACACCGTGTTAAAGTGGAACTACCCTTAGGCGAAGTATTGCACTCATTTTGTATAGACTGCATTCGGATATTTTTCTCAGACATTTACCATAATGCCAAATCATTTCGTCTAGCAAATGAGAGTTGGAATCAGTAGAGTAAGTTTGGAAACATTCCCATAATGCCAAAACAATTTACATTTATCTGACGCTTTTATCAAAAGCAACTTACAATTATGACCGACTACAATCTGAGCAATTGAAGGTTAAGGGACTTTCTCAGGTGCCCCAACAATGGCAACTTGGCAGCGGTGGCGATTGAACCAGCCAATTACAAGTCAAGTACCTTAACCACTGAGCTAACACTACCCCAGGCTATTAGCGATACCACAAAAGTAGGAGCCCTTGGCTCTCATCAGTGCAATTATGACCAGCTTCTACGGTACTATATATTCATAAATCTATATTAGTTAAACTACCTTTGGGCAAATTAATATATTCATATCATATAGACTGATGTTGGTTAGCTGTTTCTCAAAATGTTCCCATAATGCCAAAACAGTTCCACTACTCCCCAAGAATGGTAGCCCTTGACCATCACCAGTGCAAGTTTGGACATATTCTACTGTACCATTTTGTCATAAATTGATTTTAAAATCCCAATATGATTAATGGGGTCTACAGACAATACGACAGTCAAAAATCCCAGAATTTCCCCATAATACCAAAACATGTCCACTGCCAATCAAGAGATGTAGCCTCAGCTAAGCTAAGAGCTTGCTAGCACTAGCTGGTTTAACCGTTGACAAACACGAATATGGCTAGTTAGCTATAAACATTACCTATAAACATTGTAACATTACCTTCTATGCTAACATTAGTTAGGTAATTTATTTAGCTAGCTAATTGTCCAGATTAAGTTATTTCTCCATGTTTCTCCACATTAGCTAGCTAGAAAACTAGCTAATTAGCTAGCTAGAAAAGCTAGCTAGCTAGAAAAAAAATCTAACACTTTAGCATCGCTAAATGATTTCCACATGTAGAATCAACTTCCCTTTTGGTAGATTTTAACAATATAAGTGTCAACAAAGGTTTGTCAATGAAAGCGACTCTACAATACTGTATAATATAGGTCAGAATGTCATGATTGGGCCGGCGTCCAGCTAGCGGAACATGTCCACATCCTTGCACCCTCATCGGTCACACTCACAACCCCTCCACCAGTCTCAGTCACCTTGTTACTTTACCAAACTGTGCCCATCTGTCCCTTAACCTCCTTACTCTGTAGGCCCACAATAACATGCCTTCAGTGCTTGTATGTACTTCCATACCGGAGACACCAGTCTGTGCTAAGAGACTTCATTATGATAATTTGTTATTTTGAACTTAATGTTTCTTTCGTTCATGTGTTTGAGTTAATAAACGCCTTTTTGCCAAACTGTCTTCGCGCTTCGCTCCCTTTTGTACAAGATATCACACATAACATTCCAGTATTATTCTCATGATACGGCCCCTCCTCCCAAACGTCTCCCCTTGTGTTTGTGTTTGTGTGTGTGTGTGTGTGTGTGTGTGTGTGTGTATATGTTCATTTGTGTGGCCACGCCCCTTATGTGTCATACCTGTTTGTAATTATGTTCCTCATTTCCGTGTGTATAATAACCCCTATTGTTCTGTTGTGTGTTGTCAGTGTTTAACATTATGTTAAGCATCCTGCTTAGCCTCCTTGTGTTACAGTTTTAATGGCCCTGTTTTAAAAGCATTGCAAATTCATTCTAAATTAATACATACTCTAAATATTGTTTTCTGCAGCTTTTGTTAATTTATCAGTGGAAATAAAGCACTATAGTAGCCTACTGATGACTGTCAACTGTTAACAGTGCAACTGAAGCAGTGTACTACCGAAGTGATGACTGTTTACATGTAAAATGATTGTATCATTCTAAAAAGTTCTCATTTGCCTTTGTTTTAGAAGAAGCAAGAAGCAATGGATTCCCAAATTGCAAAGATCAGTCAAAGCCTCACCACAGCTGAGCAGATGAGAAACCAAACCAAGCTCATCATGCAGCCCTATGCCAACTGGGAGCAGTACCTGACTCCTGCACCACTCTCCATAGCCATCATGGGAGAGCTTGTCTTCATCTCTTCACAAACTGATTTCTCCATCAACAAAAACTCACCCAAGGGAGGATACAAGTACATCAAGTACCCAGAGTCCTTTCGTGCCTGCCTCATGCAAGTGTGTAACTCCGGCTGGTGGGCATTCAATGAAGCCCATAAGAACATGGACCAGATTCGACTCCACACCCTCGCTGTCCCAGATTACATGAAGAATGCTGTGAAGATTCTGTTCCAAAGTGATGATGAGATTGTTCAAGCCCACCTGCCTGACCAGGTGGAGAACATTCGTGCTGTTGCAGATGACTGCCTTGCTTTGGCCAGTGAAACAGAAAAGGGGTTCACTAATGTTATCAACATTATCCAAGAGCTGCTGGAAGCATGTATAAATGCTAATAGTCCTTATAGAGAGGAACAGGAAGAAATAAAGAACTGGAAGAGAACAAACTGTGAAAATCATCATCAGATGAAGCTGTTAAATGCTCTGAGAAAGCAGTGAAAGCCATAAAAGAGCAACTGAATGAAGCACATGAGAGATACAAAAAATCAATGGATTCACTTTCCAGTGGATGGAATATGATGTGTTTAGATTTTGCTGGAGCTCTAACTGAGAGTGTCGCAGGTCTAGTTAATGGACTGACATCTGTAATTACTAACCCTTTGATCAAAACGTGTAATGCTTCAAATGAAATAGCTCAAACTAAGACACACAAAAGGTCAGGACGAGACTGCAGATGTAATCGATGAGTCTGCAGAAATCCGGAAATGCACAGAGCTGATTCAGCAGTTCGTGCAGGAGGACATCATACAATGGAAGGACCTGTATGATCAGAAGAATAAATCTACCAAATCAGATTTCTCATCAGATCAATGGAAAAGAATCAATGAGAGTTTAGAAACATTCCCACAGTGCAAACCAAAGAAGCATGCCAAAAAGATATGTAAACAGGGCATCAACATCTGCACCCAACTGACAAAATTTGCACCAGATGGAAAATGTGAGGAAGCCAAAACAACGGAGCTGATTGAAGACATCAGACAACTGATTGAATCAGCCCGCATATTTGACAGCAAAAGCAAAGATGTTACAAATTCTCCTGCCTTGGAGCCAAAACCGCCAATGATGTTTAAGGAAGAAAGTAAATCTCAGAATCAGTTTACTTCACAGAGAATTACAGAGAATGCTCAGTTCTGCATAGAGCAGACCAGAGTTCAGCTAGTCAAGACCAGAGTGAGCTATGAGAAGAGTGTAGAGAACTTGGATATAAAACAAACGGAACTGGCTCAAATCCTGATTGCCATGAGGAACTGTGAAGTGAAAGAGACAGACTTTAACACCACCATCAAGATGCTGTTGAAGGGTATGGATGCCATGGGCAAAGTGAAGGAACAGTGGAAGAAGATGGTCCACTTCTTTCAGATGGTCTCCAACATTGTGAAAGTCAGTTTGACCAGCATACTCAAAAATTTTAGCTCTACATCTGAGAAGACCCAGTCACTTTCCTATAATGCAAAGCTGTTCTCCAAAGACCTACTCTACAGCCAAGCCTTTCAAGCCACTAACATCGCTAGTCTGGTCCACATGATCTCAACAACCTACATTGAGGTGTCTGATAAGCATCTCATGGATCGGATCAGCTCACTGGGAAAACTTATGGCCATGGACAAGGAAAAGCCAGAGTTTGAACAGGAACATCAGCAGTTACAGATCAACTGCGATGCAGCTCAAAAAGCCATTTTACAACTAGTTCAAAAGAACAAAGATGAGTTTGAAAGGAAGAGCAATTCAAGACTGGAGAAAACTGATCAAGAGCTGCTTGCAATTCTCCCCTCTGCTGCCCCTGAAGAGACAAAGAGCATTCAAGCTGCTGTCAAATATGGATTCAAAGAGGAAATCACAGAAGATAACATCTGAGCAGAGGAAAAATATATATATTTACCTACTATTATATCTGACACAACTCCTAAAACATGCAAAGGCATAATGACATGATGTAGCATGCTTTTCATCCAGTTACCATGTGCTTTCAAACCCATTTCGCAATTCATTTAATTTCAATAAATATTTTCTTGTTGAAGTTCAGAGATGATTGAAGTGTTCCCTGTTTCTATAGTGTACTACGTGTGAGAGTAATACAACATACACACTACAGCAGCCAGGTTGTGGCCACAGGTGTGTGCGTCCCCACAACACTGCTGTTGTATTCAAGTTAACAACCCCCCTTCCTTGACTTTCAGCAGAATAAACACAAAATTCAAACCAGCAAGCAGTGCTCAGCATAGCACTGCTATATGGTGCAAATCCTCTGAAAAAAATGTTTGCTTTTTATTCAAACACATGCAAATCCTGACACCTTTAACACAGATCCAACTTTTCTTTTTGCAATTTTTCCAAACATTTTCTTCAATTACCAAAAAACTCTTGGCAAACCACCATATTCACATGATTAACATAAATTGCATATCTACTAAACAGTTTTGGCATAACCACAAGTATACATTTAATCACACCACATGTTATCATGTTATCAGTACCATTTAAAACAAAATTGTAGTCATTTGAATGAAACACAAAAACAATGAATGACAAAGAGTGAATAGTGAATGAAGACATTTTTCCCCAGTAGCTAACACACAAATCCTAATACCTTGAAATCAGTTACACCTTTTCCTTTCCCAACATTTCTCCAACTACCAAAAGAAAAACTCTTGGCAAAACATACACACACTGTTATTTAAAAGTCAAAATTCCACCAACTTAAATGAAACTACTGAAGTAGTCAAAGTCGATGGAAGTAATAGCCAGATCGATAAGCCATGCTGTCTGAGGGATTTATAGATGTGATACAAAGACACAAGATGATTCCCTTTCCTTCTTCTGGAAATTGCTACAGAGGTTTTGACTGTTGTTGTCGGATACCAAGTATGCAATGATCTGATAAGCCGATATCACTCAGCAAAGAAATTGTAGTCTGCAGTGGAGAAAAACATATTTGTTCTTCAGGGAAACACAGAAATACAATGCATACATGGGTCTATATCTTATAAAATTAAAATATAATCCAATATATAATACAATATACATGTCAAAACAAACTAAATATCATGTATTTGATTTATTCAGATATTACATGTACATATATACTATGATTTGTATGGCACAGATTTTCTTTAGGTTGTCCAATTGCTTTTCTTATTCAAGATCTTAACAATCTTGGACGCATCTTGTACCTGGACATTAAGTTTGTTAAGGATCAGACAAAGCATTGAGATCTACAACTCATGTTGTAGAGGGACCATCTCCGATCAGAAGAGCAGAGAGTACTCTAAAACTACTTTCACATTTAGTCAGCAGAGCCCTAAATGAAAGTAAAACAGTGGGCTTGGCCAGGACTTTACTCCGTTATCAACAGCTCCTCACATCCTTAATGTCTGGTGATAATTCAGTATTTACAGTTTCAGTTATCAGCAGACCCAGCCTCATTTGCTGGCCATAACTCAGCATTTTATGTCATTTTAAAGCAGAACTGGCACATAGTATAAAAGGTCATGATTATGTACTGTGAATGTTTGCAGACACGAATAACTGTAACATAAACTAATGTTAAACATCACTTTGTTAACTCTGCCAAGCTATTTTTGGTTTTATTCTGGCATCTGTTATGTTAAGCAGGCATGTACATCTGCCTAATAACAGAATAGTTTGAGAGCTTCCCATTGGAAAACTCCTTGGAGATACTACTAAACACTAGAACAAATTATGAAACAAAATGAGAATGAAACAAGAATATCTCATTTTTGCCCTTTGCGTAATACTCTCTGAGGAGACTGAAGAAGTTTGGCATGCCAGCTCTCACCAAGTGCATCACTGTCTGGTTTGGGAACTGCTCTGCACAGGGCTGTAAGGCTCTCCAGAGGGTGATAAAGACTACCAGAGCAGCCTTCTCTTCACCAGAGGACATTCACCACACCAGGGTCATCAGAAGAGCACACATCATTATGAAGGACACACTCCTTCTCTTCACACTCCTATCATCAGGGAGACGGTTCAGGGGTATTAAGTCAAGAACTACTCAGGAACAGCTTCTGGGCACAGGTCATCACACTGGGGAACAACTACCACTGACACAATATTTGTAACTGTAAATATTGTGATGCACTTCAATGCACACACACATGCTTTTTGCTGATGAATTCTGGACTCTATTTGTACACCATGTGCAGAACGCTTTACTGTGAATTTTTTTTTTTTTTTTGCCCAAGAACATTTCATATCTTACTGCTCTTAGTATGCCATTACCTTTCAATGAGCACTCTGCATTTACTAATCCATACTCAAATGTCTTTTACTGCATATGCTAATACTGCCTACCTAATACAAACATATATATTATCTCATATGTATGCTTCTATTTTCTTAAAGACCCTTAATTTTATATCCTGCTTTATTTTCAGAATATTTATATATTTTATATTTTTCTTTGCCAGCACAGAAGGAATGCAGAAAAAGAATTCCATTGTACAGTGTAACTAACTTTTTGCTGTGTATGACAATAAAAATGTTGAGTCTTGAATGTATGGGAAGTTAAATTAACCGTCTCAGAACAGCAAAGGGATCCTATGAGACATTTAGCTGACACTTTTATCCAAAGCAATTACAATTATGACTCAATACAACTTGAGCAATTGATGGTTAAGGGCCTTGCTCAGGGGCCCAAAAGTGGCAACTTGGCAGTGGTGGTGCTTGAACAAGCAACCTTCTGATTACAAGTGAAATACCTTAACCACTGAGCTACCACTGCCCTTCAGCTAGATTGTCATCTACATCTACCAACAATCATCTAACAACTTTACAGTGGCACATTTGTTTCATTTCATCCCTCCAGGAATCACTGCCTGTCATATGACTCTAGCAAGTTTCATAACATCACTATTGTTGTTTACACAGTGATATTTAATGTTGGTGTATCTTCTCACCACTGAGATGACTTGCCAATTTGTTAGATACACCTAACAAAGTGGTCACTGATTGGAGGTGATTGTAATGAAATGTGTTGAGAGTGCATGTTATTTACTGTCATCTCTTAACACATAACATAATCCTCTATTCATTACTGTTACTACTGCTAGAGCTTCAACTTTGAAGAATGACTTACGCTGATAAATATTTTTTTCAGTGGTTTGTACCAATGAGTTATTTAGTTCAGGAGATAAGATTTTTAAGAGCAAGTGGAACAAAGTGTGTTGGCATTGGCCCTCCTCACTCCCCCATGGCAAACATATCAGAAGCATCAAAACAGTCTCTTCCCTCAATAGTAAACATTGACTGCTGTTTCATTCCTCTTTATTGTTTGCTCAATCAATTAATAATCATTTATTTATATAGCACTTCTTCAAGTATCCACAAAGCAGATTCTTGTCACAAGGTAGATTTAAAGATGTATTAGTCCAAGCCTCCGAGAAGCACACTAAAGGCAGCTGTGGCCAGGACAAAACTCCCTAAGAGTATCAGGAAAAACTCTGAAAAACACAGGGAATTGCACTGTCATTAGCATTTATATGTGCCCTAAAAGCAAATAACGCGCAAACGTTATTGTTAACATGACATTAACATCAAATCAAATCAAATGTATTTGTCACGTACACAGTCATACACAATAAAACTTGCAGTGTGTTGAAATGCTTTTTGACTGTCTCGTGGCATAAAAAACAGAGGAACAGATAAAAGGAAATAAAAAATTTACAAATATGAAAACATATAAATCTGTTGTATAAGAATTTAGGAAATTTGGAAGTAAGGATATAAATGAGCAACATAAATATGATAATATAAAAATTTGAAAATCAAGTGTTAGGGGTGGGGTTAAAGTATGAAAGTGCAGGCGTGTGGGCTCTGCAGTATGGAGGTACTAAGAGCTGATAGATGATAGAGTAGTAAATGTCTGTAATTATATCAGTGTGGAATGTTCAGTCACAATGATGTGTGTATGTATATGTCTGCGTGTATCAGTACTAACTGTTGTCCTGCTGAGGGCCCTGTGGGACTCCTCCTCAAGTACGGAAATGCTTGCCTGATGACACTAGGGAGAAGAGTCGTTGGGATAGCTGAGGTCCTTACTACCTGCATAGTCTTGGTCCAGAACTGCTTGCTGTAAACAGAGTGCAGGTCAGGGAGCTCGACCCAGATGATGCTCTCAGCTGGACGCACCACCATCTGGAGAACCCACCTATTCTGCTTGGTGCTTCCTATCTGGATGCTCTCAGTGGTCCAGGTGAGCTCCCCCTTCCTCAGCCAGGTAGAGCACAGACTGAAGTCCCTCAGGTGCCCGAGGTGATAAAGGTGCTGACAGGTGATGGCAGGTCCTATGAGATGTGGACACCAAGGAATCTGAAAATGTCCGTAAATGATCTGTAAACCAATCAGACAAATTGCAGATAAGATGCAGGAAACAGCACTGATAATAGATGTGGCACTCCCAAGTGATGCAAACAATCAATGAAAGATATAATAGAAGTTGGAGAAATACCAGGACACCTGCCTGTGAGCTAATGCACAAAGGTATGAGCACCTGGGGAAGTCAGAGCTATCCTGCAAAGCTTCTACCAAATAAAATAAGCAGTGGGGTTCTTCTCAGAGAAGAAACAAAAATAGATAAAGAAATGTGTGTGTGTGTAAGAAATGTGTGTGTGTATATATATATACCGGCTCCAACAGATCCCAAGAATGACACCACTGCTCTTGGTGCAATTCTTGGAACAAATATTGCACCATACCCTCAAACCCAAAGGCATCTGGTACAAGGTCTGAGAGATTCAGATAATAAAATCTATACTGAAGTTTGGTAGGCCTTATTATATAACATAAACTTAGAAAACGTGTTAGGATCACTCCACTGCCCTGCATATGGCAGCCTTGCGAGAATGCAGTGATGCACCTTGGTCTCCAAATGCTTAGACTGCTAATGAATGTTTTGTCAGTTGCCTATAACTGGGCAATGAGTTTATTACTCTATTTTGCCCCCTACTGGAATAACAGAGGTTACGTATTTTTCCCTTTGTAATGTTGATACTTTAAGTTTTACTTTAGGTCTTAAAATGATCCATAATCAGGCGAGTGTCGGCCCACAGTCCCTGTGTTTCACAGCCCCTGGCCTAGTATATGAAGGAGGTGTCTCGTTATTACTCATCTTTGATAGTTTTGAATGAAAACCCAAAATAATATATTAAGTCATTCTGCAAGGATTATGTTAACATGTTTAAAAAATAATGGTGATAATGACAATGATTGCAATGTTCATTGTGGAATTGCACTAGACATAGTCTCCTCTGTTATGCCCTTTTCCTGCCTGAAGAGGGAGATAGAGAGTCAAATACACTGACTTATCCCACCAAAATGAAAAAAAAATTGAAATGAAAGCGAAAATTCATACTGCAGTCCACACAATAATAGAAAGGGCATACTGTATTTAATCTCACTCTCTTTTCTCTCCCTCTCTCTAACCCCTCCCCCAGCAGGTTGCGTGTGTGGTTACACTGACATCTTTATCAGACATGTAATCTCTCACCTACATAAACTCGTAGCTCCTGCAGTCTGTAAATACCACGTGTTGTATATATGTGGTGGTGACTTTAATACTTGAGCAATGGTGCTAAATGTGGTGTGTGTGTATATATATATATATATATATATATAGTGGAAAATCACACACACACACACACACACACACACAGGGGTGGGGGAGTGGTACATGGCACATGGCAGACACAGACTAACACAGAGCTAACATGACTGCTGCTGATTCTGGGATGGACTTTGCCTCTGAAAGCTACTGAGACTTTGATTGAAATCTCACCCTGAGCTGTGAGACAATGGAGGTCCTAGTTGTTCAGTCAGAGCTGGAGCTCCAGGTGAAGGCCTGAACTGCCCATTACAGCCTGAGTGGGAGTGTATGTTTGTGGGTGTATATAAAGTTTAAGATTAAAGTCTGTGGGTGTGTTTAAAGTCTGTGGGCGTGTTTTTTTAGGTAGTACTTATTTGAAGGAATACTCCAATGCTAAAGGTGTTTTTCTTTCAATTCTTTCATCATTTCAAGATCACAAAATAGTTTAAGGAACCTCAAGGGACCACTAATGCAGTGGTGTTCACCTTCAGTTGGTCTATTTAAGTAGAGAGCGCTTGTAAGTTATACTGTTTACGTAGTAGTATTTGACTGTTTTGTGGGTGGTGTGTTTTTGGGCGGTATCCCTTCCCCTCTCATTCAGTGCATGGGCTGGAGCCCCTGTGAATCACTGGAAGGGAACTGATGAAAGCCTGAAAAATGTCCCAGTGGCACAATTCTACCTCACCATTCTGTCTCACCATTCTGTCTCACCATTCTGCCTCACCATTCTGTCTCACCATTCTGTCTCACCATTCTGTCTCACCATTCTGCCTCACCATTCTGTCTCATCATTCTACCTCATCATTCTACCTCACCATTCTACCTCACCATTCTGTCTCACCATTCTGCCTCACCATTCTACCTCACCATTCTGCCTCAAGCATTCCAATTTCTTAAAGATGTTTTTATCTTGACATACTCCATGGACATCTGTTGGAGGTAATTTTGCATCTTCAGTAACTCCAAATATATAACAATTAAACAAACAATAAAAAACTATTCTAAACATTTTTTTTCAAGGTTTGACAGTAATGTGTGGGGGAATTTCATTCATACACTAATATACAAAATCAGGTCTATAATTCTAGTGGCCACAAATTGAAGATCAGTGGACTTACACCAGTGAAATATATGATGCTAAATTACATGACTGGGTGTATGATGCTACTAGCCATCCACTGGAAAGCAGTGATGCATGAACAATTTGGATGTATGAGTAATTTAAATTTGTTTCATAAAAAACTGTTTAAAATTGTCCTATTATTTCAAGATCTGGACATCCAAAATTCTAACTATGCTGATGATTGAATAGTAAATTAATTATTACATGAATCTTTAAAAATCAGCAACCATAGGAAAAATATGTCCTTTTTAAAAATACATTAGTATTACTATGCTTGTCCATGTAATTATATGCATTTTCATTATACTTGATGGAAACTCCTGTTCTTAAAGTTTACCAAACAAAAAACACAATAACAACAACAAAATAAAACAAGAGTGCAATTGTGTCAGTGATGATTGAAAGATTTGAATCTTTAAACTTTTTTGGTCATATTTACCAACTGTCACATAGTAATATCACAGACGCATCACCCACTTCTCAAGAACACAACATGCTGAAGCATGATGTGGAAATGTCTGTGATTGATGCCTTTTCACTGTAAGATGTGGTAACATCGGAACATAAAGCTGACGTGGTTTTATCTTAAAAACCACTGAAACTCTGCTTTTTTCGTCCACCCACTTTCTCTCTCTCTCTCTCTCTCTCTCTCTCTCTCTCTCTCTCTCTCTCTCTCTCTCCCAGTTCCCAGAGATCAACCTTCCTGAAGAATTCTGTTCTGACCTTAATCTACTACTTTTGATACAAAGCTTCTCAACAAGATGTACACACACACACACACACACACACACACACACACACACACACACACACACACACACACACACTCACACTCACACACTCACACACACTCACACACACTCACACACACACACACACACACACACACATACACACTCACACACACACACTCACACTCACACACACACACTCACACACACACATACACACACACTCACACACACACATACACACACACACACTTACACACTCACACACACACACACTGAATGGTACCAGAAAATGACATCTGAAAATCTCAGGACAGTCTCACAAAAAGAGTTCAAAATATGCTTAATGCCAACAGAGGTCACACTATAGAATACTATATACCTGCAGAAGCAATTGTGTTCTGAAAATTGTCTATTTTTTATTTTGTATACATATTTCCTGTACTTTCTGTTTGAGACTTCTGTTGAGACTGAGAAATAATCATAAATGCTAAAGCAACACATCTCGTTGTGGCCTGTACATTATGTGTCAACTTGCTGCTGACGGAGCCCTGGTGTTCACTCCTTGCACTTGGTGCTGACGGAGCCCTGGTGTTCACTCCTTGCACTTGGTGCTGATGGAGCCCTGGTGTTCACTCCTTGCACTTGGTGCTGATGGAGCCCTGGTGTTCACTCCTTGCACTTGGTGCTGACGGAGCCCTGGTGTTCACTCCTTGCACTTGGTGCTGACGGAGCCCTGGTGTTCACTCCTTGCACTCTAACTTGTAAAACGCTTCACAAATGGTGAAGTGTGATGGCACTGAGAGGCCTTCAGGAGTGTGTCCATGGTTATGAAACCCGCACTGCTGTGATGGGGTGGCGTAAGGCCCAGTGTGACCCTGCTGAGGGGCAGAAGTGTGACTGGCCTGCAGGGCAGATGTGTGAGTGACGCATGGAAAGTGTGAAACGCCTCTGAATGTGAGGAGAGTGTGGTGGAGAACTTTTTATAAGTGAGCACATTTCAGCTAGGTATACCTCTGATGACGTGGGATTTTATCTGGTTTGTTTGGTTGTGTTTTTCTCCTTGGGGTTTGCTGCTAGGGTTTTCACTTTAAGGGCTGTTTTTTGTCATGGACACAACTGCACTTGTCCGTTTGCTTGTGCACAGGCTGCACAGGCCGTAGGCACATCTTCTGAAACCCCGGGCCAGGCAGGACACCACGCCTCTTCTGGTTAGTGAGGGTGAAGCTGGGGGCCAGCGAATGCAGTCTCAGGGTCGCATACTCTGACCTTCATCATTCAGATGTGGAACAGTCTTGCGTGCCAGTCAAGTAAGGTGAAAGGTCAAGGTGGTCTCAGTTGTTCCAGTTGTTTCCTCATCCAGGTGGGTTCTGTGTGCTGGAAACTCTGTGTGAGTTGACTTTAAAGGCTGTTGCTTCAGTGAGGCCCTTCAGTACTGAGTGAAATGACACCAGCAATTTGTTGCTATCTCTCACATTCCTCACAATGTAACCATGGCAGTGTGCAGCTTTGAGCATGCTTTAAACATGTCTGTTTGACCCAAGACACATAGTTATGGGCACCGTGGAGATCAGAAATATTGTTTTCTTATATAAATTAGATCTACTTTATATAGAAACTCATGCAAACTATATGCAAACTCATACACTTTGCATTCTGTCTGATTCCTCAAACAGCTTTTCACACACACACACACACACACACACACACACACACACACACACACACACACACACATACACACACACACACACACACACACACACACACACTGAAGCCCCTTCACACAACTCTTTTTGTGGCCTGGAGACTTGTTTTGTGTCAATATAAAACCCACATTCTCGTTTCCGTCACTGAAAACGAGACGGTGACCTTTACCAGAATGCATTCACACACACACACACACACACACACACACAAGCAAAAAGAAGAGTGCCCTATGCTCACAGCAGTAGAAAGGTGAATTTGTGTTTTGTGAGTAAGACTTGTGGGAGATTGTGAAATGTTCCTCACCTTTTAAGCAGTAAGTAGCTCTGCCCTTTAGTTACACATACCCTGCTGTACAGTCAGATATACTTCACAAACAATGCAGTTACTACAGCAGTCTCTCTCCGGGTGTGTGTGTGTGTGTGTGTGTGTGTGTGTGTGTGTGTGTGTGCGCGTGAGTGCATGCATGTGTGTGTTTTTTTATAAGCCTGGTTGAGAGTGAACATGTGTATGTCATGCATGTCTGAAACAGGATGTGGTCCTCGTCTATTTGTTTTTTTTTCACCCTAGACCAGATCTGTGTTCTGCTGCGAGCTTAGCATGGGTCCAGGCAGCTAATTGTACCATTCCAACGATTCAAGAGTTCCGGAGAAGGCACTGAACCTCCATAACCCTGTAGCGAGCGGTTTAGGGGCGGGGTTTCACCTGCAAGGCTGCTCCCTGTTGACGCTTTGCTTCTACCTCTAAAAATATGAACAACTAAAGTAACGTTAACCACCATCTAGTGCATGGTGGTTTCATGACAATGAAACCCCACGATCAATTCAGGAGGAAAGAGGCTGTGTACTCTCTCTCTCTAGTATCAGAGAGACAACAGACTCAACACAGAGATAAAAGAATGGACAGACGTGAAGGGAGAGGCTGGCAGCACAAGAGGAGAGGAAGAGACAGAGTGAGTTAAACAGCGGGAGAGAGAAGGAGGGAGAGGGAGGGAGGGAGGGTAGAGAGAGAGAGAGAGAGAGAGAGGGAGAGAGAGAGAGAAGGAGAGAAGGAGGGAGGGTAGAGAGAGAGAGAGAGAGAGAGAGAGGGAGGGAGGGAGAGAAGGAGGGAGGGTAGAGAGAGAGAGAGAGAGAGGGAGAGAGGGAGAGAGAAGGAGAGAGGGAGGGAGGGTAGAGAGAGAGAGAGAGAGAGAGAGAGAGAGAGAGAGAGAGAGATGAGGGGGTCGTAGTCATATAAGGGTCATTTGGAAGGATATATATATATATGCCCAGCTGAATGTTGTGTCTGTGTGCATCTGCAAGTGACCGGTGAGTGTGCATCACCCTTACACACACACACACACACACGTTGGTGAGTTCAGTAGATAGACCTGCTGTAAGCCTGGTAGGACATCTGAGGGGGAAAGAATGAAGTCGTGCATTAATTGTGATGCTTTTCAGCACTAGTGATGTCAGTCAGTACAAGAGCCAGAAGGAATGATCGTACTTTTGAGAAGAATGTTTTCACTATGACTGCATGAGCTTAGGTGTGTGTGTGTGTGTGTGTGTGTGTGTGTGTGTGTGTGTGTGTGTGTGTGTGTATGTGTGTGCACAGTAATCACCTATGCTCAGGAATTTTCTCCACCGTTGTCAGGTTTACAGTTTCGTGCCGTTGAACTCCCGCTATACTGGTTTCACTACCGCTATACTGTTTAGCTCTGCTTTAAAATACCTGTGTAATTACTGCTGAAAACTCTTACACAAACACACACACATGCACACACACACACACACGGTCAAGCAACTTTGCCTGAAGTA
>NC_137502.1:35179555-35189555 GCF_041902795.1 Electrophorus electricus | reverse complement strand
TGCTTTCAAATAAGAAATATTTCCATTGTGCATCCATTCAATTAAATCTCAAAGGTGGACAGTGAACTACATTTACAAGCTATAAACACACATATTAAGGGAAAAGGTCTTTTCTTATGTAATAACCATAGCATTTGTGTTGCTGTTTTTGTCTGTTTGTGTTGTGTTCTGAAGATTTTCTAATATCCTTGTCCGATAGGGCCGTGCAAGCATCGCAGAGATGGTAATTAACTGACTTTGAGTTTTTTTTATATGTAAGTGTGGTTTTATTTTTCAGTGCCAATAGTTCTTGTTTGTCTTAGTTCAGGCTGCTAGAACAAACACAATGCAATTTATTTGATATATATCAGATTAGTGGTAGATTATTTACCAGGGGTGCCAAACTCTGCTGAAGTGCCAGAGTCCGGCACAGAGGGACCAGGGTCCACCACTGAGGGACCAGTCTCCATGACTGAGAGCCAAGATCCAGCACTGACAGACAAGGTCCAGCACTGAGAGCCAAGGGTCCAGCACTGAGAGCCAAGGTCCAGCACTGAGAGACAAGATCCAGCACTGAGAGACAAGGGTCCAGCACGGAGGGCCAAGGGTCCAGCACGGAGGGCCAGGGTTTAGCAAAGCAGTCTGGAGTCCAGCACAGAGGGACAGAGTCCAGCACTGAAGGCCAGGGTCCAGAGAAATGAATGAAAGGTATAAGCTAAATGATGAACTTGCTAAGATCAAAATCAACGGAATATCAAGTAAAGGTGAACTTTATTTGATCAAAGTAAAGCATTAATGTAGTGAAAAATCCAGCTGGCTGACTTTACATTACAGAAAAGATATTTTAATCCCGGATCTTGAATCCAAATCCGGTCCTGAATTTTGTAATTACTGGTATTTAACTGAATATTCAGTAGAATTGGTTGTCCATTTTGTCATTGCACCTGACTCCCGGGTAAATGGAAGTTGTTAAATATTGATATGTCTAACATGTTTAGTCATTCTGGATAAGAGTGTCTACCAAATGATGTAATAGTAATAGAATGTTGAAGTTCAGGACTCAGATCCTGAGGACTGAGTGATGTGAGCACCTCTGAATGAGTTGAGCACCTCTGTACTGTTGCATTAAGCACTGTGTTTACTCTGGCAAGAGTGACCAAAGGAAATACTAAAACTCACCTTCTTGCTCAACAACCTGCATTTTATTTGTTGCAGAGTAACTGCTTTACTTTTGCCTATTTTATATAAAGCCATAATTATTTAATCTAGCTCCTTATTTTCCATAAACACCTTCAACTGACTGCAGTAATTATCTATAAGCTAGATAGCTAAAACACCCACTATCAGTTTGCAAGCTTAAAGATCCATGAAACAACATGTTCATTGTCATGCATTCTCACATATTAATGTTAACATTTACCTATCCTGTATCAACTGTCCTTATTCATACTTGGTTTGAACAAAACAAATTTTGCCTAGTTAACCGCATCTTGACCTGAAAAACTGAAAGTGTCATTAGTCAAATATTGTGTATCCAGTAACATTATCTTTGTGTGAGTGTGTATTATCTAAAGGGTCATTCTTTGGTCAAAAAATAAAAATGGCAATGAATTTATTATGGCAGTACTGTGTTAAGATGGTCTTTAAAAGAGTGGTGTGTGTGTGTGTGTGTGTGTGTGTGTGTGTGTGTGTGTGTGTGTGTGTGTGTGTGTGTGCTGACAAAGTCATGGGTACCCAACCCAAAAAAGATTTAAAACCTAAATATGAAAACTGGGGGGAAATTGTCTTACTTGAAGTTAAGCTAGTGTTAAGACCACAAGTAGAACATTCTAGTGTTAAGACTATTTATTTTACATTCTTATTTTTATGTAAGTTATACATATATTTATACATCACATATGTATGACCTACCATCCTATCACAGTATAAAAACAAACGTGTGCCTGCATACATGATTGTGTGTTGGGGGGTGGGGGGTGCGGTGTGTGGGTGTGGGTGTGGGGGGGGTGTACACATGTAGGCCAAAGTGTCAGTGTTTCTGCAGTTTCCTGCAGTAGTATGTGGTCTGACATTTATAAGTGTTGAGTGGTTTCCGTTACACCGTTACCTTGAGAGACGTAAAGAGACATCAGGGATCCATAGCACCGCTATGAATGCACCTGAGCAGTCCAGCAGCGGAGCACTGACCAGGCTCCAAGTTCCATCTAAATAAAAATCAGCTCTCCATAAATTTTTTAATGAATTATATTCTAAAACTACAGTAAATAAAGGATTACTGTCTTGTGTGCATAGTCAAAACGTTGTTCCTCGTACAAAACCTTTAATTAAGGAGACATTTTTTTAAACCTCAGATATAAAACCAGCACCTGCCACAGTTATAGATCTCTGTCTAACTGTTCAAAAGCTGGGTAATAAGTATTATTTTCACAAAAAGATCAAAATAAATCATAGTAGCTGTATTATATCTCCTGTATTCCTGATGCCTGTATTAGTGATATCTGTGTTATCTGTGCCTGTATTACTGGTAGCTATGTTATCTGTGCCTGTATTACTGGTAGCTGTGTTATCTGTGCATGTATTACTGGTAGCTGTATTATCTGTGCCTGTATTACTGGTAGCTATATTATCTGTGCCTGTATTACTGGTAGCTGTGTTATCTGGGACTGTATTAGTGATACCTGTGTTATATGTGCCTGTATTACTGTTAGCTGTATTATCTGCACCTGTATTAGTGATATCTGTGTTATCTGTGCCTGTATTACTGGTAACTGTATTATCTGTGCCTGTATTAGTGATATCTGTGTTATCTGTGCCTGTATTACTGGTAGCTGTATTATCTGTGCCTGTATTACTGGTAGCTGTGTTATCTGTGACTGTATTACTGGTAGCTGTATTATCTGTGCCTGTATTAGTGATATCTGTATTATCTGTGCCTGTATTACTGGTAGCTATATTATCTGTGCCTGTATTACTGGTAGCTGTGTTATCTGGGACTGTATTAGTGATACCTGTGTTATCTGTGCCTGTATTACTGGTAGCTGTATTATCTGCACCTGTATTAGTGATATCTGTGTTATCTGTGCCTGTATTACTGTTAGCTGTATTATCTGCGCCTGTATTAGTGATATCTGTGTTATCTGTGCCTGTACTACTGTTAGCTGTATTATCTGCACCTGTATTAGTGATACCTGTGTTATCTGTGCCTGTATTACTGGTAGCTGTATTATCTGTGCCTGTATTACTGGTAGCTGTGTTATCTGTGCCTGTATTACTGGTAGCTGTGTTATCTGTGCCTGTATTACTGGTAGCTGTATTATCTGTGCCTGTATTAGCGATATCTGTGTTATCTGTGCCTGTATTACTGGTAGCTGTATTACCTGCACCTGTATTAGTGATATCTGTGTTATCTGTGCCTGTATTACTGGTAGCTGTATTATCTGTGCCTGTATCACTGGTAGCTGTGTTATCTGTGCATGTATTACTGGTAGCTGTATTATCTGTGCCTGTATTACTGGTAGCTATATTATCTGTGCCTGTATTACTGGTAGCTGTATTATCTGCACCTGTATTAGTGCTACCTGTGTTATCTGTGCCTGTATTACTGGTAACTGTATTATCTGTGCCTGTATTAGTGATATCTGTGTTATCTGTGCATGTATTACTGGTAGCTGTGTTATCTGTGCCTGTATTACTGGTAGCTGTATTATCTGTGCCTGTATTACTGGTAGCTGTGTTATCTGTGCCTGTATTACTGGTAGCTGTGTTATCTGTGCCTGTATTACTGGTAGCTGTATTATCTGTGCCTGTATTAGTGATATCTGTGTTATCTGTGCCTGTATTACTGGTAACTATTATCTGTGCCTGTATTAGTGATATCTGTGTTATCTGTGCCTGTATTACTGGTAGCTGTATTATCTGTGTCTGTATTACTGGTAGCTGTATTATCTGTGCCTGTATTACTGGTAGCTGTATTATCTGTGCCTGTATTACTGGTAGCTGTGTTATCTGTGCCTGTATTACTGGTAGCTGTATTATCTGTGCCTGTATTAGTGATATCTGTGTTATCTGTGCCTGTATTACTGGTAGCTGTGTTATCTGTGCCTGTATTACTGGTAGCTGTATTATCTGTGCCTGTATTACTGGTAGCTGTGTTATCTGTGCCTGTATTACTGGTAGCTGTGTTATCTGTGCCTGTATTACTGGTAGCTGTATTATCTGTGCCTGTATTAGTGATATCTGTATTATCTGTGCCTGTATTACTGGTAGCTGTATTATCTGTGCCTGTATTACTGGTAGCTGTGTTATCTGTGCCTGTATTACTGTTAGCTGTATTATCTGCGCCTGTATTAGTGATATCTGTGTTATCTGTGCCTGTACTACTGTTAGCTGTATTATCTGCACCTGTATTAGTGATACCTGTGTTATCTGTGCCTGTATTACTGGTAGCTGTATTATCTGTGCCTGTATTACTGGTAGCTGTGTTATCTGTGCCTGTATTACTGGTAGCTGTGTTATCTGTGCCTGTATTACTGGTAGCTGTATTATCTGTGCCTGTATTAGCGATATCTGTGTTATCTGTGCCTGTATTACTGGTAGCTGTATTACCTGCACCTGTATTAGTGATATCTGTGTTATCTGTGCCTGTATTACTGGTAACTGTATTATCTGTGCCTGTATTAGTGATATCTGTGTTATCTGTGCCTGTATTACTGGTAGCTGTATTATCTGTGCCTGTATTACTGGTAGCTGTGTTATCTGTGCCTGTATTACTGGTAGCTGTATTATCTGTGCCTGTATTAGTGATATCTGTGTTATCTGTGCCTGTATTACTGGTAGCTGTATTATCTGTGCCTGTATCACTGGTAGCTGTGTTATCTGTGCATGTATTACTGGTAGCTGTATTATCTGTGCCTGTATTACTGGTAGCTATATTATCTGTGCCTGTATTACTGGTAGCTGTATTATCTGCACCTGTATTAGTGCTACCTGTGTTATCTGTGCCTGTATTACTGGTAACTGTATTATCTGTGCCTGTATTAGTGATATCTGTGTTATCTGTGCCTGTATTACTGGTAGCTGTGTTATCTGTGCCTGTATTACTGGTAGCTGTATTATCTGTGCCTGTATTACTGGTAGCTGTGTTATCTGTGCCTGTATTACTGGTAGCTGTGTTATCTGTGCCTGTATTACTGGTAGCTGTATTATCTGTGCCTGTATTAGTGATATCTGTGTTATCTGTGCCTGTATTACTGGTAACTATTATCTGTGCCTGTATTAGTGATATCTGTGTTATCTGTGCCTGTATTACTGGTAGCTGTATTATCTGTGTCTGTATTACTGGTAGCTGTATTATCTGTGCCTGTATTACTGGTAGCTGTATTATCTGTGCCTGTATTACTGGTAGCTGTGTTATCTGTGCCTGTATTACTGGTAGCTGTATTATCTGTGCCTGTATTAGTGATATCTGTGTTATCTGTGCCTGTATTACTGGTAGCTGTGTTATCTGTGCCTGTATTACTGGTAGCTGTATTATCTGTGCCTGTATTACTGGTAGCTGTGTTATCTGTGCCTGTATTACTGGTAGCTGTGTTATCTGTGCCTGTATTACTGGTAGCTGTATTATCTGTGCCTGTATTAGTGATATCTGTATTATCTGTGCCTGTATTACTGGTAGCTGTATTATCTGTGCCTGTATTACTGGTAGCTGTGTTATCTGTGCCTGTATTACTGGTAGCTGTATTATCTGTGCCTGTATTAGTGATATCTGTGTTATCTGTGCCTGTATTACTGGTAGCTGTGTTATCTGTGCCTGTATTACTGGTAGCTGTATTATCTGTGCCTGTATTAGTGATATCTGTATTATCTGTGCTTGTATTACTGGTAGCTGTATTATCTGTGCCTGTATTACTGGTAGCTGTGTTATCTGTGCCTGTATTACTGGTAGCTGTATTATCTGTGCCTGTATTAGTGATATCTGTGTTATCTGTGCCTGTATTACTGGTAGCTGTGTTATCTGTGCCTGTATTACTGGTAGCTGTGTTATCTGTGCCTGTATTACTGGTAACTGTATTATCTGTGCCTGTATTACTGGTAGCTGTGTTATCGATACCTCCTTTATTATATGAATGGAACACTAGAAAACAGAAACTCAAGAACTAGGAACAGGGAAACAATGAATAAGCCAAACATAATAACTTAATAACACAAAGAAGCTTATAAAAGCAATACTGTGAAGAAGATGAAGATGAAGATGAAGAAGGAGAAGGAGAAAGGAAGGTGTAAACACAAGGCCTGGGGCAGGGAGCAGGCATGAGGGGGCAGAGCTGGAGTGACCGGGCAGGGTCAGAGGGTGGAGTCTAGAACAAAGCAACGGCAACATCAACAGCACACAGGCGGCATGGGCACCATGGCAACCAGAGGGGGATGCCCGGCCTTGGGAGGGTGAGCCCGTGCACCGTCATGGCACTAGGGCGAAGCCAAAGAGGTCAGGTGAAGCGGAGAGAGCGGACCGGAGGCTCTCAAGCACACACCTCCGTGACAGAGCCGGCTACCTGCAGGTGGCGATCATGAGACTCTTAAGAAATATTAGTCCTGTTATTGGGACTTTTCCCAAACCTTGATAAATATGGCACATGAGCATCTGCCAAATGTAAATGGAACATGTAATAGCCAAAATTATGAGACACGTTTGGGTTTCCAGCTATTTCCTCTCTTTTGTATCCACTGAGAGCCAGGTGAGGGTATCCGGTAGCATCACGGTCGCCCCTCCTCTGGTGTCGGGGTTGCCACGGCAAAGCCTTTTCTTTTATCTAGCCAAATTCTTTCTGCTTATTTTGGTTCTGTGCCTCAGCTTCACCAAACCTCCCAGCTGTGTCTGCTTGGTCAACCCCATGTCCCTGTTTGTGACTGGTCAGCATTTGATGTTAGATGTGTCACCTTCTATGTTAGATGTACTGTGTTACTGTTCCCTACGTATTGGTTATCCTGTGCATCCTGTGTTTTGTATCCTGTGTTTTGGACACATTTGGTTTATGTGGCCTTGATAACAACAGGTGGACTAGGTTTTCAAGATTAAATCTGTACTTATTACAGTGTTTCAAGATTATATCTGTATTTATTAGTTTTTCGATATTAAATCTACTTATTACAGGTTTTTCCACAACTGCATAACATATTTCTCAAAATACTGCGCAATTTCCCTGTATGCACAAATCCCAGTATCAAAATAGCACTTGCCAAAAACCTTAAGCACACAAGGAAGAAATGACTTATTTCCTGAAAAAGCTTCACACACACTTCTTAAAACCAAATTATGCACTCAACAATCACAAACACACTACAAAACTGTAGTTCATAATGAGCACTATTGAGGCAGTGTGTAAAAACCACCATATTACTGCAACTTGAATATTCTGTAGGAAAGATAAAACTTAAGATAATACTTATAATACTTTATTGATCGAAGGAAATTGCAGATTACATTTATTGCGTATTACATGTTTTGCCAAAAACACTACACTAGTGTTTACTGTACCATTAAAAAATCAAGAACCCAAACAAAAACTACGTTTTGCCCATATGCATGTGAACACATAATTTATTTTCTGTATGCTGAGTCCATGAAAACAATTCCCTGCAGGACAATGAAGTATATCATTATATCATTGTTTAATCATCATGTAGTCCAGCAGGCAGACACGCGTCTCAGCCACCATCTCCTCCACATGGATTACACCACGTTTTCAGCGACATCACTAAGGATGTTCTCCGATGACCCCTGAATAGGGAGAAATACCATTATCCCATATGACAATGTAATTTGTGTTATTTGGAGTCCGGACCTGTCTCTCTGGGGGTGGGAACAAGATACCGTATAGTCTGCAGAGGAATTCCACTTGGAGTGCTGTGTTGTATGAGGAATTCTACATGGAGTGCTGTGTTGTATGGACTAGTTGTGACATGGTGTGGTAGACTAATGGCACCACACACTGTTACATTTCCCCCTCTTTAATCAGGGACGTCCACTGTAGTTCTTTTCCCAGGGACGTCCACTGTAGTTCTTTAATCAGAGACGTCCACTGTAGTTCTTTACTCAGGGATGTCCACTGTAGTTCTTTACTCTGGGACATCCACTGTAGTTCTTTACTCTGGGACATCCACTGTAGTTCTTTTCCCAGGGACGTCCACTGTAGTTCTTTACTCTGGGACATCCACTGTAGTTCTTTACTCTGGGATGTAAACTGTAGTTCTTTTCCCAGAGATGTCCACTGTAGTTCTTTACTCAGTGACGTCCACTGTAGTTCTGGGGCGTCCACTGTAGTTCTTTTCCCAGGGACGTCCACTGTAGTTCTTTACTCAGAGACGTCCACTGTAGTTCTTGTGAGGGAAAAATGCTTGTTTAAAAGAAGAAATGAGCAAATATGTGACCATTATGTGACCCTCGTCCTTTCTTTGACCAATCTGTAAGGAAGGCGCGAATAAAAAAGTGAGTAGAGAAGTGATGATGCAGCTGATGAAAAAGCAGAAGTATGACAGTTATTGCTTAGCTGTTGTCGGGCAGATTTAAAATACCAAGAGCTAACAACTGTTCTTTGCAAAAAAGGTAAGCAATGAAGCACGGGGATGTTTCGCAACCCCCCTTAGCTGCACTCCTGAGATTAGCACATGAGAAAACAGCAGGAAGCGGCAGGGTGATATATACTCATGTAAGAGAGAAGTCAGGGGCTTCTCTCCCTCGATGCAAAAGGGACATAACCAATAAAGCTCGCTCATCTGCACATCTGGCTTGAGTCCTATTGATTTTTCCTCCACATCCTGGGATGTCCACTTTAGTTCTTTACTCAGGGATGTCCACTGTAGTTCTTTTCCCAGGGACGTCCACTGTAGTTCTTTACTCAGGGACGTCCACTGTAGTTCTTGGACGTCCTCTGTAGTTCTTTACGCTGGGACGTCCACTGTAGTTCTGGGATGTCCACTGTAGTTCTTTACTCAGGGACGTCCACTGTAGTTATTTCCCAGAGACGTCCGCTGCAGTTCTTTACCCAGGGAGGTCCACTGTAGTTCTGGGACGTCCACTATAGTTCTTTACTCTAGGACGTCCACTGTAGTTCTTTACATTGGGATGTCCACTGTAGTTCTGGGACGTCCACTGTACTTCTTTACTCAGGGACGTCCAATGTAGTTCTTTTCCCAGGGATGTCCACTGTAGTTCTTTACTCAGGGATGTTCACTCTAGTTCTGGGACGTCCACTGTAGTTCTTTACTCAGGGACGTCCACTGAAGTTCTTTACTCAGGGATGTCCACTGTAGTTCTTTTCCCAGGGACATCCACTGTAGTTCTTTACTCAGGGATGTCCACTGTAGTTCTGGGACGTGCACTGTAGTTCTTTACTCAGGGACGTCCACTGTAGTTCTTTACGCTGGGACGTCCACTGTAGTTCTTTACTCAATGATGTCCACTGTAGTTATTTCCCAGGGACATCCACTGTAGTTCTTTACTCAGGGACGTCCACTGTAGTTCTTTGACATCCACTGTAGTTCATTATGCTGGGATGTCCACTGTAGTTCCGGGACGTCCACTGTAGTTCTTTATGCTGGGATGTCCACTGTAGTTCTGGGACGTCCACTGTAGTTCTTTACTCAGGGACGTCCACTGTAGTTCTTTTCCCAGGGATGTCCACTGTAGTTCTTTACTCAGGGACGTCCACTGTAGTTCTGGGACGTCCACTGTAGTTCTTTACTCAGGGACGTCCACTGTAGTTCTTTTCCCAGGAATGTCTACTGTAGTTCTTTACTCAGGGACGTCCACTGTAGTTCTTGGACATCTTCTGTAGTTCTTTACTCAGGGACGTCCACTGTAGTCCCGGGATGTCCACTGTAGTTCTTTACTCTGGGACGTCCACTGTAGTTCTGGGACGTCCACTGTAGTTCTTTACTCTGGGACGTCCACTGTAGTTCTTTACTCTGGGACGTCCACTGTAGTTCTTAATCCTATGATGCATCTGCGGTGCCTTTTGGCCAA
>NC_137502.1:35154555-35172055 GCF_041902795.1 Electrophorus electricus | reverse complement strand
TGGTAGTATTTCACAATTAAATAAACAAGTCAGTTAGCATGTAAAGCCTGATAAAGTAGCAGTGGATCTGGTTAAAAGCCTCCAGCGTTAGAGCTGCAACAGCACCACAGACATGGCACCTGTGAGGTGGTTTAGGAGGAATGGGCCCTCACCATGGAAGAGGGGTGTGTCCCATTGGGAGAGGAGGCGGGGCTTGCTCATCTCAGTGCCAAAACCAGGGGAAAGCTGATCTGAAATGTAACGTATGCTGAGATCAAGTGCTGAGGTCAGGATGAATGTCAGTGTCTATCAAGAAAAAGAGAGAGAGAGAGAGACAGACGGAGGGAGAGAACAACAGAAAGACGGAGAGACATCACAGTGTCTGTTCCCAACATTGTTTCTGTTCCTGTCCTCAGGTGATAAAGGTGACAGGGGAGACCGGGGGACTCTGGGTAAACCTGGGGTTGAGGGTCCTCCAGGTCTCCAGGGCGTCAAGGGCATGAAAGGTTCTAAGGGCCAGGCCGGAGCTCCGGGCAACCCGTGCAAGGCTGAGCACGTGGTGTTCTCGGTGGGCCGCCGCAAAGCCCTGCACGGTGCCGACTCCTACCAGGCACTGCTCTTCGACACCGTCTTCGTCAACAGCCCCGAGCACCTCGACATGTTCTCCGGAAAGTTCCACTGCCGCGTGCCGGGCGTCTACTTCTTCAACGTGAACATCCACACGTGGAACTTCAAGGAGACGTACATGCACATAATGCAGCAGAATCAGGAGCGCGCTATCGTGTACACGCAGCCTGGCGAGCGCTCCATCATGCAGAGCCAGAGTGTCATGCTGCCCGTGCGCCGCGGCGACGACGTCTGGGTGCGCCTCTACAAGCGCGAGCGAGACAACGCCGTCTACAGCGACGACGTCGACGTCTACATCACCTTCAACGGGTACCTCGTCAAGGCGGACGAGGAGTGACCGGACGAGCATGGGGGCGGCAGGATGGCTGAGAAACTGATACATTTTTACGAGGTGTGAGACACACACTGCCTGTGTGTTAATTATTTTTTAGCCTGAACACATTTGGTGAATACTTTACATTCTTGTCCTTGTAATGGAACAGAAACTGAAAAGGTTGAAGAGCAGTTTTCCTGTAAAACCTGTTAATTAACTGTATTGCTTCAACATTCCAAAGTTACGTTTGTAAAACAGGCACTCAGATTCCTCCAGCAAACCAAACGTTCCCTTTTTTCCCCATGAGAAGTCTACCATTCCTGCTTCCATAGAAACATCTGTGATTTCTGTTATGGTGGAAATCCCAACAGACACTTTACAAGAATGGAAAAGTGTCTTCGACTCAGAAGAGCACACCTGGAAAACATCACCGAGGAATATCTGGGCTTTCAGAACCAGGTCCGTTAGTGGTCAGCACACATGGGGTTTCTTTCTATAAATCACTTTCCAATCATTTGTATCTTTGCAAGGTGGACAGATGCACCTAGCAAACTGCCCATGGAGCATGGATCCTGGGATTGGGGTGATGGGAGGGCGTTCAGATGGGATAATTACGCTCCTACTGCATACGGAGGTCCATGCCTGGCTTTGGTTCTATCAAAGAGTCTAGATGGTGCTATTCTTATATTGTAATCTGGTATTCAAAGAGTATATACGTATATATATTTGTGTGAGATATATGTATGTTTGTTTGGGAAACTTCATACAATGAATTGGGGAAGAAAGATATTAATGTTCCTCCTGGCATAGGACAGAGCAGTCTGTCTCTACACAGTTGGCTCTGTGTGTATGTGCGTGTGTGTTTTTTCTCCTTTAGTAGCACAACCACACCTCTCTCCAGCACAGACAGACAGAAAGAGCAACTGAGAGAGAAACAGAGAGACAGACAGAAACAGGAAGGACATTTTCAGAAAATAGAAATTTCATTTTTAAAAACTTTGTCATTTATAAAAGTGGGACCCACAGTTAAAGCGTTTTTAGACTTGAATAACCGTATCATCTTAGACTGAATGGGCAACGTGGTCTCAAGTATCACAGTTTATCTCACCATTATTACACCTACACACTACTGTCCCATCAGTGCAAGCTAGTGTAGTAGCCACAGCAGTGTGAAAGCATAAGGTTGTAGCTAACACCCGAGCTGAATGAACACAAACCAGTCTGTTCAACCGTTGTGTTTGTATAAAGCACAGCGTCTAAAAATCCAGATGTGTTCAAACTGCCAAACTTGAACCTCTTTGACTAAAGATCATTTATTTATAAGTGAAAATGGTGCTAATATTCTTAAAACCGACTCAACTGCAGGTAGGTGCCAGAACATTTTGCCTTATTATGTGTATTTTGTATATATGCACATTCATAACATGACATTATATACTGGAACTGTGTTATTTGTAAAAGAAAAATAAACAAAAATAAAGCCTCTAATTAATCCTACAATAAACACTATTTATTACTATAAATGTCATAGGACCATACACACATAACCTATACTTAGAACTATACGTGCACTGCCTGTGTGAGAAGCATTGCCGTGTAGCAGGCAGGCTGGCTAGTGAAGGGGCTTCGTGATGTCAGGACCCAGAACTTCTACACAGCACACCTGAAATCACGACATACATGGGAAGCTGCTCTACAAGGACACTACAAGGATACACGCTGACTCCCTCTCCCCTTCTGAAGAGAAGCACCAGCGTTTTGTCTGTTGTTATCTGGTATCAAGTACAGCGTGCTCTAAGCCAGTGTCACTGAGCAGTGATACAGTACTCACAAACAGAAACTGTGTTGTTTGCTCCTCTGAGAGTCACAGAAACACAACACTCAGAGGTATATAGATTATAAAATTAAGTGCAGTCCAACAATGCGTGTCCTTCACCAGTTTTCTGGACGGTTTATGCTGAGGTAATCTCTGGTGCGCTTCCTCACCCTAGTGGTGAACATGATGAATGCACACAATTTCATTAGACAAAACAAAGAGGCTTTGAAACACTAATTTGCTAGATTTATTTCTATGCAAAAACAAATCTGTGAAAACACGAATAAAAAATAACAATCGAAATGGAGAAAGAACAGTATTCAAAAAAGAATGAATGTGATTTACTCAGTAGTTTGGATTTAAAATCAAATATTTTACCCCCTACGAGTACATAATAAAACATTTCATTACTTCCTGTTTGAGAAAATGGCAGGAGTGTCTGATGTCTTCCTTCCTAACAGGCGAAAACACCAGTTACACGCGGAAGCTGTGGGCATATGAAAGGAAAGCACAGCAACAACAACTTTGGCATCACCTCGCCCACAGCCAAACAGCTGTGAAATAGACCTGCTGTAGAAAACGTTCATGAATGTGGGTTAAAGGTCATAAATACACCAAAATGATCAAATTTGCCACATAAGCAGGAATGTCACTGTCGCTTTGGTGTGAGCTGCAGAATGTTCCTGGTAGGACACATCACTAGCTGTCACTGGTTAGCTGTGGCTAACACTGACAGACGTGGAGTGCTGTTAGCGTCCACCCCAGCAAACCCGGTGTGTGCTGGCACTTTTGGGTTGCTACTTTTTGTAGTTTCTTGTTTACAGGCTCAGGTTCCTTTTTGTTGTTGTTGTTGCAGGTCTTACGTGACACATGTAAACCCAACACTGCCTTCTCACTGAGTTGTTGTCTGCTTTCACACCCCGCCTCAATATCAACGAAGTGCTAAAAACAGTGCATTGTAACCACAGCACAATCACAGTGCTCTTCAGTGTCTGCTTCCCAGGGCAACTCCATTCACTCCTCACACATGGGGTCTTTTTGCAGTTGTTCTACTGACATTTCCTGAACGAGGTCAGAATGTGAAAGTCCCAGTCTGGCTTCACTCTGTCCTGTCTGGCTGCTGGTGGGGAGGACATCACATCCTGGCTTCCTGGCAGCTAACCAATCAATTGGCCATGGTGGGTAATCACCTGGTTATTAACACAGGCCAACTAAGTACCTGCATGTAGCTAATAACCTGCTTATTAAATCTGCTGTCGGCTTGGTTTCACATGATTTAAAAATAAATAAATAAAATGTTATATATATATATATATATATATATATATATATATATATATATAATTTTTTAAGAGCAGTTAAATGCTGTGCTTCATAAAATCTGAGAACTGTGAGGGTGTCAGATTGCATAAAGATTGACACTGGCATCTCCTTGGCAACACAGACAACCCAGCGTTAGTGGCAGTGGTACATGACAGACCCGCAGGAGCAGTGCGGATTAGCCTTACGTTTGAGGCATCAGACTCTAAAACAAGAGTCTCTCCTGTAGGAAAACAGACCACTATAAAACATGATGAGAAAAAAGTACATCCAGAATGCCAGCTGGTTTAGCTAAAGTTCACCGAGACATTATGAGGCTGAACTGGGTATATCCACTGTCACGGAAGGCTCCTCCCCCCATGAGTCACTCCGTACGGCTCGCTGCGTGCAGGGGGACTCACGTGTTTGTAAGTGCCCCCCGGGGATAGCACACACCTGCACAGGGTTTACTGTTACTTGTTTGTCTGTCTATTTGAACCCGTCAGTGTGTGCTCCCTGTTGGTGATTGTCGCTGTCTGTCTTTGTAGATGTAGCGGTAACGTGGGTTTGTGTAGTCACTATGAATGTGTGTGTTTTCTTCATTTAATGTTAAGTGTATAGTCATGATCACCGTAAGTGTTATGTGTGAGTACCGCCGTTGTTGTCTACGGTTTATGGTAATAAATGTCAGTCACCGTTTAGGGAGTCTGTGCGTCCTGCTCCACGCCCTGCTCCATTCGGGCCGACACCGTTACAGCCACACGCTGCACATTTCCGATGTAAAGCGATTTCACACGGACTTTCAGCAAACCTTGATAAAGACGTGAGAGAGTGTCTGGGACTTATTATGCATCGCTGCCCAACCTCAACGGGGTGGTGATGTAAACATCTCACTAATGCTGCTACCTTGGCAAATCTGACATCCCACCCAACTCAAATCCAACAGAATTATTTTTCAAATTACATTAATCTCTGAACAGAAAAGAAAAACATCATTTTTGCCTGCTGGTTTACCATAAATTACTCACCAAAAATATAATAGAACAATGATCAATTGAGTAGGTAGGGGTTAATGAAGGGACTCTGTATCACCTACTTAATACAAGGAAATGAAGAAGAATGTCACATTAAAATACAATCATTTGTCATTAGATACAAAAATACAATCATTAGAACAATGAAAAATGCAAGAGCATTATTTTTTAACAGTGACCTCGGTAAAACATGGCAAAATGAAAACTACACCCTACATTAGACTACATTGTTTTGGTGTCACTGGAGGTGTTCACTGGAGCTGTTCACTGAAGAGCCAGAGTGTACTGACTCTGTGTCGGTATGGAGCACCAAGTTCCTGATGCGTAATCCCCTCGGCTCTTCTGTGCCAGCCCCACACGATCAGGACAGCGGCCTCGCATTCCTCTGCCAGTCTGGAGCCATGGGTGAAATGTCAGGAAAGCACAGCCTGGCCTACATTGATGGTTTAGTGTGAAAGAGCCTTTATCCCTTACGTCCCCACCATCCCCTGCTGCGGCACACCAGACAGGGAGACCGGAAGAGAGGAGTTTTCACGAAAACAAGGATGAAACCTGGTGTATTCAGAAGCACAAAGGACAGCGTTTTTGTACGTAAGGTACATAAAGATGATTATAATGGATTAGAACTGTTTTAAAGGATTATAACAGTCATTCAGTAATACAATTCATCTACGCCACTGTGAGAGTCTTCTAATTCTTGGAGGATATCACTGACATGTTACTCTCAACAGACATTTAAAGCAAGCAGAACAGGGCATGGGTGCATGTGCCTCAGTTTCAGGTACAACAGAAAACAAAGTGCTTTGCAGCTGCATAACAGTGCTTTTTACTTTTAAAAAATAAAGATAAAACTAGCAGCCCAAATCATACGCAGTGTTTGTGTCTGTCCTCCTCCTCCTCAAGGCTTTGCATATGGATTCTCCAGCAAGTAGTGATAACGCTCATAATTATCAAGCAAGTATTTAGGAGCAAACATGTGCTCTTTAGGGTGTGTTGGTGGGTACTGTGGTTTCGAGCCATCAAACCAGCCCCCAGTTCGTATTAACCCTCTGATGTAGCTCAGTTTCCGCTTCTCCTCAAAGTCTCCCCAGCGAGGGAAGTCCCCATTTTGTGCTGAGATTAGTTTGTAATGAATGCCCTCTGGTTTAAAGCACCATGAGCAGTGCCATCCAGCATAGTGGACCGGGCTGCCAATAGACCACGGCATTAGAATGCTTCCCGAAGCATTCTCATACTGCCGGAATCCCGGCATGGTGTAATAATCCCGGCGCCGTAGCAGAATTCCGTCCCACCTGTAGACCATGATAAGCATGGCCACAGTGCACCCAGACAGCACGTCCAACGTTCCCAGCTGCTTCCAGTAAAACCCGTACAAGGATTTACGCAAGTGGATTCCAAACGGTTCCGTCCAGCCGTCATAAAGTTTGAGGAAAATAATTCCCTCCCTCAGGGGAATCTCATCCGCGTCATTCAGAAGGAAAACGTCATCCGGCCTCAGGCCCCAAATCCTCGATAATCCGTTTTTTGTCAAGAAGGTGCGAAGATAATCGTCGGCAATCCAGCCATTGATTCGGCCGCCCCTGGGGAAGTGGTCGAGGAAGATGTAAAGAATCTTGTGTTTGACATAATTGAACGTCCCATTGAGTAGCAGCTGCAGGAAGGTAAGGGGTTTGGACTTGCCGTACGCCGTGAAGTTAGACTCACAGACCAAGAACACGTCCACAGCATCAGCCAGCTCGTGGAACCGGGTGTGCAATAGGTCAAACTCATGATTGATGTTAATGGCATTGATAATTCTACGTGGAACCTTCCTGGGCGACAGGTGGGATTTGGTGGGAATATTTGAGTGTTGCACCACCGTTGGCACACCGCATTCAGGACCGTGCCAAGCTGGGCGGCAGACACACTGCTCCACCTTGATGGTGAGGTTCATGGGGACCTGATTCTCTTCCTCCTGGTGGTGCAGTATTATTCTTAGACCTGTGTTGTCTATGGTTTCCCTCTCTTTGACCTTGGGTGAAGCCACTTCCATCCCTTCACGGAAGCACAGATCTCCCGTCTCTGTGCGAGCGAAGTAGGAATTGAGGTCATCGTGTAGAACATATGCCCTTTTGTGAAGTTCACCGTTTGGACCAGTGGGGTCTGGCAGGACCAAAACCTCCTCTGCTAGGTCCTATACATACACAAGATCCAAAAGATCACAAAGGGTGAAGTCCAAAGGATTGCACTAAAGGTTTCACAAATCAAAGAAAAGACGACAATCAGTCTTAAGAACATCCAAAAATTAGCATGCCTATGAAGACACATTGTCTCCCAACTCGTCATATGATTGGACTACACCATCCACGCTCTGACTAGACCACACCATCTATGCTCTGATTGGACCACACCATCTATGCTCTGAATGGCAGATATTTACCTTTCGATATGAATTTTGCTTCAGTGACTTTTCTGCCACATTGTGGTTATAAATGCGTGAGAGCAAGTTGCTTTGTGGGTGGGTGGCAACCAGCGGGTCTCCCCAGAGGAAACCACCAAGGATGGTGGTTGTCTTCAGGTGCAGGCCTTGGCGAGGCAGGTGGAACACGCCGTAGCAGGACAGAAGGGACACCACGCAAGCGCTGGCACAACATAGCAGAAACAGTCTGCGCCTTCTCACTCTCATCCTGGGACAGACAGAGAGAAAGAGATGGTCAAGAAGGGAGAGAAATAAAGAGAGAGAAAGGGATAAATATGTCATGAGTGAACATACACAAACACACACACACCCATGTGTACGTAAACAGAGGCCTCAAATTCACTTATGTTCCTTAATCACTTTTGTGAGTTCAAGCAATCATGCGTTCAAGATGTGAATTTAAAAAAACAAGAATTAAAATAGCTCTTAAAGTTGATGTGTGTAAACAGGAGTCTGCAAAAGCCCAGCCTGAAACATTATGCCAGCCCCAAGGCAAGTGGGCAGAGTTTTAGCCACAGCTTTCAATCCCAGGGTCTGCTCACACCTCCACGGCTGCCGAGGTCTTCAGGTGCCCAGGACCGAGATGAAGTCTGCAGACCTGGACATGCCCAGCCCTGGAGCTGTTTCATAACACTGCATTCCAAGGTTACCGTGCTAACGTTGTTTAGCCAATAATCTTATTCTTCCATTACAACTCATTCTTTTGATTCTTTTCTTAGCTGTAAACAAGCTAAACAGGATCATGCAGACTTGTCATGAGGACAATTGGCAAAGGATGTCAGTCTGAAACTATGCAAAGTGAGGCAAAGGGGGTGATAAGAGTCAGATAAGACAAGTACATACATTTGTGCTAATGTTGCAATCATATTACAATCGAGCGACCCCTCAGACCAGCTGGTTGGTTAGATATCCTACGTTGCCTAGCTAACAAATGCGTCTGTGTGCGGTCTAAAGAAATATCAGTATATAAAATCAATAACAAACCCTTTATTTTTATAACACTGAAACCTTTATAATCTTTAGAAAAATATCGAAATTATGCCTCAAAATGGGACGTACGTTGCTACACGCCATGAGTTCATTTCAGCTGCTTTTTCTGGTGCTTGTAGTTTAGCTACGTAACTAGCTGGCCTTTTTTCTCAGACATTGATATCAGACCACACTTTACTTTCATGCTAATTTATGTGACACTCAAAGAAAAGGATATATGGCGAGCTACGCCTGAAAATGTGCCTGTTCGCTGTTCATTATGTTGGTCGACTGTCTAGTTGTGTAATTTACTAAAGCAAAGCGGCGGCACTCAGTAGGCATTTCACTCAAGTGATAATCTGTAGGGATTTCACTCAGTAATTATCTGTAGAGATTTCACTCAGTAATTATATGTAGGGATTTCACTAACTCTCCCACACTTCACAGGCTGCGGCAAAATGCACAAAATCTAAATATTCTTTTAAAATGCAACAGGAAGAACATTTATGAATACAACAGAGTAAAAGTATATTTTGACTTCGCAAATGTACTCAAGTATGAGGATAAAGTACAGCCTTTAAAATAACTCCTAAATTTACAATTTGTTCAAAAAAGTACTTAAGTAAATGTAACAGAGTAAATGTAGTGCGTTTAGCCCTCTGGTTAAAACTGAACCCCCCCGTGTGTCACAGGTTTGTATTATCATATTTACTCCTCACTTACTTATTTAGCAGATCAGCTTTTCTCCACACAAGCACAAGCCTGCCTTTCACAAACTTGTCATGGTTATGTGTGAGTGAGACAGGAGCGTTGTTAGTGAGGAGTAGTGGGGGAGTCCAAACTGGGCTCAAAGTGGAGCAGTGAGCAGGTGGAGCCGCCTTCACTGGTCCCAAGTGGCCCTGTGGAAGTGTGCACATCTCCAAACAGCCCTCGCGCCAGCAGAGAATGTGTTAAATCCTCCATGACTACATCTTACAGTATCAAGAGATCATGAAAGAAAAGGAAAACAACAAAAAAGAAACAATTTTGTTAAATTGCTGTACACATTTTAAAAGGTTATCATGATTCTCATAAAGCCCCTGAACCCACAGCCTTAGTCTTTATGAGCGCTTCTGAGTTGACACCAATGAATCTACCTAGCCAGCAATTACCCAGCATTCCTACACACCGCAGTGGCTAGCTCACTGGAGCTATTTCATTAACACAGAAGAACCATGTGTAAAGCTTGGTTTGGGGGTGTGATGCAATATGATGAACCTACACATGTGATTTACAGCATTTAGTAACTTACAATTATGAGTACAACTTGAGCAATTGAAGGTTAAGAGCCTTGTTCAGGTGCCCAGCAGTGGCAACTTTGCAGAGGTGGGGCTTGAACCAGCAACCTTTCAATTATAAGTGAAGGACCTTAACCGCTGAGCTACCAGTAATATGGTTTGATTGAGCTGTACTGATTCTAACAACAGCATGTTGTGTGCGAATGCTTTACTCTAGTATGTGTAAATCCTTCCTTGCTTGTGTGTGCGCACATATGCGAGCACAATAGTCCCTTCTTTCTGCAAGTCTATCCCACTCCCAGTTCTCAAATATCTCAGTCTATACAAAAGCTCTTTTACAAAACACACACACACACACACACACACACACAGCCACCACATTTATGCAAAATAATGATGCTAGCACCTGTACCCCTCCACACAGCAATAAACACACAAAAATGTACACACACACACACACACACAACCAATTCAAATTAAATTAAACAAACAAGTTGCATTTTTTATACAATTTGTATGATTTGTGTTTGAGGGTTTTTTTCGATTTTTAATACTTGACAAGGCATGCAGTGTCTATTCTTTGACATGAAAACTGGTGGTATGCTCTTACATTCTGACAACTATGTTAACCCTTCAACTGACAACTATTAGTCACTTTCAGTTGACTGGTTTACAGCATTTAAACACTGTCCTGTTTTGCTGTTGCATCTAGACCACTTTGATGTCTCTATTTGCTCTGAACAGTAGCGCATGCAAAGTTAACAGGTAAGTTAATATTCAAGACAGAATGAACTCTTCTCAACTCTTCTTCACTGGATGACGGTAACCCTGCAATCTCACCGTGGGGCAATCCCACCAACACCTACAACAAAAACACTCTCCGCTCTCCAGTGTTGACGGGAAAAAGACGTCTGACCAGTCTGGTCACGACGTTCATCTGCCTTCCAACATATTTCCTTAAATTAGCATACTTTAGAATCCTGGGGGCTGATACCACGAGACAGGCTTTTCAAATTGGCCAATTCTCACGATTCTTACGTCTGTAGAGCGTAAACGATCAGATTAACACGGGCAGTTTATTATAAAACATAATTTGCATGACACTGTTCGCACGTGCGTTCATGTTTGGCCTGCGGAACGGCGCACAGTGCACGGTTAGGCGCGTGGGCTTCTCGTGTTGTTCTCATTTAAACTGCTCCGGTGGCTATAACCATTTTTCGGAGAAGTGAAATACCCAATCCTAATTATAATGTGGTGTTTAGTGCCGGATGTAGAAAGTCACGCAAAGACAGACATCATGTTTTCAAATGTTACTGTAAATGTAACTTTGGTTCTTTTATGTGATTTAGGAACCTCGTTTAATCTTTAGCGTGTGAAACTGTAATTTATTAGTAAACACAGGCCAGATATAAATGGTATGTAAAAGGAAGCAGCGGGCGCGAGCTCTCCATGGGCGCCGGAGACTCACGCGGAAGACCACAGATAATGCCACTGGTCCACCCCGTGTCATTTGTTATTAGTTCAGTTTCATGTTTTAGCCCCGGTAAAATGATGTTATAAAGCAATGAGAATACCTAAATTAATGCAACCGCGCTCTCGCGACATGCCCTATAATACTGATTATTTGCTGAACAAACTCAGCGAGGGAGAGCGCGCGTGAGAAAAGCAGTGTGATAAATGTGACTTAAATCAGCCGTGATGTCCTTCACCCCTGTTTTTAGTTCGAGTATCATACAAGTGCATCATTTATTTGGCCCCTGATAATAAACCGTTGGGTTCTTTTCATATGTATGCAGAACGTTTTTTTGCACGCAGTCCTATATCGTCATATCCTCAAACGTACCTGGACAGGTGCAGCCTCCCCAAGTTGCAGACCGACCCGCACAAGTATTTTACTCCAGATGCTCTCACGGTCCCTCCATAGCCTGCTCCTAAACTTGAAGAGTTACCGGGTCGGTGAAGTTATCGCTCAGTGCTCTGAGTGGCAGCAAGTATACGGAACCAACATGTCAAGAGGTTATTTGTACTCAGCGACAGAGGTTTGCGGACGTAAAAATACTTACAAAACTTGTAACGTCCTTCTTCTGCCCCACCCCCACCCCCATCGCGTCACAGTTTTTAATCTGAACTGCATTCTTCTTTGGCTTCCTGGAATTGATTCATGGATCTGCTGTGTTGTTGGGGGAGCTGTGTGCATTCATCTTAAGTAGATGATTAAAAGCACTTCAGTTTTGCTAGTTCCAAATATTTATACCCATCCGAGTGTGAATGTCGTGGATGCAGTCGGATAAACAGGATGCTGGAGCCTTCTCATAGGGGTGTGTCACAGAGAACTGGAAGGTTTACAGCTACTGTGCATCACTGTCCACTTGAGTAGGTGCCCTCGCTACATACACCACTCAAGCAGGACTTGCTGGACAGTCTACTAGAATGTCACTTTAGTGCCTGCCATCTTGCTGATTTGGTCATCTGCACCACCTGCAGGGATCCCTCACCCTACACTCTTAAGACTTAAGGCAATTAAGAGAATCAGGAAATCATGAGGACATGAACAATAGCATTGCTCTGTGAAACTGCTACTGACTATTTGGCAAATCATAGCTACTACATCAGAAAGTTGTTTAGAACATCCTGAACATGTAAATTCTCACTGAAACACGGCAGACGTGAAACAATTTCATGTACTCAAATTCACTTGCCACTCCTGGCTAAAGTCACAGGTCCAACCTCAGTGTTACTGCTGTATTCCAGAATACTTTCATATTATTGACTTCCTTCTCTTTAGATTATCTTGTGTATAAACAGTCAGGTACAAATCCATCATGTGCTAATGTATTGTCCCCTGCAGGAGAGCTGTCTATCACATCTATGTCTATGTTTTCATACAGTTGCTGCTGATTTGATGTCGGTGCTCAACACGTAACATAACAGCAGTTTGGACAACATCTTGTTGGACTCTATGACCAAAGCTGAAGGCACCCACCTTACCCAGGGCTCGAACCCAGGGCTCACAGGACGTAAACTTGCGCTCTGACCACCAGCCCGCCCTGGCACAGCAGGCTGAGCTCCCATTTAACCTTCCTAACTGATTGTCTCCATCACACACACATTAGTATTTCTGGCCACCAATTTATTGAATTCAGTTTTAACGTTCATCACCTTAAGTGCTCTAAAAAAAAACATCGTGACTTAAAACCGTCATCCTTTTCTGATTGACTGTGTGCTGTACCCTGGTCAGATCTCCAATCTGTCTTGTCGAAACTAAGTTTCAATTTCATAGCTCTGGGCTATAAATCTGCTAAATTTGTAAACCAGGCCTTACTATAAATTCTGGGACTCATGCTGATTATATACATGAATATAGACATGCTTTAAGTCATGCCTGTTCTACCTCCCATTCATAGTAGTGCATACCAACCTGAGGCTCTCTACAAGACAATTAATCAACATTTATGGCCATCAGCAGAGTCACTTGTCTGAGATCAGATGACCTGTGCAGTGTCTTTTCTCATTTCCTTTGGCGTGAAAGAACGACTCACTCAGATTCAAGCTCCTCTCCTTCCACACGTCTGAGTTCCTTGCCGATTAGATCCTGTTTCCACTTCTTTGATCAGCCCCACCTTCCACATGCCTGTCAACAGCACTTTCCCAAGCTGTGGTGCTCCCTGCTAGTCATATTTGCATTGTTTCCCCCTGCTGTAAAGCCAGGGCTTGATCCTAATGATTTCAGCAACAGCGGCAGTCCCACCTGGAAGCTACAGGTCTTTACTTTCAGGCCACGGGCTGCTCTTCTCAGAGTCATAAATCATTTCCACCTTGCTGCCAGTCCACTAACTTTTATTGTATTGCTGCTCCATAATTTCAGCTCTGTTTTGGATATTACATATGTATACCTACTTGTTCGTATATTGTTGGCGTCACTGGATCTGCCCTGTCTTGGCTCAAGTCCAGCCTTATTGGGAGTGGACAGTAGGTATCCATGTACATGCTACCACTCTGTCGTTTAATATGCTGGCATGGTTTCCACTTATATGCAGATGATGTCCAGTCTGATGTGGCACACCCCTATTGAATGGCTCCAGCATCCTGTTTATCTGACTGCATCCACGACATTCACACTTGGATGGGTTTATTTTGGAACTCAGTTCCAAATATTTGGAATTAGCAAAATTGAAGTGCTTTTAATCATCTAATTAAGATTTTACACCAAGATTATCTGGCTTTGGTGTTGATATTGGCAGCACAGTAGTAATGCCTTCTGTATGTGTTTGCAGTGTCTGCACACTCTCCTTTGACACATACATCAGTTCAAAAGTTATGACATTATTCTTTTGTCTTCTGCTATCCCTCAGCTTAGATGCAGAAGTAACCACGTATGCGGTTGTGATGTCCAGGTTAGATTACGGAGACACTGCTGTATTGTTCTTTTGTCCAGCCTCCCAGTGTGTATAGGACTCGGGTGCTGGGATCGTATACACCCTTCTTCAGTTTAAACTGTTCACCATCATGTCTACTGTTTTACACAACCTGCCTGCATTTGTTCTAAGAAGGAACTTTGGCCTCGAGCATGAGAAAGGCCATATAAATAAAAGTGATGATAATGAGGTTAATGTTTGGGTTTGACATGTGCCCTTGTGAGCAAAGCCTTAAACGTTCTACAGTAGATATGAAGCAGAAAAATTCCTAATCTCCCAAACAATGCAGGCAAGAAGGCTAGTAAAATATTTTGTGCATGAGGATATTAGGCTCACACATGAAATTGTTATATTTCTTCATAGGGGTGTTGTATATTTGTATGAATCGCACGAGAGCCACCACCTCATGTGGCAGGAGAAACTATCCGCCTGGACGACTCCCAGCTCAGCTCCTCCGCGAGTGGAGCCGGGTACTCTCGCGAACTACAGAGGAGAGGTGAAGCTCAGGGCCAACGCCCTCGTTGCTTTCTTTGTTCAGCTGGATAAGTTTAGTGTGCGGTGTGCTTAGGTGTAGTTAAACACAACCAAAAACCACCTACAGGAACTCCGGCTGGCTTGTGACCCAGTTCAAACACAGTGACTCAACACAGCACATTTCTCACTGTTCCAGCTAGTGCCTATTTTGTACATCAAAAAGTTTTCCTTTATTTTACTCTTATTGTTTGTCATATAACAACATACTTTGTTCACACATGACCTTCTTTTTGCTGCTAGGGGGTTGTCTGCTCCTCTTTTAACCACACCCCAGACAATTCAGACAATTTGTTTAAAAATAACACACAATAAAGATTTTCTTTCCCCAGTTAGGTTTACCATGTCCTCAGATTGACGTGTCACAATGGTGACATGATTATCTCAAAAACACGTATAATATTTACACACAAAATCCATCTTATGCTCATCAGATCTGCTAAGCAAGCAGACCATTTGTGTGATGAGTTCCTCTCCATCCCTTCACTTTTCCACCTTGAGAAATCCCAGAGAAATCCCGGAGTGAGCCGTCCTGGCACCCCAGCCCGTCACTGCTGAGCAGCGAACGCTCTCCACCTTCCATGAGGCCTCAGCGATCCATCGCGTTCTCCTCCTGCACCCGGGCTCGCAAACACACCGCCCGCAGCCGCTCGCAAAAGTCCAGCTCCTCCTTTACGGGAGGACGAGGGAGGTGGAGAGAGAAAACAAACAGACGTGTGCAGTGAGGAATCTACAGGTATCAACTTCACCTGAATTCTTTTACAGAGCTTTTCCTTAGAGCCGCTTCCGTAACTACCACTTAAGGCCATTTTTACTGTGTCCTCGGACACTCGGTATCCTAGGCTACCCAAACACTCTGCAGAGCCAGACTGGCCCACATGGCAGCTATGCAAAAGACTTCAAACACTGCAGTGGAACCAAACACTAAGAGTAAATAAAGTAACTGACAGGAAATGTGCATTTTCTATCCTTCTCCCACCCAGAAAACACATCAGTATCATACAGATATAGATATGTTGCTACAGTATTCAAGTCAACACTTTGGTTAAATTACTAAAAAAGGAAAATATTTATGAGATCTTGGGCTTTTAAATTCCAGTTAAGGCATCATTTTTTTGGAAAAATGTATTTATGCTTTTTGGCCAGACAGAGTAAGGGTGAGGAAGGTGAGCAGATGTGCGTACCAGGTTCTCTTCCTGGCCCTGAAGCTCCTGGGCTTTGTGAGAAAGCAGCTGCTCCAGACCTAGAGACGGCTCCACACAGTCCCTCACAGCACGATCACACCCCTCCACCAAACTACACAAAGGCACGGGAGAAGATTTCGGCAGGTGAAGCTCGGCCGGGGGTGAAAAGGCCCCTCTTTTGAACGTTTAAATGATGCCTTAATCGTGCTCACCAGCAGAGGACGCCAAGCACATGTTCGTGCACGGAGGAGTGTGGGGAGCGCAGTACTGCCACCAACTGCTGCACCATCCCCATAGACAGAACCACGTCTGAGGGTGGGGGGCAGATCACTTATCCGACTCAGACATTGGTTGATAGAAAGACAAAAACAAAAAACCCCAAATACGACCAAGGAGTAAACAATAACTAGTCACAATAACTAGCATCTATCTATCTATCTCTCTCTCTCACCTTTGTGCTCAGGGTGGCTGGTGAGTAAGTTGAGCAGCAGGAACGCTGACTTGGTTCTCAGTTTCTCACAGTCTGACTGCATCCCCCTCATCAGCACTGAGAAGCCATCGTTGCACAGGAAGCCACGCAGACCCTCGTCCTGCTCCCGCACCAAGCCTGGGAACAGAGCCGGGTATAAGAGCTATACTCTTCTCTCTCACACGCACACGCACGCCATCACGCGCACGCCATCTCTCACACACGCACGCCATCACTCACACACGCACGCCATCACTCACACACGCACGCCATCTCTCACACACGCACGCCATCTCTCACACGCACGCCATCACTCACACACGCACGCCATCACTCACACACGCACGCCATCTCTCACACACGCACGCCATCTCTCACACACGCACGCCATCTCTCACACACGCACGCCATCACTCACACACGCACGCCATCACTCACACACGCACGCCATCTCTCACACACGCACGCCATCTCTCACACACGCACGCCATCTCTCACACACGCACGCCATCTCTCACACACGCACGCCATCTCTCACACACGCACGCCATCACTCACACACGCACGCCATCACTCACACACGCACGCCATCACTCACACACGCACGCCATCACTCACACATACACGCAATCTCACACGTGCCATCTCAGACACACATGATCTCCCACAAGCTCACACACTCTCATTTCACTCACAGGAGACAGCGTAGAGAGCCTTGACACGCACAGGGAGGTGCGGGTCGTGGTCTGTGAGCTGCAGCAGTGTGTTAAGTGCCCCCTGGTTCAGTAGGTAGATCTGAACCTCCGGCATGTTCTGAGCACAGCTGGCAACAAGCTGAGCCGCCCGCCAACGAATGCCAGCATCAGGGTGGCACAGACACCGCGACACACACACGTCCAGACCATGCAGCTTCATCAGGTCTGCACAGCACAGTGTTAAAAGGTTTTTCCACTCACCATCACACACAGCACATATAACACACATGACACATTAAAACTCATCTGAGCATATCATCCTGTATGGATACATCATACATACGCTAAATGTGTAATGCCAACACACACACACAAACCTCTTGCGTTGTCCAGATTCTCACAGAGGTCTGACAGTAGCTCGAGTGCCGCCTCCT
>NC_137502.1:35119555-35139555 GCF_041902795.1 Electrophorus electricus | reverse complement strand
GGCTTGTACCATTGTCATCAGTACTGTGTGTGTGTGTGTGGGGCCTTGTACCATCGTCATCAGTACTGTGTGTGTGTGTGTGTGTGTGTGTGGCCTTGTACCATTGTCATCAGTACTGTGTGTGTGTGTGTGTGTGTGTGTGTGTGTGTGGCCTTGTAGGATCGTCATCAGTACTGTGTGTATATATGTGTGTGTGTGTGGGTGGCCTTGTGCAATCGTCATCAGTAATGTGTGTGTGTGTGTGTGTGTGGCCTTGTACAATCGTCATCAGTATGTGTGTGTGGCCTTGTACAATTGTCATCAGTACTCTGTGTGTGTGTGTGTGTGGCCTTGTACAATCGTCATCAGTACTGTGTGTGTGTGGCCTTGTACAATCGTCATCAGTACTGTGTGTGTGTGTGTGTGTGGCCTTGTACAATCGTCATCAGTACTGTGTGTGTGTGTGTGTGGGGCCTTGTACAATCGTCACCAGTACTGTGTGTGTGGGGCCTTGTACCATCATCATCAGTACTGTGTGTGTGTGTGTGTGTGTGGGGCCTTGTCCCATCGTCATGAGTACTGTGTGTGTGTGTGTGTGTGTGTGTGTGTGTGTGTGTGTGTGTGGCCTTGTACCATCGTCATCAGTACTGTGTGTATATATGTATGTGTGTGTGTGTGTGTGTGTGTGTGTGTGTGTGTGTGTGTGGCCTTGTACCATTGTCATCAGTACTGTGTGTGTGTGTGTGTGGGGCCTTGTACCATCGTCATCAGTACTGTGTGTGTGTGTGTGTGTGTGTGTGTGTGGCCTTGTACAATCGTCATCAGTACTGTGTGTGTGTGTGTGGCCTTGTACAATCGTCACCAGTACTGTGTGTGTGTGGGGCCTTGTACCATCATCATCAGTACTGTGTGTGTGTGTGTGTGTGTGGCCTTGTACAATCGTCATCAGTACTGTGTGTGTGTGTGTGGCCTTGTACAATCGTCACCAGTACTGTGTGTGTGGGGCCTTGTACCATCATCATCAGTACTGTGTGTGTGTGTGTGTGGGGCCTTGTACCATCGTCATGAGTACTGTGTGTGTGTGTGTGTGTGTGTGTGTGTGTGTGTGTGTGTGTGTGTGTGTGGCCTTGTACCATCATCATCAGTACTGTGTGTGTGTGTGGGGCCTTGTACAATCGTCATCAGTACTGTGTGTGTGTGTGTGTGTGTATGTGTGTGGCCTTGTACAATCGTCATCAGTACTGTGTGTGTGTGTGTGGCCTTGTACAATCGTCACCAGTACTGTGTGTGTGGGGCCTTGTACCATCATCATCAGTACTGTGTGTGTGTGTGTGTGGGGCCTTGTACCATCGTCATCAGTACTGTGTGTGTGTGTGTGTGTGTGTGTGTGTGGCCTTGTACCATCGTCATCAGTACTGTGTGTATATATGTGTGTGTGTGTGGCCTTGTACCATCGTCATCAGTACTGTGTGTATATATATATATGTATGTGTGTGTGTGGGGGCTTGTACCATCGTCATCAGTACTGTGTGTGTGTGTGTGTGTGTGTGTGGCCTTGTACCATCGTCATCAGTACTGTGTGTATATATGTGTGTGTGTGTGGGTGGCCTTGTGCAATCATCATCAGTAATGTGTGTGTGTGTGTGTGTGTGTGTGTGTGTGTGTGTGTGTGTGTGGCCTTGTACAATCGTCATCAGTATGTGTGTGTGGCCTTGTACAATTGTCATCAGTACTCTGTGTGTGTGTGTGTGTGTGTGGCCTTGTACAATCGTCATCAGTACTGTGTGTGTGGGGCCTTGTACCATCATCATCAGTACTGTGTGTGTGTGTGGGGCCTTGTACCATCGTCATCAGTACTGTGTGTGTGTGTGTGGGGCCTTGTACCATCATCATCAGTACTGTGTGTGTGTGTGTGGGGCCTTGTACAATCGTCATCAGTACTGTGTGTGTGGCCTTGTACAATCGTCATCAGTACTGTGTGTGTGTGGCCTTGTACAATCGTCATCAGTACTGTGTGTGTGTGGCCTTGTACAATCGTCATCAGTACTGTGTGTGTGTGGCCTTGTACAATCGTCATCAGTACTGTGTGTGTGTGGCCTTGTACAATCGTCATCAGTATGTATTGTGTGTGTGTGTGGCCTTGTACAATTGTCATCAGTACTCTGTGTGTGTGGCCTTGTACAATCGTCATCAGTACTGTGTGTGTGTGTGTGTGTGTGTGTGTGGCCTTGTACAATCGTCATCAGTACTGTGTGTGTGTGTGTGTGGCCTTGTACAATCGTCACCAGTACTGTGTGTGTGGGGCCTTGTACCATCATCATCAGTACTGTGTGTGTGTGTGTGTGTGTGGGGCCTTGTACCATCGTCATCAGTACTGTGTGTGTGTGTGGCCTTGTACCATCGTCATCAGTACTGTGTGTATATATGTGTGTGTGTGTGTGGCCTTGTACCATCGTCATCAGTACTGTGTGTATATATATATGTGTGTGTGTGTGTGGGGGCTTGTACCATTGTCATCAGTACTGTGTGTGTGTGTGTGTGTGTGGCCTTGTACCATTGTCATCAGTACTGTGTGTATATATGTGTGTGTGTGTGGCCTTGTACCATCGTCATCAGTACTGTGTGTATATATATATGTATGTGTGTGTGTGGGGGCTTGTACCATTGTCATCAGTACTGTGTGTGTGTGTGTGGGGCCTTGTACCATCGTCATCAGTACTGTGTGTGTGTGTGTGTGTGTGTGTGGCCTTGTACCATTGTCATCAGTACTGTGTGTGTGTGTGTGTGTGTGTGTGTGTGGCCTTGTACCATCGTCATCAGTACTGTGTGTATATATGTGTGTGTGTGTGGGTGGCCTTGTGCAATCGTCATCAGTAATGTGTGTGTGTGTGTGTGTGTGGCCTTGTACAATCGTCATCAGTATGTGTGTGTGGCCTTGTACAATTGTCATCAGTACTCTGTGTGTGTGTGTGTGTGGCCTTGTACAATCGTCATCAGTACTGTGTGTGTGTGGCCTTGTACAATCGTCATCAGTACTGTGTGTGTGTGTGTGGCCTTGTACAATCGTCATCAGTACTGTGTGTGTGTGTGTGTGGGGCCTTGTACAATCGTCACCAGTACTGTGTGTGTGTGTGTGTGTGTGGGGCCTTGTCCCATCGTCATGAGTACTGTGTGTGTGTGTGTGTGTGTGTGTGTCTGTGTGGCCTTGTACCATCGTCATCAGTACTGTGTGTATATATGTATGTGTGTGTGTGTGTGTGTGTGTGTGTGTGTGTGTGTGTGTGTGTGTGTGGCCTTGTACCATTGTCATCAGTACTGTGTGTGTGTGTGTGTGGGGCCTTGTACCATCGTCATCAGTACTGTGTGTGTGTGTGTGTGTGTGTGTGTGTGGCCTTGTACAATCGTCATCAGTACTGTGTGTGTGTGTGTGGCCTTGTACAATCGTCACCAGTACTGTGTGTGTGGGGCCTTGTACCATCATCATCAGTACTGTGTGTGTGTGTGTGTGTGTGTGGGGCCTTGTACCATCGTCATGAGTACTGTGTGTGTGTGTGTGTGTGTGTGTGTGTGGCCTTGTACCATCGTCATCAGTACTGTGTGTGTGTGTGTGTGTGTGTGGGGCCTTGTACAATCGTCATCAGTACTGTGTGTGTGTGTGTGTGTGTGTGTGGCCTTGTACAATCGTCATCAGTACTGTGTGTGTGTGTGTGGCCTTGTACAATCGTCACCAGTACTGTGTGTGTGGGGCCTTGTACCATCATCATCAGTACTGTGTGTGTGTGTGTGTGGGGCCTTGTACCATCGTCATCAGTACTGTGTGTGTGTGTGTGTGTGTGTGGCCTTGTACCATCGTCATCAGTACTGTGTGTATATATGTGTGTGTGTGTGGCCTTGTACCATCGTCATCAGTACTGTGTGTATATATATATATATGTATGTGTGTGTGTGGGGGCTTGTACCATCGTCATCAGTACTGTGTGTGTGTGTGTGTGTGTGTGGCCTTGTACCATCGTCATCAGTACTGTGTGTATATATGTGTGTGTGTGTGGGTGGCCTTGTGCAATCATCATCAGTAATGTGTGTGTGTGTGTGTGTGTGTGTGTGTGTGTGTGTGGCCTTGTACAATCGTCATCAGTATGTGTGTGTGGCCTTGTACAATTGTCATCAGTACTCTGTGTGTGTGTGTGTGTGTGGCCTTGTACAATCGTCATCAGTACTGTGTGTGTGGGGCCTTGTACCATCATCATCAGTACTGTGTGTGTGTGTGGGGCCTTGTACCATCGTCATCAGTACTGTGTGTGTGTGTGTGGGGCCTTGTACCATCATCATCAGTACTGTGTGTGTGTGTGTGGGGCCTTGTACAATCGTCATCAGTACTGTGTGTGTGGCCTTGTACAATCGTCATCAGTACTGTGTGTGTGTGGCCTTGTACAATCGTCATCAGTACTGTGTGTGTGTGGCCTTGTACAATCGTCATCAGTACTGTGTGTGTGTGGCCTTGTACAATCGTCATCAGTACTGTGTGTGTGTGGCCTTGTACAATCGTCATCAGTATGTATTGTGTGTGTGTGTGGCCTTGTACAATTGTCATCAGTACTCTGTGTGTGTGGCCTTGTACAATCGTCATCAGTACTGTGTGTGTGTGTGTGTGTGTGTGTGTGGCCTTGTACAATCGTCATCAGTACTGTGTGTGTGTGTGTGTGTGGCCTTGTACAATCGTCACCAGTACTGTGTGTGTGGGGCCTTGTACCATCATCATCAGTACTGTGTGTGTGTGTGTGTGTGGGGCCTTGTACCATCGTCATCAGTACTGTGTGTGTGTGTGGCCTTGTACCATCGTCATCAGTACTGTGTGTATATATATATATGTATGTGTGTGTGTGGGGGCTTGTACCATCGTCATCAGTACTGTGTGTGTGTGTGTGTGTGTGGCCTTGTACCATCGTCATCAGTACTGTGTGTATATATGTGTGTGTGTGTGGGTGGCCTTGTGCAATCATCATCAGTAATGTGTGTGTGTGTGTGTGTGTGTGTGTGGCCTTGTACAATCGTCATCAGTATGTGTGTGTGGCCTTGTACAATTGTCATCAGTACTCTGTGTGTGTGTGTGTGTGTGGCCTTGTACAATCGTCATCAGTACTGTGTGTGTGGGGCCTTGTACCATCATCATCAGTACTGTGTGTGTGTGTGGGGCCTTGTACCATCGTCATCAGTACTGTGTGTGTGTGTGTGGGGCCTTGTACCATCATCATCAGTACTGTGTGTGTGTGTGTGGGGCCTTGTACAATCGTCATCAGTACTGTGTGTGTGGCCTTGTACAATCGTCATCAGTACTGTGTGTGTGTGGCCTTGTACAATCGTCATCAGTACTGTGTGTGTGTGGCCTTGTACAATCGTCATCAGTACTGTGTGTGTGTGGCCTTGTACAATCGTCATCAGTATGTATTGTGTGTGTGTGTGGCCTTGTACAATTGTCATCAGTACTCTGTGTGTGTGGCCTTGTACAATCGTCATCAGTACTGTGTGTGTGTGTGTGTGTGTGTGTGTGGCCTTGTACAATCGTCATCAGTACTGTGTGTGTGTGTGTGTGGCCTTGTACAATCGTCACCAGTACTGTGTGTGTGGGGCCTTGTACCATCATCATCAGTACTGTGTGTGTGTGTGTGTGTGGGGCCTTGTACCATCGTCATCAGTACTGTGTGTGTGTGTGGCCTTGTACCATCGTCATCAGTACTGTGTGTATATATATATATGTATGCGTGTGTGTGGGGGCTTGTACCATCGTCATCAGTACTGTGTGTGTGTGTGTGTGTGTGTGGCCTTGTACCATCGTCATCAGTACTGTGTGTATATATGTGTGTGTGTGTGGGTGGCCTTGTGCAATCATCATCAGTAATGTGTGTGTGTGTGTGTGTGTGTGTGTGTGTGTGTGTGTGTGGCCTTGTACAATCGTCATCAGTATGTGTGTGTGGCCTTGTACAATTGTCATCAGTACTCTGTGTGTGTGTGTGTGTGTGGCCTTGTACAATCGTCATCAGTACTGTGTGTGTGGGGCCTTGTACCATCATCATCAGTACTGTGTGTGTGTGTGGGGCCTTGTACCATCGTCATCAGTACTGTGTGTGTGTGTGTGGGGCCTTGTACCATCATCATCAGTACTGTGTGTGTGTGTGTGGGGCCTTGTACAATCGTCATCAGTACTGTGTGTGTGGCCTTGTACAATCGTCATCAGTACTGTGTGTGTGTGGCCTTGTACAATCGTCATCAGTACTGTGTGTGTGTGGCCTTGTACAATCGTCATCAGTACTGTGTGTGTGTGGCCTTGTACAATCGTCATCAGTATGTATTGTGTGTGTGTGTGGCCTTGTACAATTGTCATCAGTACTCTGTGTGTGTGGCCTTGTACAATCGTCATCAGTACTGTGTGTGTGTGTGTGTGTGTGTGTGTGTGTGGCCTTGTACAATCGTCATCAGTACTGTGTGTGTGTGTGTGGCCTTGTACAATCGTCACCAGTACTGTGTGTGTGGGGCCTTGTACCATCATCATCAGTACTGTGTGTGTGTGTGTGTGTGGGGCCTTGTACCATCGTCATCAGTACTGTGTGTGTGTGTGGCCTTGTACCATCGTCATCAGTACTGTGTGTATATATGTGTGTGTGTGTGTGGCCTTGTACCATCGTCATCAGTACTGTGTGTATATATATATGTGTGTGTGTGTGTGGGGGCTTGTACCATTGTCATCAGTACTGTGTGTGTGTGTGTGTGTGTGTGTGTGTGTGTGTGGCCTTGTACCATTGTCATCAGTACTGTGTGTATATATGTGTGTGTGTGTGGCCTTGTACCATCGTCATCAGTACTGTGTGTATATATATATGTATGTGTGTGTGTGGGGGCTTGTACCATTGTCATCAGTACTGTGTGTGTGTGTGTGGGGCCTTGTACCATCGTCATCAGTACTGTGTGTGTGTGTGTGTGTGTGTGGCCTTGTACCATTGTCATCAGTACTGTGTGTGTGTGTGTGTGTGTGTGTGTGTGGCCTTGTACCATCGTCATCAGTACTGTGTGTATATATGTGTGTGTGTGTGGGTGGCCTTGTGCAATCGTCATCAGTAATGTGTGTGTGTGTGTGTGTGTGTGTGGCCTTGTACAATCGTCATCAGTATGTGTGTGTGGCCTTGTACAATTGTCATCAGTACTCTGTGTGTGTGTGTGTGTGGCCTTGTACAATCGTCATCAGTACTGTGTGTGTGTGGCCTTGTACAATCGTCATCAGTACTGTGTGTGTGTGTGTGTGTGGCCTTGTACAATCGTCATCAGTACTGTGTGTGTGTGTGTGTGGGGCCTTGTACAATCGTCACCAGTACTGTGTGTGTGGGGCCTTGTACCATCATCATCAGTACTGTGTGTGTGTGTGTGTGTGTGTGTGTGTGGGGCCTTGTCCCATCGTCATGAGTACTGTGTGTGTGTGTGTGTGTGTGTGTGTGTGTGTGTGGCCTTGTACCATCGTCATCAGTACTGTGTGTATATATGTGTGTGTGTGTGTGTGTGTGTGTGTGTGTGTGTGTGTGGCCTTGTACCATTGTCATCAGTACTGTGTGTGTGTGTGTGTGGGGCCTTGTACCATCGTCATCAGTACTGTGTGTGTGTGTGTGTGTGTGTGTGTGGCCTTGTACCATTGTCATCAGTACTGTGTGTGTGTGTGTGTGTGTGTGTGTGTGTGTGTGGCCTTGTACCATCGTCATCAGTACTGTGTGTATATATGTGTGTGTGTGTGGGTGGCCTTGTGCAATCGTCATCAGTAATGTGTGTGTGTGTGTGTGTGTGGCCTTGTACAATCGTCATCAGTATGTGTGTGTGGCCTTGTACAATTGTCATCAGTACTCTGTGTGTGTGTGTGTGTGGCCTTGTACAATCGTCATCAGTACTGTGTGTGTGTGGCCTTGTACAATCGTCATCAGTACTGTGTGTGTGTGGCCTTGTACAATCGTCATCAGTACTGTGTGTGTGTGTGTGTGTGGCCTTGTACAATCGTCATCAGTACTGTGTGTGTGTGGCCTTGTACAATCGTCATCAGTACTGTGTGTGTGTGTGTGTGTGGCCTTGTACAATCGTCATCAGTACTGTGTGTGTGTGTGTGTGGGGCCTTGTACAATCGTCACCAGTACTGTGTGTGTGGGGCCTTGTACCATCATCATCAGTACTGTGTGTGTGTGTGTGTGTGTGTGGGGCCTTGTCCCATCGTCATGAGTACTGTGTGTGTGTGTGTGTGTGTGTGTGTGTGTGTGTGTGTGTGTGTGTGTGTGGCCTTGTACCATCGTCATCAGTACTGTGTGTGTGTGTGTGGCCTTGTACAATCGTCACCAGTACTGTGTGTGTGGGGCCTTGTACCATCATCATCAGTACTGTGTGTGTGTGTGTGTGTGGGGCCTTGTACCATCGTCATCAGTACTGTGTGTGTGTGTGGCCTTGTACCATCGTCATCAGTACTGTGTGTATATATGTGTGTGTGTGTGTGGCCTTGTACCATCGTCATCAGTACTGTGTGTATATATATATGTGTGTGTGTGTGTGGGGGCTTGTACCATTGTCATCAGTACTGTGTGTGTGTGTGTGTGTGTGTGTGTGTGTGGCCTTGTACCATTGTCATCAGTACTGTGTGTATATATGTGTGTGTGTGTGGCCTTGTACCATCGTCATCAGTACTGTGTGTATATATATATGTATGTGTGTGTGTGGGGGCTTGTACCATTGTCATCAGTACTGTGTGTGTGTGTGTGGGGCCTTGTACCATCGTCATCAGTACTGTGTGTGTGTGTGTGTGTGTGTGTGTGGCCTTGTACCATTGTCATCAGTACTGTGTGTGTGTGTGTGTGTGTGTGTGTGGCCTTGTACCATCGTCATCAGTACTGTGTGTATATATGTGTGTGTGTGTGGGTGGCCTTGTGCAATCGTCATCAGTAATGTGTGTGTGTGTGTGTGTGTGTGGCCTTGTACAATCGTCATCAGTATGTGTGTGTGGCCTTGTACAATTGTCATCAGTACTCTGTGTGTGTGTGTGTGTGGCCTTGTACAATCGTCATCAGTACTGTGTGTGTGTGGCCTTGTACAATCGTCATCAGTACTGTGTGTGTGTGTGTGTGTGGCCTTGTACAATCGTCATCAGTACTGTGTGTGTGTGTGTGTGGGGCCTTGTACAATCGTCACCAGTACTGTGTGTGTGGGGCCTTGTACCATCATCATCAGTACTGTGTGTGTGTGTGTGTGTGTGTGTGTGTGGGGCCTTGTCCCATCGTCATGAGTACTGTGTGTGTGTGTGTGTGTGTGTGTGTGTGTGTGGCCTTGTACCATCGTCATCAGTACTGTGTGTATATATGTGTGTGTGTGTGTGTGTGTGTGTGTGTGTGTGTGTGTGTGTGTGTGTGTGTGTGTGTGGCCTTGTACCATTGTCATCAGTACTGTGTGTGTGTGTGTGTGGGGCCTTGTACCATCGTCATCAGTACTGTGTGTGTGTGTGTGTGTGTGTGTGTGTGGCCTTGTACCATTGTCATCAGTACTGTGTGTGTGTGTGTGTGTGTGTGTGTGTGTGTGTGTGGCCTTGTACCATCGTCATCAGTACTGTGTGTATATATGTGTGTGTGTGTGGGTGGCCTTGTGCAATCGTCATCAGTAATGTGTGTGTGTGTGTGTGTGTGTGTGGCCTTGTACAATCGTCATCAGTATGTGTGTGTGGCCTTGTACAATTGTCATCAGTACTCTGTGTGTGTGTGTGTGTGGCCTTGTACAATCGTCATCAGTACTGTGTGTGTGTGGCCTTGTACAATCGTCATCAGTACTGTGTGTGTGTGGCCTTGTACAATCGTCATCAGTACTGTGTGTGTGTGTGTGTGTGGCCTTGTACAATCGTCATCAGTACTGTGTGTGTGTGGCCTTGTACAATCGTCATCAGTACTGTGTGTGTGTGTGTGTGTGGCCTTGTACAATCGTCATCAGTACTGTGTGTGTGTGTGTGTGGGGCCTTGTACAATCGTCACCAGTACTGTGTGTGTGGGGCCTTGTACCATCATCATCAGTACTGTGTGTGTGTGTGTGTGTGGGGCCTTGTCCCATCGTCATGAGTACTGTGTGTGTGTGTGTGTGTGTGTGTGTGTGTGTGTGTGTGTGTGTGTGTGTGGCCTTGTACCATCGTCATCAGTACTGTGTGTATATATGTATGTGTGTGTGTGTGTGTGTGTGTGTGTGTGTGTGTGTGTGTGTGTGTGGCCTTGTACAATCGTCATCAGTATGTGTTGTGTGTGTGTGTGTGGCCTTGTACAATTGTCATCAGTACTCTGTGTGTGTGGCCTTGTACAATCGTCATCAGTACTGTGTGTGTGTGTGTGGCCTTGTACAATCGTCATCAGTACTGTGTGTGTGTGTGTGTGGGGGGGGCCTTGTACAATCGTCATCAGTACTGTGTGTGTGTGTGTGTGTGTGTGGCCTTGTACCATCATCATCAGTACTGTGTGTGTGTGGGGCCTTGTACCATCGTCATGAGTACTGTGTGTGTGTGTGTGTGTGTGTGTGTGTGTGTGTGTGGCCTTGTACCATCGTCATCAGTACCGTGTGTATATATGTGTGTGTGTGTGGGGGGGGGCTTGTAAAATCGTCATCAGTACTGTGTGTGTGTGTGTGTGTGTGTGTGTGTGTGTGTGTGGCCTTGTACCATCGTCATCCGTACTGTGTGTATATATGTATGTGTGTGGGGGGGGCTTGTACAATCGTCATCAGTACTGTGTGTGTGTGTGTGTGTGTATGTGTGTGTGTGTGGCCTTGTACCATCGTCATCAGTACTGTGTGTGTGTGTGTGTGTGTGTGTGTGGGTGTGGGTGTGGTCTTATACCATCGTCGTCAACAGCGATTGTGCGCTTGAGTGCGTTTCTGCGAGGTCGAGAATACACACACCCCTCCATGTTCTCATATGACTCCCCATCTGTAGAGAGAAAGAAACAAAACCGCATGAAGAACCAAGCGCTGTGTGTGTGTGTGTGTGTGTGTGTGTGTGTATGTGTGTGTGTGTGTGTTTACCAGTATCTGTTAAGGTATGAGGAGTCTGAAGTCGATCATTCTGATTCTGCCCATGTACTGCCCCTGCATCTCCCACTGCATCAGGGGTAATGTAGTCTAAACCAAAAGACAGTAGACTACAGTAAACTCTAATCATCTCCCACTGCATCAGGGGTAATGTAGTCTAAACCAAACCAGTAAATTACACGTTTGCCTGTATTCCTTTCTCTCTCTACCTCTTAGACACATATAAGTGCACGCGCGCGCGTACACACACACACACACACACACACACACACACACATACTGACCTTCATCTGGAGTTACATAATATGTCACTTTATCCTGATTGCTGTATATGGCTGCAGTAACATTCTCATAGGACTGGGCCTCTTCTGTGAGCACGCACACACACACAGTTGTGTTAACTCTTTAGCTGAGAAATATTAACAATAGTACTACATAACTAAAGTGGGCATGATTTACGTTTTTCAAGATTAGATTGTTTGTCCACAAAAGGTTCAGGACATCCTGGGCTGAAACACACACACATATAAACACGTCACCATACAGTCTCTAATATTCTAATAGTAGATCAGAGATACACAGTGAAAAGAGAGACTGTTAGGGAGTAAGTCTGTACCCTTTATCAGTCTGTCTTGCTGTGGTTCCATTCATTTGTCTCTTCATAGCTGAAAACCGTCTTCCTGTGGTACAGCAAAAACAATCAAAACAAGACCGAGAGAAAAAGAGAGAGAATCTACATGCAAAGTGTCAATTTAAAAACCTGCTCATGCAAGCACAATCACATACACACACACATGTGTGTGTGTGTGTGCTTGTGTCAGCATGTATGTGTATGTATGTACTTGTTCTTCTTGCATGTGTGTATTTTCTGTAGTTGTGCGTGTGTCTGTGTTTGTGTTTAAGTGTTCACACACATGTGTGTGCGTCCATGCTTCCATGTGTATGCCATGTGCTTGCATGTGTTTGTATGTGTGTCTGTGTGCTCATGCGCCTGTGCATGTTAAGTGCTTGCGTCCGTGTGTGCGCTTGCGTGTGTGTGCACTCACTTTTTCTGTGACTCTGTGTTTTACAGACTAGTGAGAACAGCAGCAGTCCCAGCACAAAGGCAAAAGAAGGAACCGTGTACAAAATCCAGTCAGGACGGACACCTTCACACACACCCACACACACACACACACACACACAGTTTAACAATGCATGTCCATGTTAAGATAGCAGAGAAACACAAAGCTGACACATCATTACCTCCTGAGTGTGGGGTCTTCGCTGGCATGGTTATGTTGGGCGTACCTACTGCAGCATCTGAAAGCCAAAGTGCAATAATAACAGGAGTCACAGAAATACACAAAGAGACACACCAGGAAGACTGAACAAACAGGACAAACCCCGGCTACAGGACACCGCTCGCTCAGGACAAACCCCGCCTACAGCAGGACACCGCTCGCTCAGGACAAACCCCGCCTACAGGACACGGCTCGCTCAGGACAAACCCCGCCTACAGGACACAGCTCGCTCAGGACAAACCCTGCCTACAGGACACGGCTCGCTCAGGACAAACCCAGCCTACAAGACATCACTCACTCAGGACAAACCCCACTTACAGGACACCACTCGCTCAGGAGAAACCTGACTTACAGGACACCACACACTCAGGACAAACCCTGCCTACAGGACACCGCTCACTCAGGACAAACCCCGCCTACAGGACACCGCTCGCTCAGGACAAACCCCGCCTAGAGGACACCGCTCGCTCAGGACAAACCCCGCCTACAGGACACCGCTAGCTCAGGACAAACCCCGCCTACAGGACACCACTAGCTCAGGACAAACCCCGCCTACAGGACACAGCTCGCTCAGGACAAACCCTGCCTACAGGACACGGCTCGCTCAGGACAAACCCAGCCTACAAGACATCACTCACTCAGGACAAACCCCACTTACAGGACACCACTCGCTCAGGAGAAACCTGACTTACAGGACACCACACACTCAGGACAAACCCTGCCTACAGGACACCGCTCACTCAGGACAAACCCCGCCTACAGGACACCGCTCGCTCAGGACAAACCCCGCCTAGAGGACACCGCTCGCTCAGGACAAACCCCGCCTACAGGACACCGCTAGCTCAGGACAAACCCCGCCTACAGGACACCGCTAGCTCAGGACAAACCCCGCCTACAGGACACCACTCGCTCAGGACAAACCCAGGCTACCGGACACCACTCGCTCAGGACAAACCCCACTTACAGGACACCACTCGCTCAGGAGAAACCCCACTTACAGGACACCACTCGCTCAGGACAAACCCCGCCTACAGGACACCACTAGCTCAGGACAAACCCTGGCTACAGGACACCGCTCGCTCAGGACAAACCCTGCCCACAGGACACCGCACGCTCAGGACAAACCCCGCCCACAGGACACCGCTAGCTCAGGACAAACCCAGCCTACAGGACATCACTCGCTCAGGACAAACCAAGCCTACAGGCCATCACTCGCTCAGGACAAACCCAGCCTACAGGACACCGCTCGCTCAGGACAAACCCTGCCTACAGGACACCGCTCGCTCAGGACAAACCCCGCCTACAGCAGGACACCGCTCGCTCAGGACAAACCCCGCCTACAGGACACCGCTAGCTCAAGACAAACCCCGCCTACAGGACACCACTCGCTCAGGACAAACCCAGGCTACCGGACACCACTCGCTCAGGACAAACCCCACTTACAGGACACCACTCGCTCAGGAGAAACCCCACTTACAGGACACCACTCGCTCAGGACAAACCCTGCCCACAGGACACCGCTAGCTCAGGACAAACCCAGCCTACAGGACATCACTCGCTCAGGACAAACCCAGCCTACAGGACACCACTCGCTCAGGACAAACCCAGCCTACAGGACATCACTCGCTCAGGACAAACCCAGCCTACAGGACACCACTCGCTCAGGACAAACCCTGCCTACAGGACACCGCTCGCTCAGGACAAACCCTGCCTACAGGACACCACTCGCTCAGGACAAACCCCGCCTACAGGACACCGCTAGCTCAGGACAAACCCCGCCTACAGGACACGGCTTGCTCAGGACAAACCCCGCCTACAGGACACGGCTCGCTCAGGACAAACCCTGCCCACAGGACACCGCACGCTCAGGACAAACCCCGCCCACAGGACACCGCTAGCTCAGGACAAACCCAGCCTACAGGACATCACTCGCTCAGGACAAACCAAGCCTACAGGACACCACTAGCTCAGGACAAACCCTGCCTACAGGACACGGCTAGCTCAGGACAAACCCCGCCTACAGGACACCGCTCGCTCAGGACAAACCCCGCCTACAGGACACGGCTCGCTCAGGACAAACCCCACCTACAGGACACCGCTAGCTCAGGACAAATCCCGCCTACAGGACACCACTCGTTCAGGACAAACCCAGCCTACCGGACACCACTCGCTCAGGAGAAACCCCACTTACAGGACACCACACACTCAGGACAAACCCCGCCTACAGGACACCACTAGCTCAGGACAAACCCCGCCTACAGGACACCGCTAGCTCAGGACAAACCCCGCCTACAGGACACCGCTAGCTCAGGACAAACCCCGCCTACAGGACACGGCTCGCTCAGGACAAACCCCGCCTACAGGACACGGCTCGCTCAGGACAAACCCCGCCCACAGGACACGGCTAGCTGAGGACAAACCCCGCCTACAGGACATGGCTGGCTCAGGACAAACCCCGCCTACAGGACATGGCTCGCTCAGGACAATCTCAGCCTACAGGACACGGCTCGCTCAGGACAAACCCCACTTACAGGACACCACTCGCTCAGGAGAAACCCCACTTATAGGACACCACACACTCAGGACAAACCCTGCCTACAGGACACCACTAGCGCAGGACAAACCCTGCCTACAGGACACCGCTCGCTCAGGACAAACCCCTCCTATAAGACACCACTCGCTCAGGACAATCCCTGCCTACAGAACACCACTCGCTCAGGACAAACTCCACCTGCACAAGCGTCCCAACACAAAGATCTTCGCTAAGTGGCATATCACAATGAACACTAATTTGAGATGATCTTAACACCAAAATGTCATTGTGTGTGTGTGTGTGTGTGTGCGCGCAGGTGTTACAACAATGGCCTTCTGCCCATGTATGCAACCACAAGCTAAATATAGTGTGTTCCTCACACATTTACATTCAGACTCCACACACAAACCAAAAGAATTTAAATATTACATGTGTATATAGCTATACAGCTTGTCAACAATAGCTATATTGTCTCTAAAAAGAGATAGAGGAACCTCCATAAGAAGATTATAAAGGAATCTTTAGATCTTTAGACACACACCAACTGTAACACATTACTGAATATTAAATGAACTGGTTTATTAGACCTTGACTGTGTAATCTCAGTTTCCTCAACACTCATACTATGGCAAGCAGACACACTTTAGTAAACTCATTTTGTGTGTGTGTGCGTGTGTGTGTGTGCATCTCACATCCCTTGAGAGTTGATAGTTCATTGCCTTCTGAGTAACACCCGCCATTTCACAATCCTTCATTCCTCCATTTCTTCTGCTGTGGCTGTATGGTCTTCTACAATGGCCACTGCCAGCAGCCTGTGTGTTACCAGGGGCCTCTGTCAGTCCGGGCCCTTGTGTGTTACCAGGGGCCTCTGTCAGTCCAGGCCCTTGTGTGTTACCAGGGGCCTCTGTCAGTCCAGGCCCTTGTGTGTTACCAGGGGCCTCTGTCAGTCCGGGCCCTTGTGTGTTACCAGGGGCCTCTGTCAATCCGGGCCCTTGTGTGTTACCAGGGGCCTCTGTCAGTCCGGGCCCTTGTGTTAGTGACTAACAAACGTAGAGACAGCAACCTTGTTGTTCAGTCTTACTGGCTTCTGCACTGCTGTAAACTACAGTCATCAGGGAAAGCGTGTGCTGTCGCTTCAAATTTCAACTGAAGCTCAGTTGAGTTGCTCCTGAAATGTTATGAGTGGAATAAAGGCTCTCATAGACTCAGATAATTTAAATGTAGAAACAGTGATGGGTTTACACTGGGTTCGTAATATCGTCTTTCGTCTGCCATGTGTACACTACCCTGGGAATTTGCCATGATATAGCCACACAGACACACACACACACACACACACACACACACACTGTTTCTTTACCTTGATTGTGTTTCTTCATCTTTGTGTTTCCAAGGCCTTGTGTGGTATATTCCATTTCTAAAAAACTGTATCTTCACACTTACACATCCACACACTAATGCTGGACAGGTTCAAAAACACAAAGAAAATGAACAGATGTGACGGAAGGCATGGTGAGAGAGAGAGAGAGAGAGAGAGAGAGAAAGAGAGAGAGAGAGAGAGAGATAAAAAAGCAGAAGCGAAAATGATTCACGCATGAATGCTCACAAACATATTACAAGGCCCAAACATCCTGTGTACACAGGAACACACTTAAGATCATGCTTCCCCTAAAAGAACATTAATCACATTAATCTAATCTTGTGAATGTGAATATTTATGAAAAATGGCTGTTCACCGGCAATACAAATTGACCAGATGGTGCGCTTGGGTCAAAGCACAGTGCTTGCGCTCATGAAAACCCCAACAGTGCCACACAACCAGTAGGACAGAGCATTCCATCAGGTAGAGGGCCAGAACACTCTTCCACACAGCGCATGCCCTGAGCCAGCATGATGCGGCTCAAGCGCAGAATCCTCCCGCGGTGTCCAGCACGGGGACTGTGCAGGTTCGGACATGGACTGATGCGTGGACGGAACAGTGGGATCCATCTATCATTAAGCATGGGAGTGCGTGGGGGTGTTTAGTTGATGGAAGAGAGACTGGTACATTGGTAAACTGGTACACTGGTAAACTGGTATACTGGTAAACTGGTACACTGATACACTGGTAAACTGGTACACTGGTACACTGGTATACTAGTACACTGGTACACCGGTAAACTGATACACTGGTACAGTGGTATACTGGTAAACTGGTATACTTGTACACTGATACACTGCTAAACTGATACACTGGTACAAAAGTATACTGGTAAACCGGTACACTGATACACTGGTAAACTGGTACACTGGTACACTGGTACACTGATACACTGGTAAACTGATACACTGGTACAGTGGTATACTGGTAAACTGGTATACTTGTACACTGATACACTGCTAAACTGATACACTGGTACACTGATACACTAGTAAACTGGTACAGTGGTACACTGATACACTGGTAAACTGATACACTGGTACAGTGGTACAAAAGTATACTGGTAAACCGGTACACTGATACACTGGTAAACTGGTACACTGGTACACTGATACACTGGTACACTGGTAAACTGATACACTGGTACAGTAGTATAATGGTAAGCTGGTATACTTGTACACTGATACACTGCTAAACTGATACACTGGTACAAAAGTATACTGGTAAACTGGTACACTGATACACTAGTAAACTGGTACAGTGGTACACTGATACACTGGTAAACTGATACACTGGTACAGTGGTACAAAAGTATACTGGTAAACCGGTACACTGATACACTGGTAAACTGGTACACTGGTACACTGATACACTGGTACACTGGTAAACTGATACACTGGTACAGTAGTATAATGGTAAGCTGGTATACTTGTACACTGATACACTGCTAAACTGATACACTGGTACAAAAGTATACTGGTAAACTGGTACACTGGTACACTGGTACAGTGGTACACTGATACACTGGTAAACTGATACACTGGTACAGTGGTATACTGGTAAACTGGTACAGTGGTATACTTGTACACTGATACAGTGGTATACTGGTAAACTGGTATACTTGTACATTGATACACTGGTACAAAAGTATACTGGTAAACTGGTATACTGAAACACTGGTACACTGTTACAATGGTAAACTGGTAAATACTGGAATTTGCAGGTTGGTGGAGAATAGGTTGACGACTGTGTGCGCGTGCCCATCACCCACGGGGATAACGGCGGGACGCTCGAGCCGGGCGCGTTACCATGGAAGTGTAGTGCATCGAGCATTTTACAGTCATCTTGCTGCATTTGTGTTATTGTTAGAGTTTCCGTCCTTCCTTTTTCCACGCATCTTTCAGTAAGCATTAAAACGGTCCTTAAGTGTTTTATTCTGTGTTGGTTTGGGCGAGAAACGCCCCTCGTCAGCTGACTGGACGCGTGACATGGAACCTTCGTCCACTTCCTCTAACGGAGAGCTCGTGAGCTCGGGTCTGCTCGAGCAACAGCAGGAGTAGCTGCTCGGTAAACGCTCGTGAGCCCGCGTGTCCTCTGCTGCTGTGTTAAACGCTATGAGTTAGCGGTAAGTGTGTTTGTGTGGCTAACGTGCCTGGCTGGACGGTTATGTTATTATGTTATTGTGTTGTTGCGTTATTGTGTTGTGCTATGAGCACTCATGTGTCTGGCCTGTACTTTTAGAGCGCAGACCTTCAGCTCCTCTGCGCTGAAGTCTCTGTCGTCTGTATTGTCGACGCAGCTTTGCTTGATCGTCGTTTAACTCCTCTGGGTTACTGAAAGATATCGGCGTAAATCGCCGTAAAGGATTTATCAGTTCGATAAATCTTAAGCATGATAATGGCAGGTCAAAGTCAACTCTTAGGAGTGTGTGTGTGTTAAACTTTGAGGTAATTAACGCAGACTCTTAAGGATGGATGGACGGACATTCCCTGTTTCTTCCAGACTTGTATCACCTGTGTATAAATCTTGGGTAACAACAGCTTCACATTTTCTAGAATGCAAACTTTCAATTTTCAATGTTAAAATGTGTTTCTTATTTCTTCAGAACGAGTACAGGGACCTTGAGAGATGCCGTCCAATAAGAGTGTGTCAGATGCCCCAATCACTCAGTTTGTCAACTGCAGAATCCTCAGAGATCACAGTTTGCAAAGGTGCGTATACACCCCCCTCCCACACACGGATCAGATTGCCAAATTGTGATTTTCTTTTAATCGCTAGAGTGTGTTTGATATTGTATAATCTATGTGTGTAATCAGTGTGCGATCTTGTCTGTGTAGGGAAGACCTGTGGGTTCGGGAGGGTAAGATTTTGAACCCTGAGAAACTGTTCTTCGACGAGCAAGGTTTTGCCGACCATAAAGTTGACTGTGGAAATAAAATAATTGCGCCTGGATTTATAGATGTACAGATCAATGGTGAGACGCCACCAACACGGTGGAACTCAACAAACATAAAACCGTGTCATTGGAATGCTTTAAATGCCACGTTGCCTCCACCCTTTACAGGCGGGTATGGCGTCGACTTCTCTCAGGTCACCAGTGACATCAAAGGGGGTGTGGCTTTGGTGGCCAGAAGAATTCTGGAACACGGGGTCACCTCGTTTTGCCCCACCCTGGTGACGTCTCCTCCAGCCATTTACAAGCAGGTACAGGCGCAAACGTCCTCTGCCCTGTAACGCCGATGAGGGATCAGTTCATCACATCACAACCAGCACCACAAGTTCATTAACATTTACAGCCAAGACTGTTTTCAGATCAGCAGAGAAAGGCTGACCCCGCCGCGTATCTTTTTCTGCTTGTAGTAGCACAACTGATATGCACAAATATTTGCAGTTTGTTAAAACATTACATATGTAATTACAGAAAACACATACTGCACATGTACATAAACATGACGCATGCAAACTCATATCATGCATCATACATGAAAGTGTTTTTTTTTTTTTTTTTACACACACACACACTTCCACACGCTGTGGTCTGCATGAAGCACCTGCCTGGCGTAACCATGACCCCTGACCCTGTAGGTCATCCCGGAGGTCACGCTGACAGACGGGGGTGAAGAGGGGGCTGGAGTGCTTGGTGAGACCCTTAGCTACTGTCTTGTCTGAAGAACCGCTGCAGATCTGTTTTTTGGAAACAACCAAAGATCCAATT
>NC_137502.1:35057055-35114555 GCF_041902795.1 Electrophorus electricus | reverse complement strand
CACCGCCTTCTCGCGGTGTGGGGTTGAATAAACGCTGTTGGGTTACGTCCTCGCTCTCATTCTTCTCACCCTGTTCAGAAGGACCCACAGCTTTTGTGGTTTTAAGAAAAGCACAATCTTTATTGGTAAAACTGATTTTTATTCCATGTGTCGTCATGGCCACCTGGGGTTAGACCAAGAACAACCACGGTTAATATTGCTCTCTGTTCTTCTGCTGTTGAAATGTCACTGTAAAAGGAGTAGATTCTTAAAAGCATCTACTAGGGGCATCAGCAATGCAGCCATATTGGCTGCATGGCTCCAGTGTGAAGGGGGGGTGCTTTATGTGGAGAACTCTGGTACACGATTGGTCCACCGGGTCACGTGGTTGATCTCATTGGTCTTTGCTTGATGTCAGTGAATGAGGCGCTCTGATTGGTCCTCTAGGAATAATGTTAGTGAATGAGGGTCTCTGATTGGTCCTCTAGGAACGAGCAAGGAGCTGCAAGTGGTGGTCATCAGTCAGCCCAGGAAAGTGGAAATGAAAACACTAGTATCCAGATTCAAAGTAGCATGCCACCAGCGGTCAGGGAAATACAGTACCTAATAGAGAGACACACATTTTAATTAATCAAAATCCATATATAGAAGTATATCTAAAATATATATCTCTACATCTGAGAATGAAAATATGTAAGTGAATATTTTGTGTTGAATGGCTTTGGCTGCGTGGGTAATTACCTCCCCCGGTCTGATGGTACACTCCAGTGGTCTGTTCCAAAGCTCCAGGTTGGGATAGGAGTGTGTGACCCAGGACAAAGTGGTGTGGTTGGGGTGGAACTCCGGAGCCTCATCAGGAGGGTAGAGGAACCACCGCTGTAACACACACACAGCTTAATACAGCATTTTTTTCGCCCCATGGCTGCTTATTAAAAGGTGCAATCACACACCTTTCGACCATAGATGACTTCTGAGTATCCAGGACCATGCCAGTGGAACGGTACTCCTGTACCTGGACCTGCGAGAGAGGGAGTACAGAACAGGAGAACCAGCTGTGTCTAATCAGCAGATTCTTCTAGAGTTAGATGCAACACCAGACCATAACACTTCTTTGAGCTTGGTGGACGTCCCATTCAAAACCACTGGCGCTAACGTGGAGTTGGTCCCCCCACCTTTTCTAGCAACAGCCTCCATTATTCTGGTTTCCACAAGACTCCAGTGTGTGTGTGTTTGGGGGGAGATTTGTGTCCATTTGTTCCAAGGTGCATTTGTGAGGTCAGACACCGAATTTGGACAGGAAGGCCTGGCTCAGCATCGACATTCTACATCATCCCAAAGGTGTTCAGTGGGGTTGGTCAGGGTTCAATGCTGGCTGCTGGAGTTCCTCCACACTAAACTCAACCGTGTTTTCATGGACCTCGCTATGTGCACAAGGATACAGTCAGGCTGGAGCTGGGAAGGTCTTCCCTAAAATCTTGCCATAAAGTGCAAAGCATGTAATTGTCTAAAATGTCTTGGTATGCTGTGGCATTAACGTTTCCCTTCACTGTAACCAAGGGATCCACCCTAATCCAGGAAAAACAGCCACAGACCATGATCCTTCATCCACATTGTGCATTCCAGTAGGTGGGATCCTCCATCAGACTGCCAGATAGTCAAATGTGATGGATCAGTCCAGAGAACACAAACACACTTCCACTCTTCTAGAGTCTAGCATTGGTGTGCTTCACTCCAGCCAACGCTTGACCTTGTGCATACTGACCTCATGCTCGGTGTGCTACCAGTGCTGGTCTATGGAGATTGTATGACTGTGATTTTATACACCTGTTAGCCATACCAGAGACTAAAACACCTCAGCAGAATAAATAGGAGAGGTGGCCACGTGTTTATGTACACATGTGGGTGTGTGGATGTGTACCTGCGATGCCAAAGCTGTATGCTGGGCTTGTGTAAGGTAGATGGTAAGGTGGAGCTTTGTACTTCTCAAACAGAGAGTGCCACTCAGTGAAGTTATTGTCCCCAAAGAAGTACAGTGTATCTGGAACATAGATAGTTTAGTAGTGTGTGTGTGTGTGTGTGCGTATGTAGGAGTGAGAGAGAGACCAGGTGCTGGTACTTACCACTGCCCAAAGTATCTTCTGACTGAGGATTCAACAGGAACTTAACAAAATCTTTAAACTGCACATCCACTACAGACAGAGGTTACAATAGCAGTCAGTATGGTAAGGATGTGTACAAGTGTGTTTCAAAAATGCTGGTGTCTGTGTTCATGTATAGTAGTAGGTGAATAGCATGTTGTGCACCTTTCCTGTACGAGTGTGTGTTGGCAGTACTCAGTCGAACTCTTTTATCGCTATACTCCCTCAGTAAGTTGGTCTTGGTACACAACAAGCGGAACTTCTGAAAACACCCATCACAAAACATCATGCTGAATGTAGAACACACACTGATCATATAAGTGAAGGTGTCCATTAAGATGGACACAGCTACCAGGCTTAGAACTATACAAGCATCTGGTCATAGCAGAGACACCATATGGGTTACAACCATGTTACAACAAAACTTGTGTTAGGAAAAGACCATGTCTTACTGCATTATCTGTGATGTCTCTTAGTATCACAGGCTTAGTGTAGGCATATCTGTCAAAGGAAAACACACGCACATACAGGATTCCATAGATCACGCATGTTAATGCGGGTTAGCTCTGGCAGATGGTATGTTGGAACTTAGGTAGATGGCTGGACCGATGGACCGACTTACTCGTGTATAAACTCTGCGTGTGTGATTGAATTCACATCTCGGATGTCCACGTTGCATCGTCCTTCATCACTAAGACTAGACTCCAGTCCCCTGGAACGAAGCACGGTTATGGCGTCTTTAACGCCGGTATAACGCGGAAACACACACAGATGCCTCCAGCATGCAACGGTGCGGAGTACTGAGCTGCTGCGAGACAGTCCAATAAAGCGAGGGCTTGTTGCACAACCTTACCACCCGCCGTTGTCCCCGGGCGCTTGACCTGAAGCCTGCAAGCGAATCAGAAGAAGGAAAAAGATGAAAGGGTCAAAGCAGTCCATGTGCGCTCCTGGCAATCAGACAGGTGAGCAGGTCCTGAACACTGACGAGACTTCCCGGGGTCAGGTGTTCAGTGGCCAATGAACGGCGGCCACGTCAGGTTTAGGGCGGGAACTGTTACAACATTCTCTTAATCGTTATGTGTGCCACAGTTTGAAATGTTTGGTTTCCTAAACCCAACCGGTAACAGCAAATATGAAACGAAAACGAAACCGTTTGTGTCAATCCATTTGTCATTCGGTACTTTAGTGATAGGAACCAATATTCCGGGCGGACCCAGAGAGCGGAGACTGGCGGAAGCGAATAGGGACGCACAGAGCCGGCTGTGGGCGGGTTTTCGGCATGTGCGTGGTAGTGTGGCGGAGCTGAGAGGTTACATACCACTGTGGGGTTATAGCCTCACTCTCCGGGGTTGTATACTCACTCTCAGGGTTATAGCCTCACTCTCCGGGGTATAGCCTCACTCTCCGGGTTATAGCCTCACTCTCCGGGGTTTCTTTACTCTTTATTTCTCCTCTTAATATATGCCGTAGCAGCGGAAGCTCATTCGCGAGGGAGACGTTTCTATCCCCGTGCCCGTGACCCGCGTGATTAAGGTAGGATCGGTTAAGTTTGTTTACGTCCGCGAAAGCGTGTCAGGAAGGTTATTATGACGTGAGTAGAACGCGTGTCAGGAAGGTTATTATGACGTGAGTAGAACGCGTGTCAGGAAGGTTATTATGACGTGGGTAGAACGCGTGTCAGGAAGGTTGTTATGACGTGAGTAGAACGCGTGTCAGGAAGGTTGTTATGACGTGAGTAGAACGCGTGTCAGGAAGGTTATTATGACGTGGGTAGAACGCGTGTCAGGACGGTTATGACGTGGGTAGATCGGCCGGTATGTCCCTCGCGTGTGAGATACATGTCTATATGACTAGCTTACTAATGAGCTAGTTACAAGTCCTCACTACTGTTCTTCCCTGCTAACTGTGAAACGTGGATACTGTGATAGTTGGGCAAATGTATAGATAGATGGTTTTACACTAAATACCCATATTGTTCAATTATATAATTATATTAGCTGGCTAGCTAGGTAGCGTAAGTTATGTTTGGGGTGTCGAGCAAGACCCGTTGGATTGCTGTGAAAAGCAAGAGAGAAATATTATTACAGAGGGAAATAAGCTGACTTTAAGTTCCGAGCATTGTTAAGTTTGTATGCCTGCAACCTAATATTCACACTACACATCCAATCATTTATATTCTGAAGGTAAAAGGGTATGTGTGTCCCGTGTGCGTCTGTTTTCTGTGCTGTTAGGTGGAGCGCCGTTATCGAGCTGAACTGACGCGGGATGGTGGGGTATGACCCGGCCTCTAGGAGCGAAGCTCTCACCCCGGAGGAGGCGGCCCTGGCCGGGTCAGCGGCCGGCATGGTGACACGAGCACTCATCAGCCCTCTGGACGTGGTCAAGATCAGGTTTCAGGTAGGGCCAGAAAAAAGTGAGGAAACTGAGTAAAACCTCAGTGGAAACAGGAAAAATAAGAAATCAGTTTATCACGGGGACCGGGGTTCACATGACTGTTACGGTAGCCATTCTCAAGTGAAAGTTTTACACCGTCCATTGCTCACACTGTAGGCTTCTGTAAACCGAAGGAACAGAAGTTAATAAGTAAATTTTATACACAGAGCACATTTAACATGAACGCTTCGAGCTGTACGGAATTAAGCCAAAGACTTGACCTAACATAAAACCATAAAACTGACTACAGACGCTTCTGTAAATTGTAAATAAGCCTTTGCTGAGTGTGGAAAGAGTGAGTGTGGCCGAGGCATGACTCGCTTTATGAGGAATGTATGGGCGATTTCACACAAACAGCACCATGCCCACGCCGGCACGGAGTGGCTCAGCCTTTCAGGATTTCAGCATTGCAGCTTTGTTGATTTGTTGCAGTCTTTCTTACTTTCAACACCTGCTGTGTTTGCTCATCACTTGTATTCTGAATATTTTCGTGGTTATCTCTGTTCTGTTTGCTGGTGTTTATTTCTGCTGGTGTTCATCTTGTGTTTGCGGGCTCTGTAGCTGCAGATTGAGCAGGTGTCCTCCTGGAAGCCACAGGGGAAGTACTCCGGTGTGGTGCAGGCATTCCGCTGCATCCTGGCTGAGGAAGGGCCGGCTTCTCTGTGGAAGGGTCACGTTCCTGCCCAGCTGCTGTCCGTTCTCTACGGAGCCGTTCAGGTAACGCCGGCACTCACGGCTCACGCTGGGGCCCACATGCTGCTCCTGTGTTGTCTTGCATGAAGAAATGAATGACTGATGGTGAAGGAGAGTCAGTTTAGGTTACATGGTGTTAGTGTGTGTTGACCCATTCTGGGTTAAACTGGTTAGTGTTTGTGTTGGCTGAAATGTGGATAAAAGTCTGAACGAGTCCTCTCTTCCTCTCTGTTTCTCTCACTCTCTCTCTCGCTCGCTGTCTGTCTCATGGTGCTGCCTTCCTTGAGTAAAGTTCCTAACTCTTTAAACAGATACCCCAGCGTTCTCTTCTGCGTTCTCAGCTGGCAGAGGTCTCTGACTGGTGCCACTACTCACCCTTTTCCCTGCTGATGTTGTTGTGTGCAGTTTGCCACGTTCGAGGCTCTGACTGAGCTGGTTCATAAGAGCCAGTCCTACAACTGCCAGACGCCTGGTGTGCACTTTTTGTGCGGTGGCATCGCAGCCTGCTCGGCAACGGTTGCCTGCCAGCCGTTCGACACACTCCGCACACGCTTCGCTGCTCAGGGGGAACCCAAGGTACCGGCCACACACATACACACACACACATACATACAAGGTGCTTATAGCCTTCAAGCACTGATTACATGAATTAGGCTGCAGATCTTGTTGTGATCTGTCTTTTGTAAAATAAATCTATAAATAAATGACAAACACAAATAAATCAGTGGATATTTTGCTGGATTTGGAACAAAAGTGCGAGTAGTCTATCATTAACACTTCTGCATGTTCATACAAACATGCTAATGTTACGTGCTGATGTGGCTGTCTCGGCGTGACCAGGTGTACCGGAACCTCCGTCATGCTGTGTACACCATGTACTGCAAGGAAGGGGCGCTCACCTTCTACAGAGGCCTTACCCCCACTCTGGTGGCCGTGTTCCCTTACGCTGGCCTCCAGTTCTTCTTCTACAACATTCTTAAAACATTGCTGGACAGCGACAGCGGCACATGGAAAGGTCAGCACCAGCAGAGAGGGCAGTTTCAGAGCAGAGCTTCTCGGGCCTGCATGGCTGGCCCAGGTGTGCTGGGAGGCGGGGCAGGGTAAATATGTTGACTGGCAGGGCCTCCCAAAGGACTGGATAGTGGACCTGTGTTGTCCCGTGGTCCGCCGAGGCCGTGGGAGTCAACGTGACCACGCCAGCAGGGCAGTGATCAGGTCATAAATGAGTGCCGGTCCCCCTGCAGGTGGCCTGCAGAGCCTGCTCAGTGGCAGCATCGCTGGGGTCATCAGCAAGACCATGACCTACCCCTGCGACCTCTTCAAGAAGAGACTGCAGGTGGGGGGCTTTGAAGAGGCCAGGCTCTCCTTTGGACAGGTATGCCACTCACAGCGCACCTGACTCGCCTCTGCTGCTCAGTTACGCCCTGCAGGACAGGTAGAGCTTACGGCTCACACGTCGGTCACATGCAATGCTTTTGGAACTAGAACATTTTACAGAATTCTTACTTTGAAAGTGAGAGTTCAGTGAGGTGTTTCTGGTTCAGTCCTCACACTCAGAGCAGGTAATCCTTAAAAATCAAGTTTGATCTGATCCGGTCCGGTCCAAACCCAGTTTGGTTCATTCCACGTAAGCTATGGTGAAATAGACACAAAACAATAGCTTGTCACTAGTCCCATGGTGCAACACGAAGCAGTCGACTTGTGGTGGACCGTGGTGCGTTCTCATCAGGAGAGTAACAGCAGAGATGTCAAGAAAGCCCCTTAGCAGGCAGGTCCAGTACTGTGTGTGTGCGCGCGCGTGATGCCATGGTGTGGTGGCGCCCCCTGCAGGTTCGGACGTACCATGGCTTTGTAGACTGCATGGTGCGGATAGCCAGAGAGGAAGGACTCCGCGGATTCTTTAAGGGCCTCTCACCCAGCCTGCTGAAAGCATCTCTGTCCACGGGCTTCACCTTCTTCTGGTACGAGTTCTTCGTCAGCACCATCACCAGCCTGAAGGGGAGCCAGTGAGCAGAGCGATGGATTGGAGCAGAGGCTGAAGAAGACGGCACAGGAGAAGACGATTTGGAAGCCGCTGTTGGGATGAATAGAACGTAATACAGCAGTGTGTGTCGGGTGTGTTAGGGCACTTGTGTATAAGTAGGAATCGTGTATTTTGTATGGAGATGAGTCAAAGTGTGTATGAACTCCTCCGACTGGATGTATTGTTGTAGTGACTTCACTAGAAGTCACGTCTTCTCTGCCCCACGTCATCCTATGCTGATTAAAAGTGACTTAAGTGATCTCTGGTGGCTAACTCAGTCAGTTACCATGACAACATGAATTTTCATTCGCATCCAGTCACGGCAGCTTTGGTTGGCTGCGCTGCACTTTGATAAGACTCTTCTTTTATTTGAATGTCTTGGAGCTGGTCTGTGTCGTCAGGGAGAGTCTGAAAGATTGAGTAGAATGTTGATGCTTGGGTGGGGTCTTGTGAAAACACGTGCAGGTATTCGTCCGTGATCCACTCTCCGGCTCTGAAACTTATCCATGTTTTTAGATGCAATATTTATCATTTTAAGAGACTTTTACAGCATATAAGGTGGTCAATTATCTGTCCACTTTATATGCACAGACACGGGTACCTCAGAGTGCTTTTTCTACAGTGTTTTATCGCTTAAATATGTGGTTGCTTCAATATTTAACATTAGTTTTTGTATCTTTCTGTGTCATGTCTCTGAAATACATTTTAAAATATTTATTTGGTTCACCTGTGAAATCCACAGCAGTTACCTGTCATTTGGATTGCTGTGTGTGTTAGGTCATTAGGCTCTCTAAAGGGTCATGTCCCAGTACTCCACTTTAGGGGTCACAAATTCAGTCTTTTTTTAATCTCATTGGCCACTGGTTCTCAATGGCCATTGGTTATCACCAAATATGTGTTTTGAACCTTACAGCCCTGATTTACTGAAAATTAAACAAGTGATATTTTTTATCATCTTTAACAAAGGGAAAAAAAACCACTGCCTTTTTAGTAGCGTCAGTATAAATCTAAATCTATAAATCTTTGTTTTAAAAGACGTTTTTTTTGTTACTGTATAAATATGGTTCAGAGATTATTTATCCATTCAGTACAGAGAGAATTGTGTTTCTGTTTATATGTACAGGTGTGTGTGTGTGTGTGTGTGTGTGTGTGCGTGTGTGTGTGCGTGCAAGAAGTAGCTTCTTTCTTCAGATATTTGTAAAATTATTTTTTACCAAAACAATAAAACAAGAGTTGTGTATAAAGTTGTTTTTTCTCTCCACTGTGTTTGAAACAGGGAAGTCTCTGCTCCATTATTTCAAAAATAATAATGCTATAATACTAAAAACAATTGTACAGTGTATATGCAGCATCCATGTGACATTTGAGTCACATGTTTTGAGTAGTGGGAATTACATAATTTCCTTATAGTACCCAGAACATATTTATCTATTTATTCAGACAGCTCTCTCTATTCACTGACAGAACCTGTACAGAATCTTTCTATTTCCTTATACATACGTTTCCCTGTATCCTGTATGAATCATCTGTAATTGGTGACACAGGATAGCAAGTAATGACAAGACCTGCATTGCACAAATTGTACAGAAACTTTATTTCCTTATAGAGAATTGGTGATAGGATTATTCTAACTCATCAGGAGAGCACGGTGTCTGCAAATATAAAGGAGCAATAGTCTTAAGTTTACATGTGTTAGAAGTACAATGCATGGTTGAATCTTGATGGTGCTCACTAGGTCAACAATACCAATTGCTCAATGTTTCTTTAAGTTGATGCCAAAGTCATTTGAATTATGAGGTATACTTAAAATATTTTTGTAGTATTATAATTTTACAAACTTTACAAATACTCACAGATGAGAAGCGGCAGACAATTTGCACACAGCGGACTATCAGTCAGAGACCACAGCCCCCTGGGGGAGTGCACCGGGTGCAGAGGTAGGGGAGGAGGTTAAGAGCAGGACAGAGCACCAACCATCACTGGACATACATGCACACATTCACACACATCTACATATACACTTACACACAGGTCCCATTCATACAGGACAATTTAGAGTATCCAGCCAAGTGGGAGGAAACCAGACACCCCACAGGAATCCCACACAGACCCAGAGAACATGGAAACTCCACTGATAGGAACTCGAACCCTAGACGCTAGTGCTGACAGGCAATCCTGCTAACCACCAAGCCACCATGCTGCACCAAAGAAGATAAGGTAGGTTTCACCAACTTTTTCTCTCAAGAAGTATAAAACTAGAGAAGCGTGACTGTTCAACATTTATTAAATTGGTTCTAACAGAAAGACATTATTACACTGAACAGACTTTAGGATGACTTACGATTCCAGGGTTGAGTAGTCAAGAAAGTTCAATTTGGCTTAAGTTTAATGTACTTAACAGCCAAACTTAGGGGTTCACCTCAGAGCCCCCAGGAACTAAACACGACTCGAGAAGTCCTGTGTCCTCCCACATTTATGCAACAGTCCACAAACACACGGCCACTTCGTGTGAAAAGGCATGCCGAGCATGGAGTACGCCCGCGGCTCTTCCGCTACCACCAGCGGAAGTGCGCGTAGGCTCTGTTGGCTTCGGCCATCTTGTGAAAGTCATGTTTGCGTTTGATGACGTTGCCCTCATTGGCGAAGGCAGCCAGCAGCTCCTGTGAGAGCTTCTCGTACATGTGCGTGCGCCGGTGTTTGTTATCCCGACACTCCGTAATCATCCACTTCATGGCCAAGAAGCGGCGGCGGCTGTCCGTCAGGGAAATGGGAACCTGAGTGGTGAGGGACTGCGTCATTAGAGCGGCAACAGTGACGCTCTGCTGACTTAATCAAGGCCTGGACTTCAGGTATCTGAAATCCAGCTAGATCAGCAGGGTCTCCGTGTGCAGGAGAGTTTAAATCACATGGAAACCAACATGCAGCAACAATACCTGCTACACAAAGACTTCATTGGGTTTCAAACCCCCAGACAGGCCCAATAGCTGATGTTTTTACCACTACTACACTGCAGTACAAGCTTTTCTTAAAAGAGACAGTGAAGACCAAGGCCTGCCCATGACACCAACCTGGTAGGACCTCCCACCCTTCTGGACGCTGGTCAGGCCGATGACGGGCCTGCAGTTCTCGATGGCCTGGTGAAAGATGGCGTAGGGGTTGCACTCGATGCCCTCACGCTCCGCTGCTGGGCCACTGTGGTACTTCTCCACCTGCTTCCTCTTTATCGCCTCCAGCGTCTAGTGTGTGAGAACAGCCAATCAGAGCCCTCTGTGAGCTCAGGAGTGCGAACATGGAAACCCCAGTATGACCCTTTAGGACTGGACTGCGATGCCTATGTGAGCTGCTCAGGCTGTGTTCCTTACCTGAGTCATTATTTCTCTCGCCAGGATTTTATTGCCATCCTGCATCATCATGTTGATGAATTTGCTGTTGGAAAAAAAAAAAGAAAAAAGAAAAAAAGAAGTATGAAACCAAAATATTCAAATTGGACCTGGAAGTAGATCAGCATTGTGCGTCTGGGGAAGAGTGGGATCCCCCCAGCTATTATCAGCATGAACAACCAGACTTGATATCCGTTACTTCTCTGGCTGCTGCATCATGTACTCTACTGTTTTATTGTGGCACATGTATTTTTATTTAACCACATACTTTATATATAAAGGTTTTTTAATTATTTACCGCCCACCTTCAAAGAGTAAGTGGTAAAATGATGTGAATAGAGACAGAGAGAAACATTGCTTGCAAAGCTGATGAAGGACAACTCCTCTCTCAATATATACTACGGTCCAAAGACAAACACCTGGTATGTGCTAACAAACCTCGCCAATAAAGCCTGGTTTTGCTCGCGTTTTGTTCCCACCACCTGGATTCGCAAATCAGCTCAAACCAGCAGGTAAAGTTGTCAACTGTATGCCAGAATCATGGCGGTACTTGTTTTATTTATTTATTTTAACTTAAACTCCGACACCCCTGATCTGAGATCACCTTATGATGGGGTCGTTGTACGGGGAGCTGTTGTCGTTGGCCCGGGCCGCTTTGATGGAGCGGGTGGTCTTCAGCTCCCTCTCCTCCGGAGTCAGCTCCGCCTCGGGGGCTGCGTACGCCTCCCTCCGAGGCTCCGGCTCCAGGTAGTACGGGTTATAACGACTCCAGCGCACCGGACACAGCCTGGCGGACACAGCAACAGATTTCAGTATAGCAGACTGCTGACCCAAGGCACGACCCCGGTTAGCCGCCGTAGCTAGCCTCGCTAACATTCACAGAATGACGTTGCAATGCCACTGCCGTACGCACATTTTAATTTTAATTTGATTAAGTTTTCAAAAGAGTATTTCGAATATCACTAATTTACATCATAAATTTACAATGTTTTGTTTACCTCGGAGTCCAAGGTTTCAAGAGACTGGCTATGGTAGCAGCCATGTTGAAAACTGTGCTACGCGCTGGTCAAGGACCCCAGCTGTGGTACTCCTTAATGCTGCCTGTTCAAAATAAAGCACCCCACCCCTTGCCAAAGACCCCAGCTCTGGTACACCTTAATGCTGCCTGTTCAAAATAAAGTGCCCTAGCCCTTGCCAAGAACCCCAGCTGTGGTATTCCTTAATGCTACCTGTTTAAAACAAAGCACCCCACTCCTTGTCAAGAACCCCAGCTGTGGTACTTCTAATGCTGCCTGTTTAAAATGAAGTGCCCCAACCCTCCATTAGTGCATGGTAAACATGTAATGTAGAGGTGAAGTATTAAACTGTCCTGTGCTATGGACCAGTGTTTCAGCTATGACATAAAAGCTTGGCATTCAAAAAGATCCTGGTTTCAGTTGGTGGAATGTTGGGTTTAATGTAATAAGTTCAGAAGAAGCAAGGAACTGAAAAAATTGTAATGTATTCATGTTATTAAAGACAGTGATTTTCTTCGAACAGTAATACCTCAAATATATTGTAATTTAGCATGTACGAGTACTCTGATCTCATCCATATTTTCACATATATACCATTCACTTCTCAGTCTAATCAATCAATCATTCACAGAATTAACAGCACCATGTGTGTGTGTGTGTGTGTATATGTGTATATATATATATATATATATATATATATATATATATTTATTTATTTATTTTTATTTTTTTTTATATAGTGCTTTTAGAATTGCAGACATGAACATTAAACAAGGTGGATGGGCTATAGGTGCAGCCCACCAGGAGCAGTTAAACATGACATATGGTTTATAGTGCGGTTGTACAGTGCGACGGCCACTCCGCCCTCAGTTCCTTGTTGACGTGGTAGTAGGTCCAGGCTACCACGGGAAACATGGTGATTCCAGCAGCAGTGCACAGCCTCAACCCCCCAACGCCACTTCTGAAAACGAGATAACGAGAAAACGAGATAAGAACATCCTACTAATCACCCTGCTAAATGTGAGTACCTATCCATATTGGGATGCTGGGTTGTCCATGAGCTGTTTCTTTAAAGCCATGCTGGAATTTTGTGTCCAGCAAGTACTGGAGCTCAGTACCAACAAGGAGCTAATAAAGTTTAACTGGAAGCATAACAGTGATTTACACACATTTAGTTTAAACTCAGGACCAACTCCCAGACTGGGACGTCAGGGACTATGAACAGAACATCTAAGACAGCAGCTGGCGCAGACACCTGCTCCTACCGAAACGCTGAGAGATGGCGTGATGTGTACGCATTGTACGGGCCTGGATCACTTACCGTCCAGAGCGTCGACACAGTAGCAGCCAGACTACAGTGAGCAGGAGGCCACAGAACTCCCTGTGAGCAATGAGACAGAAATCATTTCATCTCACACTGCTGAAGACGTCTAAGCAGGGCGATGGGAACCTTTCAGTTAAAATAAAAGTCTAAAACAACTTTGAGTGGTATGATTGGACAGCATGAAACATGCTTTCATAAACTCCTAATTACGCTAGCTGTTTAGTGCACTACAGGACAGGTTGCTTTCCAGGGGTTGGTGTGTTCAGCTGAGCGCATAACTAGGCTTCCTGACCTGCAGACCATCTACTACAAGAGGTGCTGGTGCCCAGCTTTGTCAACAACAGGCTGTTCTCTTTGGTGAGGGCAGGGAAGCACCCTTCAAGCCAAGCCACCCGGGCTCCAAACCAAGGCAGCAATTAGGACTACCTCACACACACACACACACACACACACACACACACACGATATACCAGACTCTTCCACTGCCTCACAGACACACATCATACAAAAGACTCTACCATTACCTCACACACACACACACACACACACACACACACACACAACACAGTAGAACAGAGGTACAGAATACCACTGCAGACTGCCACGCCATCAACACCAGTGACGGCTAGACAGGAGCAACTGAGGGTCAAGGGCCTTGCTCAGATGGCCAACAGCGGCAACCTGGTAACAGCTCGAACCAGCAACCTCCCAACCACTTAACCACTTTAGACATTCTATCCTTAAGTACTCTTAGTGTTTCATGTGAGCAGACAGTCATCACAGTATTTCACTGCTAGTTGTACCATGCATGGCTATGTATATGACAAATAAACTTTGATTTGATCTGGTCTGCTCCATGCATATTGGCCTCCTCCTCCTCAGGGTTGCATGCTACCTTCCTTCCTCTTGGTGGAAAATGTGTGTAACTCCATCTTTGTAAAGCGTCCAACCCAGCATAGCCCCAAGGGCAGTGGCCATCATGACGTGCAAATCAGCCACTCTCCTCCATGGAAGTGTCTCTGCAGAAAAACACCCGCACAGACGACACACTAAACAGGTGCAAACGCTGACCGCTGCGTGGCGTAGTTCTACTAGGTTACCGTCTCTTAGACCCCTACCTGTTATCTGTGGTCGGCAGCTGATTAAAAAGCACAGCCCCGCTGGGATGGCATAGCCTACCTGTACAAAAACAAAGGTGAGAGGCGTACGGCCACAGTAAAGTGAGTACGCATGGCTGGCTGTTTTCTCATGGTCGCGACCTCACCATCCATAAGCCCGCGTCGGGGTCGTTCATCTGTAAAGCAGGCGGGGAATCAATTACTCTGAGCGGCAGGGCGAAAACCGACTGGTTAGATGTGGCTGGAAGTGAGAGGAGGGTCGCTTGCCTGCACGTATGTTGCTAAAGCGAAAAACGCCGACATGACGAGGTTGCACAAGCGCCAGAGAGGCGAGCTGAGCTGCGCCATCGCACACGCACGGACCCCTGACCCCGCAGACCACCAGGAGGACCCGGATGTCGGTGTTACCACCGCGGCATTCTGGGACATGAAGTTTTAGCGCGAGTTCGGCCTCCCCCAAACTCTCACGTTAACTTTATCTGATTGCGTGCTTTCCTCCTCCAATAATTACGAGCTGGCTTGGTGATTTTATATTTTTCTTTCCCCTGCTCTGTTAGAGCCGACACTGTCTAAGGCCAATATATGTTTTGTTTATGTATTTATTTATTTTGTGCCGAATGTGTCCTGACCTGGAATGGATTTGATAAGCTGTCGCAATGAATATGCGTCGAGTCCTTTTATTTTGAACCAAAGCTGCGGATCAGTCGGCAGGCTCGAGGCGTGACTCCGCGTGACGTCGGTCGCGAGGGAGGCTCGCGCGGTGTGCGGTAGGTGTCTCGCGTCTGCCACGGAACGCTTCTCCTCCTCTTCCTCCTCCGAGGTCACCGACCCGTCCGGCCCGAGCAGGCCGCCCCCGAAAGCCCCGCGCGCACACGGACGCGCACCCACGCAGCGGGAGGTGTGTGCGCGCCGCACCGGCTCCAGTCGTCCTTCGCGCGGGCAGGGAGGGGAGGTGAGCCCGCCTCCGCGTCCGCACTGCAGCCCCGCGTCGGCTGCTGGCGTACTCAGCACGAATGGCGACTCCCAGTCCCAGCAGCTCCGGCACAGCCTCCAGCCACAGCGGCGCAGGGCCGGGTCAGCAGCACCAGGGCCAGACCACCACCGTGAGCAGCATGCAAGGTAAGCGCTGCCCTGCCCTGCCCTGCCCTGCCCTGCCCTCTCTGACAGCGCCGAGCTGCTTCGCCTGTCAGGCTGTGTGGCTCAGACACTTACTTACACCCCTAACGCTGTTTAACGCAGTTAGGACGAGGTTTTTGCACCACACTCGGAGGTTTTTGCACCACACTCGGAGGTTTTTTGCACCACACTCGGGGGTTTTCCGAGCGAGTTTAATTAAAGCGAGGACACTGTTGCCTAGCTACTCCCGTTAGTGACCTGTGGCTAGCAAGGCAGCTAACGGTGGTGCTAGCTAGCGAACCTTAATAATTCTTAAATAATAACGTGAGAAATGAATAATAACGATGTCGCACAACAGAATCTTGACTATGGGATGGTTATATGTGAATGTAGCCCGCTGCCTAGTATGTCTTTAGGGTAGATTTATTACCATCTAGTTAGCTAAGCTAGCTAGCATGTTGTTGTTTTATTTCACCTTTCTGCCTGCGGTCAGTGCTAATGTGGTTAGTGCCAGCCGTGTCTGAGGTCAGGCCGAAGATAAAGTAGACTTCAGTAGCATTATTATCCAAACGAAACGAGCTGACTTTACCGTCATGTTCAAACGTAAGGTAGGCTAGACAGCGAGCTAGTTCAGCCTCAACACGGCTAACGTGAGAGCTAGCCAAGCCGCACCAGTGTGTTGGCGTATGGGCTGTGGTGGCTGGAGACATGGCAGTGTACCAGAGGTCAAGGGGAGAGGACCGAGCCAGCCTTTCACTGGACGCTACAAGGAAACGAGGTGGCAAAAAGGTGGAACCGGACCCCAGCTGACCGTCTGGGACCCTAATGAACTTTTAGCTGTCAGGATCACCCTTTTGATCACTAGGTTTAATGCGGTGCGTGCAGTTTGGGTCACTCACCCAGTTGTTATTTCTGGTTTAGTAGTGTAATGACCACTCTGAATCATACTGATAGAAGAAAGACTTCATTCCGCTAAATAAAATGTTTGTGCTCTGCTCAAATCCGTTTTAACCTCCAGAGATCGACACATACTGGAGATTTCGGAGTGGTTCCGGTGTTTTTAGTACTTAAGCCTGTAGCAGTTCTGTGCTGAGTTTGATGTAGCTGTGATCTCCCTGCCCCATGTAACTGGCTTTGACCCCATCACGCCAACCCCAACTCCCACAGAGCCCACAGATTTGTGTTTTGTTCCAGGACAGGTGAAGTATGGGTCAGCAGGCTGATACAAGCTCGTCGTCTGTGTCCTGCACTTTTCAGCATAATGCTCTTGCTCAGTTACAGGTTTCTGAATGTGGCATGTTCTTTGACGTTCTTCCCCCCCGGCACTGACAGGGGAGGTATTTCTTTCCTTCTGATTTCATTTAAACAGTTTCTGTGGACCAACAAAGAATGGACATCAAAGATGTGTAATTAATGCCAGTAATGTCACTGCATTTGTTCAGACTTCATTGAAAACAAAAACCTTTGTGGTTTAAGACACAAGGGCTATTGGACCACATTGTGTACTCTTAAGACGGTAGAAAGAGGAAGCTTCGACACCCATGTCTGAGAAGTGTTTGACATTTTTGTAAAGTTTTATATTGGCTAATGCAACACAGAACATCCTCTGTCATATTTCTGTGGAAAGGAACAGCTAATATGCTCTAGATGTTAGTGTCATCATGGTGTAACACATTTTAATAATAGCATAGTTATTAATTACTATAGTGACAGTCTTTAGAATTGGGAAATGTAACTTTTTGCTCCGTCCCAAAAGTTCAAACAGGAACCATCAGTTATTCTGTGACGCTAACTACAGCGGTCACGAAGGCGGCTCTCCCAAAAGCCTCATGGTGCGTCACGACGGTGCTGTACTGCTGCTGGAGCTGGTTCCTGGTCATGACTGTAACACGGGGGCCATTTATACGCTCCCCTTCTCCAGTGGTGTTTGATATTTGAAGTGTTCTTGTGAGGGAGTGAGTTTACCACACCCTGATGTTTGCATTTGATCTATTGAACAACTGAAGCCTATTCTCTCCCATAACGGTTTTTCTCCCCTCACCTTTGACCCCTCATGCCCCCGTGACCCTGTGTGCTTCTGGACCACGGTGAGACCCTAAGCGATTAGCCCCTCCCCCTGCCCCACAGCCTGCATTCTTTGCCCAGCACCAAAGATGTCCTCCCACTCTACTTCCCATCTTGCCGTCGTCATCTTTACGTTGTGCCCCTTCCCTGCTAGTCCAGTGCAGTGGTCTGCAGTCTAGTGGACCTTTATTGTGTATTGTTTTCTCTGCATGTAGATTCCTTTCTGTTTTAGCAGATGTATTTATTTCCTGTGGGATGCATTTGTCTGATGGCAGATGCATTTCTGTGTGTGTGTGCGTGTGTTTATGCTGGCTTGTTCATCTCAGGGTGGCTGTCTACCTGTTCACACAGATGCGGTATGTGTGAGTCGAGCTCTCTTCATGCTGTCCTCAACTGGAGGATGAATTATCCTTGTGTAAACACCTAATTGTATTTAGGAAGTGGTAGCAGGTCTAGAAGGTGCCATATCGAAAAACAAAATACAATAGAGTTTTGCAGTTGTGCTGTCGTGGCATGCTTGACGACCTGCTGCTTTTAGGTGTGTTTATGGTTATGGGGACGTGCTTCACTCCAAATCTGCCAGAACTTCCCCATGAGTGTGGTAATCCATCGTTGCATTTCACACTAATTTATATTCATAGAGAGCACTGTAAATGTAGTTTGTCCTTTACTGGTTAGTTTTAGGTACAGTTCAACTTTCATAAATAGATTCCTAAAGGGAAAAATTGTATCAGCTGTGTTCTTTTTAGTCTGATCAGCAGACAGTCTGTCCAGTCCGTCTGTCTGAGCTCTTCGTAGCTGGGCTTCTTGAGCGTGTTGTATCAGATGTTTCACATTTCTGCATGTTTCTAAAAACACAGAGCCTGATGCTTCACTGGTTATACGACTTGTGTGTTCACATTTGCATAGCTTTGTGGAACTGGAACTGTTTAAACCATGCTGCAATATAACTGTGGCTTGTCTAAAACCTGGACTTTTAAGAGTACAGAGAGCACATTGCTGGTGCTCAGAGAGTACTTCTGTTGTCACACATCAGCTGGGAGCTGGTGCGTCTGTATCCAACACCAAAATATTTCAAACTCTAGTGCTACATGTCTGCTATAACAGCCGCACGTGTTGGCTTGCCTTCGTATGATTTTTCTTGCATTGCTCTTCAAAGTTGAAGTTTCTTTGTAACCACTCATGTGACCGCTTACTCCCTCGAGTGTTTCAAAGACTTCATATCCCATAAACCCGTGTGTGCTGCTGTTCTTCTCGTCACCAGGGTTTCACGTTAACCTGTCTGGAGCTGTTCAAAGTAAGCCACCCCATCAGTCCGCCTTGCCTCTCTGGACCACCGTCGGATCGTGGCCGCACTGGCACCGAGGCACTTGCATGAAGGCGGTCGTCTGCCGGACCAGGCCGGGCTGGCTGCTGCAGGCTTGTGCCGGTCAAGGGGCTGCGTTGGCGCTGCTTTCGGGTGGTGGTGGAAGAGGTGGAGGTTGATGACATCCTTTACAGCCCCTTTTGGAGGGGACCCAGCCCTAGTGTTGTAAACATAACCGTTGGTCAAGATAAAACCACAGCTAGTGAGTTTCCAGAAGATGCACTTAGAGTTGATTTGTCTTTATTTCCCTGGATTGGGTAGAAATAAAAGCTTCAACCCTTGTCTGATGCCAGAGGAAAGAAATTTGTATTGTTTTAGTACCATTTTAGCTGATTTCCAATAATGGTTGTCCAGGATGCCTAATCCAGTTGGTGTTCAAAAAGAAATTTTTCATATGAATCTTTAAGGTTACATGTACGTGCGTGCGTGGGTAGCTGTGTTATTGTGGAGTCATGAAGATGTGTTTTTGCGGCATTCTTTGGGTGTGGTGTTCAGCTTGTTGCTAACCTTGAGGCTGAGCAATGCTGTGGGGTCGCTCTCCTGCCTTTTCCGTTCAGAGTTGTGTTTCGGCTTGTTGGGGAGCGCTGTAGTGATTGGGAAGCTCGTGCTGAGACACGGGAACGCTCCGCTTTTTTTTTTTTTTTGCCGGAATCGCAGTCTCCACATTCTTGTGGTGTCTTGGCGGGGAAAGGGAAAACAAAAGCTTGTCCTTCTCTTTGAAGCTCTGGTCCTGGGAACGTCTCCTCCACAGGCTGCTTTGCCGTGCCTCCTCATACAGTATCAACCACACAGACGAACCGGTCCTAGCAGGCTGTTTGACATGGCCATGGCTCAGGTTTCTGTGCAGTCTTTTCCCACACATAGAGTTCTCCTTTGGGGCACTTTTGGGAGTCCATGTTCTTGTTTGTCAGCTCCCCACACACTTGAGCAGCCCTGCGTTGCCTGACCCACGAGGGTCATAAACTAAGGTGAAGGGGAACCAGATCCAAGGGTTTGGGTTTCTGAGCAAGGCAGATTAAGGGCTAGCTGTGGCCAACCCAGATTAAGGGCTAGCTGGGCCAACCCAAACAGTAGAACCCATCGCACAGATGGTTAGGAAGCTTTATGTTGGAGGGACAGCCGCTGGCAGGTGGCATGTCTACCCTTTTGTGTTTGCGTTTCTGATGGGGCGCTGCGTAGTGTAGATCATAACTGCAGTAAGAGAAGCCCGCCTCTCTGCCACACCTCAAAGCCCACCAGGGTGATTTCTGCAGTCAGGAAACTGGCCCTGAAGTCACGCGCCGTTCAGTGCTCCTCATGGGAAATCTGAAATGATTGTTTATCTATGCAGTTCTGTGTGCCTTTATATGTTTATTCTAATCAGAAACCTGCTCATACGCTAATTATTTCCCCTGTGCAAAGTGATGCTTTCTAACATCCTGTACTCAATTAATCAATAATAATGGAATAATGGGCTCTGTGGTTTATGGGCCCTGAAGCCCAGTAAGGTGTCTGGGTTTTCTCCGTCTGGAGATCACTGAGATTCAGCTGCAGGAAGTCTGGAATCTGTGGAATGCACAAAGTCTCGCTGCATTGACTCAGAGTCCAGACAGGAGAAGGAAATCTGTACCCAGAATTAGAAAGTGAGGGTTGCTGGTCCAGCACAGTGGCACAGGAGCTTGGGAGCTAAAAGCTGCCGTAGAGACACCACGGACAGACTCCCAGCCTGACGGCCCCCTCCGCAGTTGGCGTAGAGACTCCACAGACTTCTGCCGAATTCCTGGCACTGATCCAGAAGCTCTGGAAGACCACGGCAGAGAAGCCCAGAGCCAGAAGCATGGAAGAGCGCCAGCGAGGATTGGGAGAGAGTAGATGGCTCGGGGAGAAGATCCTCCATCTCACCATGGCCTCTGTCAGCTAACGAGGCTAACGAGGGCTCTGTGGAGTATCCACATGAATCCAGCTGTAATAACTTGAGCATTCTTGTGTGGGCTTTTAGGTGGGTGTGTGGGGGTCTCGCCCACAGTGCTGTGTTTTGCATTTGTACAATTGCGTGTTTCGAGAACTCCAGCTCTGTGGGTCCCGTTAGCGTGAGGCTTATGTGAGACTTCTCCACGAACGGGTTCAGAGAGCGTTCGGCCCGTCTTGCCTCTGCTCCTCTTCCACCTGGATCCATGTGGATTCATGGTGCCATGTCTGGCTGCCTGTCTGTTTAGCGTGACTCACAGGTGAGTTTCTGTCTTCTGGGTGTAATGGAACTGGCTATGAAATGGGGGTGGGGCAGGGTGTGCCACGGTTACGGGTGTGAGCATGTCCGACTGCAGTCCTTCTCTCCAGCATCCAGATTTACTAAAGCTGCTGCTCGTTGAGGGCTGTTGGCGTGAGTCATGTGAGCGCTGGGCTTCCCACGTGGTTGGCAGGAACACGTGGAAATAAACCTGATCGGATTAATCAAGAGCGCACAAGCGCAGATGTTTGGGAGGAGAACATCAGGTAGATCTGACATCAGAAGTACACAAATTCGGTTCCGTGGATTGGACAAGCCCAGGTGTGACGTCGAGGGCCATGGCAGCTTTAGGAGATTTGGGATGTGGTTCTCTGTCCTCACTGGTCAGGTGTGCATGGCTTCCCCCTGCACCTGTGGACGCCATCACACGTGCGTCATCTTTCATCTCTTAGATAAAGAACACTGACTGTGTGTGTGTGTCTCTATTAAACGTGCAACTGCCTTCTCCCTGTCAGGTAAACGCAAAGCACTGAAGTTAAATTTTGCCAATCCACCAATCAAACCGACCACACGGTTCAGTCTGAACACGGCGGTGCCACCCTTCCAGAACCCACACATGTGAGTACAGGTGTTCACGAGCAGCTAGAGTCCAGATTTAAAATAGATCCTTACACACATTCCAGAATAGTTTTCTGCAACCTGCATGAGTGAGTACAACTGTTCAGACTCCCACACACAGAGAGTAGGGCGTCCTGTGAGCAGATTCGTACTGCAGTGACTGACTGTGTGTGATGAGAGGAATTCAGTATCTCTGTGTGTGTCTGTGTGTGTGTGTGTGCGCATGCAGAGAGCGTCTGCGCACACACAGTATTGAGTCGTCGGGGAAATTGAAGATTTCTCCAGAGCAGCACTGTGACTTCACGGCAGAGGACCTAAAGGACCTAGGGGAGATCGGGCGAGGGGCGTATGGCTCCGTCAGTAAGATGGCCCACAAGCCCAGCGGACAGATCATGGCTGTCAAGGTAACCATACACGTCTCGAGGTGTGTTACTGACCCTGCAAACATCCCTCCTGTTTTACACAACTTTGGACTGCTCTGAGTTTCTGCTCTGTAGATTTCAAACAGTCTCAGCTTGTATCCTGCTCTGCTAGACTCTGTGGGGATGCCAAGTTAGTGTGTGTGTCTGTGTGTGTGTGACAGAGGATCAGGTCCACGGTTGATGAGAAGGAACAGAAGCAGTTGCTGATGGACCTGGATGTGGTCATGAGAAGTAGTGACTGTCCGTACATCGTCCAGTTCTACGGGGCGCTCTTCAGAGAGGTGTGTCCATTTTCTCAATGTAGAGCTGAAACCTCCCACTCTCGCTGTAGTCCCGCGCCGTCCCGCACTGTGCTGTAGTCCCGCGCCGCCCCGCTCTCGCTGTAGTCCCGCGCCGCCCCGCTCTCGCTGTAGTCCCGCGCCGTCCCGCACTGTGCTGTAGTCCCGCGCCGCCCCGCTCTCGCTGTAGTCCCGCGCCGCCCCGCTCTCGCTGTAGTCCCGCGCCGCCCCGCTCTCGCTGTAGTCCCGCGCCGCCCCGCTCTCGCTGTAGTCCCGCTCCGCCCCGCACTGTGCTGTAGTCCCGCGCCGTCCCGCTCTCGCTGTAGTCCCGCGCCGCCCCGCACCGTGCTGTAGTCCCACGCCGCCCCACACCGTGCTGTAGTCCCGCGCCGTCCCGCACTGTGCTGTGCTGGAGATGTGGCGCAATACAACACAAATGAACTAATAAGTAAAGGCTACAACAGAGGGAAGTGTTTGTCTTTGTGGCTAAGGTCACGCTGAGGTCACACGGAGGTCATGTTCTCCGTCTCTGTCTTCCAGGGAGACTGCTGGATATGTATGGAACTCATGTCTACCTCGTTGGACAAATTCTACAAATACGTGTATTCCACGCTGGAGGATGTGATCCCGGAGGAAATCCTAGGCAAAATCACACTAGCTGTGAGTGTGTCCTCCCTACAGCTGTGAGTGCTGCATCCCAGACCGCCCCAGCACCGGAGTGCACTAACACACACCTGCTCTCTCTCAATTACAGACTGTGAAAGCACTTAACCACTTAAAAGAAAACTTGAAAATAATTCACAGAGGTAAGAGGGGTCAGCTCTCTATACTCGTAATTGAGCCTAATGTCTCGTATGTTAGGATGATGATGAAGTAATCTCTCTCTCTCTCTCTCTCTCTCTCTCTCTCTCTCTCTCTGTCTCTGCAGACATTAAACCCTCCAACATCCTCTTGGATAGGAATGGTAACATTAAACTGTGTGATTTTGGTATCAGTGGTCAGCTTGTTGACTCCATCGCAAAGACCAGAGATGCAGGCTGCAGACCTTACATGGCTGTAAGTCTGTCCCCTCGACCGTCACTCCACCTGCCCGCCCAGACTTTCACTCCTTCATACAATCATGCATGTAAAGCTAATGGGTGTGATGGTGATGTCACACTAGTCATTTCCAGACTGCTGGGGTCCTCTGTTTACTAACTCTTCACAGGGGTGTGTGTGTGTGTCTGTGTGTGTTGGAAGGTCCTCCTGTCACACCACTTTCCAATCTAAATTTGGTATTGATGTCATGGCAACGTGAAGCGAAGACTGAGCACACCAGTTTACATGCTGGCTACCTTCATCCTTCCCACCCTCTCTCTCTGCCTCTCTCTTTCTCTCTCCAGTATGTCTTGTGTAATCGTTAGTAAGGGTGTCCTTTTTATACTTCATTGATCTCATGTTGTTGTCAGACTAACTGATGAGGGATGGATGGGTTGTTGCGTGCGTGGGTGGTTCAGTAAGGTAATGAAATAAAGACCAACCCATCACTCCTTGACTGATAAGAAGTCATCTGAAACGTTTAGTGTGTGTGTGTGTGTGTGTGTGTGTGTGTGTGTGTGTGTGTGTGTGTGTCAGTCACATCATCCTACATGTGTCCCTGTGCTTCCAAAACCATGTTGCGTGTGTGTGTGTGTGGCTGAGGATGGGGTCACACCAGAAGCATTCCCACATGTTGGTGTAAGATGCGGGTGTGTGTGTCCCTTGCTGTGACCCTTCCATCTGGTGCATACCGGTGAGCCCCCACCTGGCTGGATCAGTAACAGGACTTGAGAAATAGGGCATCACCAGTACACTGTAGACATGGTCACACAAACCCTAACCTAACAGTCTCTCTCTCGCTCTCTCCCTCCCCCTCCCTCCCTCCCTCCCTCCCTCAGCCTGAGAGGATAGACCCCAGTGCCTCCAGGCAGGGCTATGATGTGCGTTCAGACGTCTGGAGTTTGGGAATCACACTGGTATGTGGAAGAACAGCTGTCTGCAGGAGTATTTCAGGAAGCGTGTCCAGCAGACGAGCCTCGCTCAGCCGCTCTGCCCTTCACTGCCCAGATTTGTCACACACAAGTCCCTCCATGTTGTTGCCATGGTGATGAAATGCAAACTGGCTAAAATTGCTAAAAGTCCTGTTCAAATTCAAAGCAAACATCTAATGTGATGCCTAGAGCTAGGTCCCAGCCAATATTAGACAACGGTTTTGCTGCCATCTTGAGTATTGAATTAGTTTTTCCTCCTAATTAGCATAGTAAGCTAGTCACTGTCCAGGTTAGTGGACCTCCCTGTGCATGTGCGCTTCAGCTGTGGCTGTTTGGTCAGCTGGTCGGTCAAGCAGTTATTCTGTGTGGCTGCACATGTAGTTTGTCTTAGTGTGACTACATATCGTGTACTGGATAGTGTTGGATAAGTGTGTGTGTGTGTGTGTGTGTCTCAGTATGAACTAGCCACAGGGCGGTTTCCCTACCCAAAATGGAACAGTGTGTTTGACCAGCTCACACAGGTGGTGAAAGGAGATCCTCCCCAGCTCAGCAACTCTGAGGAGAGGCAGTTCTCCCCCAAATTCATCAACTTCGTCAACCTGTGGTATGGTTCTCTCTCTCGCTCTCTCTCACACACACACACTCTGTTTCGGATTAAATCAGTAGGATTAGTAGGACTGGAACACACATTTCATTTTCTTGGACAGTGACCGGGACAGTTGCACAGCCTCATCCAATCAAGTGGCTACAAATGAACGTATTCTTCTGTCAGCTGTATGTGGTAAAGCTTGAGCATCTTTTAAACTAAACTCTTTATTTTAGTAGGAGCAGGGCTCAGAGTCCATAATTTGGGGATTTGTGCACATTATGTTGGAGCTGCTGGAGGCTGTAGTTGAGCCTCATGGTTGGGGTGTGGCTTCAGCCTCAGGCCTGTGGAGGTGCAGCGTTTGAGCTGACAGAGTGAAACAGGACATGGTTTGAAGAAGCTTATACTGCATTGTGTTAACGCTGCTCCCTCTGCTGATTGTCATGTGTAACTGACCTTTTAATGTGCCATGAACCTTGATGTTTGCACCAGTGATGTCTGATGCTTTCTGACATGGGGGAAGCACAGTTATATAATTATTATAATGATTAAATTATATAATAATTTAATGTCTTAACAATTAACCTAAAAAATGATTGAAATGAGAACAACTAGTGGTTGACTGCTGCGGGTTTTTCAGTCCAGGCTGTCAGCTGATTATGCATAATGTACATAATGCTGATATGTTGATGGGGGTTTTTGGATCTTAAAAAAATACAACAATTTAATAATAAATGAGGCACAAATTTGCTCAATGTAAGTGAACATTTTTAACAGTTTTTGTCTGAGTGTAAATGAACACTGATATTGTCTGTATAAACTCTGTCTGCGGTGCACTTAAAACTGTCAACTAATTAAATATCCACTTGATAAAAAAAAACAAAAAAACACGAACCTTTGGCTGATGCCAACAAAACTCCAGCCAATGCTGGTGATCTCAGGCTGGCGTTTCACAGGCCTGATTACTCGACCTGATGGAGACGCAGGACCGTGTGGGAGTCCTGCGCTTCCTGAAAACGGCACTGGCCACTAAATGCAGCTTTGCATTAAATAAATGCTTAAACATCACTGGGCTTCACACGGCAATGTTTAAATGGGGGGGGACACAACCTGCTGTTCCTGTCAAACATGGCCATGAAATGACTCATACCTCACGCAGCCTGCACTGAAGGACGCGGTAGCTCACGTAGCCTGCGCTGAGGAGTCTTGGGCTTTTTTTGTCTAAAGTCTAACACCTTTTTTTGGTCTTTTTTATTTAAGCCTTACAAAGGATGAGTCTAAAAGGCCAAAGTATCGAGAACTTCTGGTAAGTACACTTAACTATTGTTTAATGAATTAAATGTTGATTAATTATTGAGTAATAAATGAAATTGGCACGATTAATGTGTTTGTGTTATTTAATTGTAATTGCAAATCCCTCTCTCTCCCTTTCCCTCTCCCTGTGGGGTAGAAACATCCGTTTATTATGATGTATGAGGAGCGTTCTGTAGACGTCGCCAGTTACGTGTGCAGGATCCTGGACCAGATGCCAGCCTCCCCCAGCTCCCCCATGTACATGGACTAAACACACACTCACACTCACACACACACTCACACACGCACTCACACACTCACACTCACACACACACACACACACACTCTCACACTCACACACACTCACACTCACACACACACACACACACACACACACATCCATCTGGAGGGGGAAAACAGAAACGCAAGCTATTGTGTAAAGATTTGCTTCATCAAAAATAATAATAATAATAATAATGCAGTGTTATAAAGAACGCAGAAACACCAGGTGCAATAAGATTAGTGTTCTCAATCAAGTGTAAGATATCAGGCTCCCTCTCTCTCTCTCTCTCTCTCTCTCTCTCTCTCTTTCTTTCTCTCTCTCTCTCTATACCCCTCTCTCTACCTCTCTCTCTATACCCCTCTCTCTCTACCTCTCTCTCTCTCTCTATACCCCTCTCTCTCTACCTCTCTCTCTCCCTCTCTCTCTCTCTATACCCCTCTCTCTCTACCTCTCTCTCTCTCCCTCTCTCTCTCTCTCTCTATACCCCTCTCTCTCTCTCCCTCTCTCTCTCTCTATACCCCTCTCTCTCTCTCTATACCCCTCTCTCTCCCTCTCTCGTCATCACAGCCACCCACCAATGCTTAAGTATAACAGTATGTGAATGATGCCCCTGTGCTCACAATTCATCTCAAGGACGTCTCCTCCCTGCCGTGGATGCAGTATAGTGAATAAAACAGAAGATTTAAAATAAACATGGAAATGTATTCTTAAATCATTTGTGCAGTATATGATTTGGAAAAACAATCACACTTAAATGGACGTACTGGATCGCTGCTCATTGTGCCCTGTGACCGCCTCTTCGTGTCCGTTGTTGTTGGGGGTTGTGTGCTGTATGGGAGAGCTCGCCGTGGGCGTAGGACGGGGTGGAGGGTGATGGGGTTGATGTTAATACCTGGTCTCTGCATAGCAATGACTGTGTCCTTACTGTACACTGAACCATGTTCTGATATATGAATAAAGTCAGGAAAATGACAGTGTGTTAATGTTTTCTCTCTCTCTCTCTCGCTCTCTCTGCATGTGTGTGATCTTTACTTAATTATTTCTGCTAAGGATTTCTTAAATTGTTTAACTGAGTAAACTCAGTATACTATGTGGGCTTAGTTTGCTAAGGGACAGTGCCGTTAGTATCTAATTAATTTTTTATTATTCAAACGCACACTTTAGATAAAAGTCCCGACACTACCGAACGCTTTCATGTGACGTCATCAATCAGCGCCGGAAAAAACCCTAAGCTAACGCGTTTGCAGTGACATGCAGCGGTAGGAGAGGGTCAACATGGTAGATGCGTGTATGTGTGTTCAGCGGTGCCGTGCGTCGCTGAGTCATCTGTGAGGTTTATTATGAGCGCAGCTAGGCTGGGCTGTAGAGCCTTCACCTGGCGCTTCGGTCAACGCGGCGTGGAGCTTTTTAGGACCATGGCTACGAACGTGAGGAAGACCAAGCCGCCGAAGGACACGTTACGGCATGTGAGGATGAGGGAGCACCGGAGACCCGGGGAGCAGCGTGGCCCGTCCACGGCCTACGTCCAGGTTGTGGGTGCTGGGAGCCGGGATAACGGAGCATCGCTGTACGTCTTCTCCGAGTACAACCGGTAAGGACGTTACAGACCCCTAAACGAGATATTGCAGACCCCTAAACGGGATAACGAAGCATTACTGTACGTCTTCTCCGATTACAACCGGTAACGACGTTACAAACCCATAAATGACCCCTAAACGAAACATTACAGACCCCTAAATGACCCCTAAACGAGATATCACAGACCCCTAAATGAGATAACGGAGCCTCGTTGTACGTCTTCTCTGAGTACAACCGGTAAGGACATTACAGCCCCCTAAACAAGACATTACAGACCCTTAAACGAGACATTACAGATCCCTAAACGGGATAAGGAAGCATCGCTGTACGTCTTCTCCTAATACAACCGGTAAGGACGTTACAGACCCCTAAATGGGATAACGAAGCATTACTGTACGTCTTCTCTGAGTACAACCGGTAAGGACGTTAGAGACCCATAAATGACCCCTAAACGAGATATCACAGACCCCTAAACGAGATAACAGAGCATCGCTGTATGTCTTCTCTGAGTACAACCGGTAAGGACGTTAGAGACCCATAAATGACCCCTAAACGAGATAACAGAGCATCGCTGTATGTCTTCTCAGAGTACAACTGGTAAGGACGTTGCAGACCCCTAAACAAGACATTACAAACCCCTAAACGGGATAACAAAGCATTGCTGTACGTCTTTTCCGAGTACAACTGGTAAGGACGTTACAGACCCATAAACGACCCCTAAACAAGACATTACAGACCCCTGAACGGGATAATGGCGCCTCACTGTACATCTTCTCCTAGTACAAGCAGTAAGGATGTTACAGATCGCTAAACGAGACATTACAGACCCCTAAACAGGATAACGGAGCCTCGTTGTACGTCTTCTCAGAGTACAACCGGTATGGACATTACAGCCCCCTAAACGAGACATCACAGACCCTTAAACGAGAGAACCAAGTATCGCTGTACGTCTTCTCAGAGTACAACTGGTAAGGACGTTACAGACCCCTAAACAGAGCCTGGACACTCGGGAGACTTCACCGTATAACCTGCTGCCTGTGTTTCTCTGCACTACACTTTAAGGGAAGTTGTCTGCATCATTCATATATTGGCAGTACTTCTCAGCACTGAGAAACAGATCAAATAACTCAATTCTATTGCTTTTCCTTTAGATACCTGTTTAACTGTGGGGAAGGGACCCAGAGAGTGATGCAAGAATACAAGTAAGGTTTGCTTGCAGCCGTCCCTTCAATAAAAGCACCCTAAAACGAGCTCACGTGGCAATGTTTTGTTTTCGTTTAGACTGAAGGCAGCTCGCTTGGACAAAATCTTTCTGACCAGGATGAGCTGGGCTACTGTGGGAGGTCTGTCAGGTATGTGGAGCATCACGCGCACTCACTGGGTTAGAACATGCTCCCGCCAGCTGCCATGCGTAGCTTTACGTGGTCTGCAACATTGCCAAATCGTCATAGTAATGTTACCTCCTTAAATATTAGTTATAAAAACGCCGCCGAAACACATACATTTGAACGTTTGGTCATTACCATAGTGTTCAGAAAAAGAACAGGCAGGCTAAAGGAACCTGTGTGTGTGTGTGTGTGTGGCGGAGAACGTTTGGGATGTTCCCAACACAAATACGCATACGGAAAAAGTGTGTCTGATGCTGACGTCTCCTTCCAGGAATGATCCTCACTCTTAAGGACATCGGGGTCCCTGAGTGTGTCTTGTTCGGACCACCACAGCTGGTGCGTATGGTTTTTCTCTTCCCCTTTGTCTCTGCCGCTCTCTCACTCCTATAAAGTGCTGGGTGGTCTAATATTGTACTACCTTGTTTTGTTTGTTTTACAGGAGAAATATCTGAATGCAATTCAAGTGTTCTCAGGGCCGCTAGATGATATCAACCTGTGTAAGTTTAACGTAGTTTTATGGGGCTGATCTGGACTGTGGCATGTCACATTCCTAACATGCTTTTGTTTCTTGGTGTCTCTAATTGTCTCGTCCTGACCAAAGCCATGAGAGCCTGCAATGAGCCGGACTTTAAAGATGACACCATGACTGTCAGTCAAGTGCCCATCTATGGTGAGAGCTAAGCCCGCACCTGTGGGTGCCTATACAGGTGTACTATAGTAGATGTGTTGTTAGACCGCTGCCTCAGACTGAGATACCTGAACTGAGGTGTGTCTGTGTGTGTGTACATGTGTATAGCTCAGCATTTAGGGCAGACAGTGAGGCATAGCAGCAGTCCGAGCAGTTCCAGCTCCAGCCAGCGGAGGGAGCTCTGGCAACCTGAGAATTGTACTGACAGCAGAGCGACACAGCCAGGAAGCTCAGGTGTGGTCCCTCATAGCTCACGGGAAAACTGTGTGTGGTGGTGTGTGGTGCTAGTGTGTAGTAGTGTATAACTATAGTACTTTATCCATCACACTGATCACAGCAGGATTGTGGACTGCCTGGTCTCTTGAGAGCCATATGATCTCATAATAAAGACCTTTCCAGCATGTGTGCTATGAAAGGACCTCCCAGACATGAGAACTCCAGGCTTTGACAACATTAATGACCGTAATCCTCCTATTAAGTCTGTCTGGCTGGAAGTGGGCTGGTTTTGGCTGTACTGTGTGTTGTTGGTTCGTGTTGTTCCAGAAGGCAGAGGCAGATCAGCGAGGGCCTCCTCTCTGGTGGTGGCTTACGTCTGTAAGGTAATAATCTCGGCTCACAGTGCAGCGCCGTCATGGCTCCGCCAAACCTTCATTTCAGCAGAGTCCTCTTCTCGTTTTCCAGCTGCATCCAAAAAAGGGGAACTTCCTGGTGCAGAAGGCCAAGGAGCTGGGCCTACCTGTGTAAGTGAGGGTCTGATTACACAGAGGTTGACGATGGGCCTACCCATGTAAGTGAGGGTCTGATTACACAAAGGTTGACGATGGCCCTACCCGTGTCAGTGAGGGTCTGATTACACACAGGTCGACGATGGCCCTACCCGTGTCAGTGAGGGTCTGATTACACACAGGTCGACGATGGGCCTACCCGTGTCAGTGAGGGTCTGATTACACACAGGTCGACGATGGGCCTACCCGTGTCAGTGAGGGTCTGATTACACAGGTCGACGATGGGCCTACCCGTGTCAGTGAGGGTCTGATTACACAGGTCGACGATGGGCCTACCCGTGTCAGTGAGGGTCTGATTACACAGGTCGACGATGGGCCTACCCGTGTCAGTGAGGGTCTGATTACACAGGTCGACGATGGGCCTACCCGTGTCAGTGAGGGTCTGATTACACACAGGTCGACGATGGGCCTACCCGTGTCAGTGAGGGTCTGATTACACACAGGTCGACGATGGGCCTACCCGTGTCAGTGAGGGTCTGATTACACACAGGTCGACGATGGGCCTACCCGTGCCAGTGAGGGTCTGATTACACACAGGTCGACGATGGCCCTACCCGTGCCAGTGAGGGTCTGATTACACACAGGTCGTCGATGGCCCTACCCGTGCCAGTGAGGGTCTGATTACACACAGGTCGACGATGGCCCTACCCGTGCCAGTGAGGGTCTGATTACACACAGGTCGACGATGGCCCTACCCGTGCCAGTGAGGGTCTGATTACACACAGGTCGACGATGGCCCTACCCGTGTCAGTGAGGGTCTGATTACACACAGGTCGACGATGCTCTCACTGTCCTGTTTTACTCTTTAGGGGAACTGCTGCCATTGGACCATTCATATCTGCCTTAAAAGATGGCAAAAGTGTAACCTACGAAGGGAAGGAGGTAACCAACACACACACATGCGCACACACACACACACACACACACACACACACACACACACACAGTTAATGCTGTTAGCAAGGCTTCACTTTAACTCTTCTGGATCCACCAATTAGACACCCATAGATTTTACAGGCATTGTGCAGTACTGTGGTATTTAAACCATTAAAATATTCTGCTAGACATCATACAAACTCTGAAATCAGAAGTTAAGTTTTACGTTAATTCTGTCCTGAAATGGAACTCCAGAGAAAATTGTTTGATCTGAGTGAGTCTGTGGAATATTCGTAATCCTTTAAACCTTCCCGGGTTTTCAGCTGTCAGATTATGGCTTCTTTGCATATTTCTGGAGGGAATGGGCTTGCAGGACCCGTAGCGAGGTAGGAGATTTGGGATAAAGCCGCAGAACTCTGCCGTGTGTTCCAGATCCACCCGGCGGAAGTGTGCACGCCTTCAGACCCGGGCCCCGTGTTCCTGGTCATCGACTGCCCCTCTGAGGAGTTCCTACAGCCCCTCTGCACCAATCCTGTCCTCGGAAGGTGAGCTCACCCTCTCCCGCTTCAGGGAGGGTTTTTCACCTCATGTGGTTCTTCTGTCTGCGTCGATCACTAAACTGATCACTAAACGTGACTTATTTATATCATAGCTATATTGTACATTGTTATATTGATCTCACACCCCCACCCCCCCCCGGTCCTCAGATATCAGGTTGGGGGTACGGAGGACAGCGCCACCCTGGTGGTGCACATGACGCCGGAGGCAGTGTTGAGGACAGAGGAGTACCAGCACTGGATGGAGAGGTAGGTGGTGCTGGCCTGTCCCGCATAGCTCTGGGATGGCAGGACAGTGAGCGTCTCGCGCTGTGTTTCCAGTCTGCGTGTTCTTCAGCAGTGCAGTAACGTGTGTCTGAGGACAGCTGTCTAGTGCGGCTCCGCTGGGTCTAAGGTGTGTGTGTGTGTGTGTGTGTGTGTGTGTGTGTGTGTCTGTCGTCCAGGTTCTCTTCCGGTACAGAGCACCTGGTCATGAACGAGCAGGTGTGTACCATTCACAACATCAGAAGCTACAAGATCCAGACGCAGCTGCACATGATCCACGCTGACATCTTCCCTGAGCTCCAGCACTATAGAACCACGGTAATGGTTGCTCACGGCGACAGCCCAGCATGGACCGCCATCTGTCTGCCTGATAGCAGGCCTTCTCATAATCTATCATCATGGCAAAGTATTCAAAAACGCACAAAATTCTTTTGTAACCTTACTTTTGACCATATAGTGCAATAGTACGTGGATACCCTCCTAATAATTGTGTTCAGGGGTTTCAGCCTTGGGTATGGCTAACAGATGTATAAAATCACTCAGTCATACAATCTCCATAGATCAACATTGGCAGCTCACCGATGTTAAACGGAACACCACAGTTTGCGAGATGTTAGTTTGTGAGATGTCGGCCCTGCCGGACCTGCGCGCTGTTCTTGTGAAACAGAAGCGTCTAGGAGCGACGCCAACTCAGCCACAGAGCGGTAGACCACGTGAGCTCACAGGGCGGTGCCAGGGGGTAGTGTTTGTGGTGGAGGGCTAGGTATAGTACAGGCGTATGTTCCAGGGTTTGGGCTAAGAGCTTTAGCAAAGGGTGATGTCCAGAGATCCTGTAGATCATTAGTGGCTTCTAACGCTGTGGCAGCAGTTTAGGGGAAAATCCCTCTCTAGCTCTAGAGGTCCTGCAGTGGTCTGCACCAAGCCCTGACCTTCACCCTGAACCCCTCTGGGACTCGCCAGAGTGTGGGGTTGTCCAGCATGCTCGTACAGGGGGCGCTGAACCCTCAGCCATCCAGTGCAATACAGAGGAAGGGGACACATGCTTGTTTACCTGTTCATCCAGGTTTGTCTGTCTGTCTGTCTGTCTGAAGGAGACCCAGGTTCCACTGCACGTGCCCAGTGTGAGAGCAGAGTGTCTCCTGAAGTACCAGTTGAAGCCCAAAGCCGAGTGGCAGCGGTGAGTTTCACAGATTGCAGTAACCTACCTTTCAGATCTCTACCACAATAAAGGTGCTGTGAAACAACAATATAATGCAATAAATGGGAAACTATATAAACTATCTAACGGCACAACAGAACATGACCCTGGACTCAGTCCATCTTCTAGTGATGAGACTTTCCTTTTACAGCTCCAGAATTCACTCCTCTGTGTTTGCATTTTTCTGATGTAGACTGCAAATCAGCCACTCTGGTTCAGGTTGCAGTAATCTAAAATTACAACAACCCATTCCAGATTGAGCCAGTTGATGGGTGAAGATGCACTTGATGCATTATGCCAGCGTACAGCTCAAATCCCCACCGCAAGTTTTCAAATCTTCCCCTTCACAGTCCCCTGACCTAGACCCTCTTGTTCCCAGATGAAGCCTAAAAAGGATGTGCATTGGACAGCCATTGTAGCTCTGCGTTTAGTTTGAGAACCAGCCTAAATGGTGTCTGGGAAAGAGCTCCAAAATGACTGCTGGAGTTGTAGTGATCTTTGAGCATACATTGAGCATACAGTTAGGGTGCCAGCTGTGTGTGTGTGTGTCAGTATAAACTAGCCACAGGGCGGTGTGAGGTCCAGATTTGCGTCAGCCAGCAGGGCCATGGCTCTCCTCTCCACACAGAAACTGTTTGCAGTAGAACTCGATTGTGACTACTCTCTCACTATTGTCACTTTCTCCGTTTGTCATCTTCACAGAGAAGTTTGCTTATTAGATGAAGTTAAATTAGATGAAGGTTTCTGTGTGTGTGTGTGTGTGTGTGTGTGTGTGTGTGTGTGTGTGTGTGTGTGTGTGTGTGTGTATGGGGGGGGGGGTATGTACAGAGATGCCATCGTCTCCTGTAACAAGGAGGAATTTGCTCAGGAAGCTGCAGAGGTTCCAGGCTTCCTGCAGGAGGTGGAGAGATGCAGACAGTTCCAGGCTACAGATTCTGTCGTGCAGTCTGGTGAGAGATCCTGAGAGAGGGGAGGGGAGGTGAGGTGGGGTGAGAGGGGAGTGAGTGATCCAGGGGACCCTCCCTGCCCCACCAGCGCAAACACACTCCAACACACACACCTTCAGAGACCCACGCCACATGCTTAGAAGGCATACCTTGCCTTCCCTGGGCTGGTAAGGCCAGCTGTCTGGGTGAAGAGCCTGGTGTGGATAGGGGGATTGTAGATGCATTTTGGAGGTTGCTGTTGGCAACAACAGGACTGATGCTGTGGGTGTGCATGCGTAGCAGGCGAGGTGGAGAGGTATCCTGAGGTGGTGTTTCTGGGTACTGGATCAGCTGTGCCCATGAAGATCAGAAATGTCAGTGGAACTCTGGTCAATATCAGGTAGGTAACACACTCTTTACCCACATCACACTGCTGAGGTAACACACTCTTTACCCACTTTTCACAGCCCTGAGAAAGACAGCAGTGTTGGTCCTGTGTGTGTGTGTGTGTGTGTGTGTGTGTGTGTGTGTGTGTGTGTGTGTGTGTGTGTGTGTGTGTGTGTGTGTGTGTGTGTGTGTGTGTGTGTGTGTGCGTGCGTGCGTGCGTGCGTGCGTGCGTGCGTGCGTGCGTGCGTGCGTGCGTGCGTGCGTGCGTGCGTGCGTGCGTGCGTGCGTGCGTGTGTATGCGGTCCTCTCTACCTGGTTTAGCTCTTCTCACTCTGTGCTCTTGGATTGTGGAGAGGGCACCTTCGGTCAGATGTGCCGTCACTATGGCAACGATGTGGACGAGGTGTTGTCCAAGTTATCCACGGTGTTTGTGTCTCACATGCATGCGGACCATCACACAGTGAGTGCAGAGCCAAACACACACACACACACACACCAGTCAAGCCCAGTCCTATACTGGAGCCTATCACCAGTAGAGAAGCTGTAGCCATGTTGGAGTTGAGAGCAGAAAGACTTGGGTTAGATCAACTGTAGAAACCTGTGTGGAGTTGAGCTTTACTCTAGTCAGCATCCAAATAAAATGACGTTTTCTGCTGGGTTCAGACCAGAAGTGCAGGTTGGTGTGGAGGTATTGCTGGTTATTATTATTCATTATTATTCATTATTATAATAATAATAATAATTATTATTATTACTACTCATTATTGTTGTTATTATTATTATTATTATTATTAATTCAGTATTATTATTACTATCATTATTACTATATTATTATTATTATTATTAATTCAGTATTATTACTATCATTATTACTATATTATTGTTATTATTATTCATTCAGTATTATTATTATTATTCAGTATTATTATTATTCAGTATTGTTTTGCCTCGGTAGTCCAGTGCCTCATGTGCAGCATGTTTTAATACACAGGGGCCTTGTAGACAGTGTGACCTTTAACCTGCGTTCCTGTTTCACTTCAGGGCCAGTGCCGTGGAATAGACACGCCCCGTGGTGGGGTTGGAGGAATGTGCCTTTTATTGCACACTAATGTGAATGCTTTGTCTTTCCTTGTCCAGGGCTTGATTAACGTGCTGCTGCAGAGGGAGCGAGCACTAGTAAGCTTCCTCCTTTTCCCGAACTCCTGTCTGTCTGTCGTAGTCCGAGAGCAAATGTCCTTGGAGTCGGCTTTTCCGGACTGTGAGCCGCTCTGTCCCTGCTGTAGGAAACGCTCTCTGAGGGGTCACTTTATTAGGGCTGGGGCGTGATGTCTGACATGTCTCCAACAGGCTGCCGTACGGTTTACATATTTGTGTGCGAGATCTGGTTTGTCCAAAGTGCAGGTGGTGGCTGTACATTTTTAATATGCTTTTATGGAAAATGTACTTACTGTAAATACTGCACACATGTGACCCTATGAGTACAACATAGACCAAGGCCTTTAAATGCATGTGCAAAAATCTCCGGACATCACCTGCCCTTTTTAAAAAAGGTCACTGATTAAAGGAACAACCGGAAACATGACAGTTGTTTAGAGACGACTTGCCGCCAGGCATTTAACATTTAACACTAAACTTACTTTAATACAAGGGGACAGCCTGTAGGTGGCACTGCAGCACAGGACTAACCAGGAAAATCATCAGATTTCATCTGACATGCATTTTTAGTTTAATAAGTGTTCTTTTGTGTGTAAATGGTTGACATGGTCCTCTCTCTCTCTCTCTCTCTCTCTCTCTCTCTCTCTCTCTCTCTCTCTCTCTCTTTCCCTCTCTCTCTCTCTCTCTCTCTCTCTCTCTTTCCCTCTCTCTCTCCCTCCCTCCCTTTCCCTCTCTCTCTCCCTCCCTCCCTCTCTCTCTCTCTCTCTCTCTCTCTCTCTTTCCTTCCCTCTCTCTCTCCCTCCCTCCCTTTCCCTCTCTCTCTCCCTCCCTCCCTCTCTCTCTCTCTCCCTCCCTTTCCCTCTCTCTCTCTCCCTCCCTTTCCCTCTCTCTCTCCCTCCCTCCCTCCCTCTCTCCCTCCCTCCCTCCCTCCCTCTCTCCCTCCCTCCCTCTCTCTCTCTCCCTCCCTCCCTCTCTCTCTCTTTCCCTCTCTCTCTCCCTCTCTCTCTCTTTCCCTCTCTCTCTCCCTCCCTCCCTCTCTCTCTCTCTCTCCCTCTCTCCCTCCCTCCCTCCCTCCCTCTCTCTCTCTCTCCTGTAGAACAGTCTGGGGAAGTCCTTCACTCCTGTTTACCTGATTGCGCCCACTGCCATCATGACCTGGCTCAGTCAGTACCACGACCACTGCCAGGAGATCCTCAGTCACATCAAGTAAGGTTCTGAACTCTGTGCCCTACAGTACGCCTTCAAAACTACACCTTTATCATTGCACATTCCACACCACACCATCCAAACTACACTACACCTTTATCATTGCACATGCCAGACTACACAACACCACGTCACGCAGCTCTGTGGTGCTGAACGGGTCTTGCTCTGTCCTCGGTTTGTATTGGTGTGTTTCAGCTTCATTCCAGCGAAGAGTCTGAGTGCGGGAGCTGCAGTGCCGCATTTTAAGACCAAGACCTGCATTCAGACCATCCTGCAGAAAACCGACCTGACTAAGGTAGTGCATGTCTGAGCACATCCCTATCTGAAAGAGCGTCACACTAGCTGCCTGATTTCAGGTGTGTGTGTGTGTTCCAGTTTCAGACATGTCTGGTCAGGCACTGTAAGAATGCATTTGCGTGTAGTCTGACCCATCAGTCTGGCTGGCAGCTGGTGTTCTCCGGAGACACCATGCCCTGTGATGCCCTGGCGGACATGGGTGAGTTCAACACACACACACACACACACACACACACACACTTCACACTGGAACAGGCCAGACTGTGTGTGAATGCGTGCTAGTTCCTGAATAGCTGACCTGCTCAGAGAATTCAAACTCTGGTGCATGTAGAGGCAGAAAACCCTGCCTCTCCTCAGCTCTGAGTGTTTGATTTGCTAGAGGAAAATGAGTGACTTGAAACCCTTTCCTGTTTGCTGCTCAGTAAGGCCACGCCCCTCTTTCTCAAGGCATCACTTCCTCCTGCTGGGGTCAGATTTTCTACTGGACAGCGTTTTTCACACAGACATGCGCACGTTAGTTCTGGCATTACCACATCGAATGAGGCTTTTTATGTGACTGTATAGTAGAATCCAGTAAAATACACTAGTTACACACACAACACACGCACGCACATCCACCCCCACACCACACATGCTGCACATAAAACACAAAGAATCAGAAATCCTTGCGGAATGTGTGTGTGTGTGTGTGTGTGTGAGAGAGAGAGAGAGAGAGAGTGTTCTCTCTCACGCTGTGGTGTTATTGATCATCCCTGCAGACAGCATTGCCACACTGACTCCACATTACCCGCTCCTCTGTCTCCCACAATGCACCGCCCAGACCCCACGTCCAGCTACGATGCAAGAATTGATTACTAGCAGCTAACAGGGCATAGGGAGGGGCATGTGAGCATGTGCAGTGAACTGTGTGCACATGCGTGTGGAGCCATGCTTCACAGCTGTGTGTGTGTGTGAGAGAGAGTCCTGCTTCACGGTTGCGTGCGGCGCTGTGTTGCAGGAAAAAATGCAACACTGTTGATTCATGAAGCCACTCTGGAGGATGGAATGGAAGAGGAAGCCATAGACAAAAGACACAGGTACACTCTCACACACACACACACACACACACGCACACGCACACGCACACACACGCACGCACGCTCACACGCACGCACACACACACACACGCTCACTCACACACACACTCACACACTCACATACACACACACACCCCCACACACACACACACACCCACACCCACACACACACCCACACCCACACACACACACACCCACACACACCCACACACGTACGCACACACACACGCGCGCACACACACACACACGCACCCACACACACACACACACACACCCACCCAGTTGTCACACATGTTTCAGATCATCAAACACATTTAAAAATTAGACAAAAGACACAGGTACACACACACACACACAGGTGTCACACATGTTTCAGATCATCACACATTTAAAAATTAGACAAAAGATAACAAGTAAACACAAAATGAAGGTTTTTATTATTAAGGAAAAAATTAATCCAAACCTACATGGCCCTGTGTGAAAAAGTGATTGCTCCCTAAACCGAATAATTGGTTGGGCCACCCTTAGCAGCAATAACTGCAATCAAGCATTTGCGATAACTGGCATTGAGTCTTTTACAGCACTGTGGAGGAATTCTGGCCCACTCATGTTTGCAGAATTGTTGTAATTCAGCCACATTGGAGGGTTTTCGAGCGTGACCCGCCTTTTGAAGGCCATGTCACAGCATCTCAATCAGATTCAGGTCAGGACATTGACCAGGCCACTCCAAAGTCTTCATTTTGTTTTTCTTAAGCCATTCAGAGGTGGACTTGCTGGTGTGTTTTGGATCATTGTCCTGCTGCAGAACCCAAGTGCGCTTCAGCTTGAGGTCACAAACAGATGGCTGGACATTCTCCTTCAGGATTTTTTGGTAGAAAGCAGAATTCATGGTTACATTTACCACAGCAAGTCCTCCAGGTCCTGAAGCAGCAAAACAGCCCCAGACCACAACACTACCACCACCATATTTTACTGTTGGTATGATGTTCCTTTTCTGAAATGCTGTTACTTTTACGCCAGATGTAAAGGGACATACAGCATCCAAAAAGTTCAACTTTTGTCTCATCAGTCCACAGAGTATTTTCCCAAAAGTCTTGAGGATCATCAAGATGTTTTCTGGCAAAACCGAGACGAGCCTTTATGTTCTTTTTGCTCAGCAGTGGTTTTTATCTTGGAACTCTGCCATGCAGGCCATTGTTGCCCAGCCTCTGATGGTGGAGTCATGAACACTGACCTTAACTGAGGCAAGTGAGGCCTGCAGTTCTTTGGACGTTGTTGTGGGGTCTTTTGTGACCTCTTGGTTGAGTCATCGCTGCGCTCTTGGGGTAATTTTGGTCGGCCAGCCACTCCTGGGAAGGTTCACCACTGTTGCATGTTTTCGCCATTTGTGGATAATGGCTCTCACTGTGGTTTGCTGGAGTCCCAAAGCTTTAGAAATGGCTTTATAACCTTTTCCAGACTGATAGATCTCAATTACTTTGCATCTCATTTGTTCCTGAATTTCTTTGGATCTCAGCATGCTGTCTAGCTGTTGAGGATCTTTTCGTCTACTTCACTTTGTCAGGCAGGTCCTATTTAAGTGATTTCTTAATTGAGAACAGGTGTGGCAGTAATCAGGCCTGGGTGTGGCTAGAGACACTGAACTCAACTTTCCACAGTTCATTTATGTTTTAACGGCGGGGGGAATTACTTTTTCACACAGGGTCATGTGGGTTTAGATTTTTTTCCCTTAATGATGAAAACCTTCATTTAAAAACTGCATTTTGTGTTTACTTATGTTATCTTTGTCTAATATTTACATTTGTTTGATGATCTGATGTCTGAAAATTTAATTTTGACAAACATGCAAAAACAAATATGATATCAGGAAGGGGGCAAAAACTTTTTCACACCACTGTACACACACACACACACACCACACACACACACACACACACACACACACACAGGTACTGGTAGGTTCCACAGGTGGGGGACCAGGCTCCTTCCACCACCTGAGGCAGGTCTGTTGTTACCTCCCAGAGTGGCAGCACTGCTGATCCAGTTCATCCCTTCATCTAGGTAGAGTCTTGCATTATTACTATCCTGCCTCACCTCACCTCAGCACAGTTATGTTTTTACCGTCCTGCCTCACCTCAGCACAGTTATATTGTTACTATCCTGCCTCACCTCGGCACAGTTACATTATTAGTGTCCTGCCTCGCCTCACCTCAGCACAGTTACATTATTAACCCCCCTGCCTCGCCTCACCTCAGCACAGTGACATTGTTACTGTCCTGCCTCGCCTCATCTCAGCACAGTTACGTTATTCCCCCTTGCTGGGCCTCGTGGGTGTGTGATAACAGATGATCGAGTGCAGAGAGGGCTGCTTCCTCTGGCACTACAGTGCACTCGGCCACTGCTGAAATGGAAAAGTTTTCCTAAATATATGAGTTCTGCTGCTAACGGGCCACTCTTCACCGCCCAGCCGGACTTGCGCGGCCGCGTCGCACCGTATTGGATTCTCGGCCGAGATTGGCATCGATTTCCTTCGGCTCTGTCCTGCAGTTCATCGGCAGTCCTTCCCCCACTTTAAGAGTCTGTCTGGGTTTCTTTTAGGTACAGTATTGTACTGGAGGAAGGGAGAGGGGGAGTTCTGATCTTATCAGGAAAATGGAGTTCTGAAATGAGCAGAACTTCACTGAGCACTCCAGTAAACCCCAGCGCTCGCACACCTGCTGCCGTCAAGTGTGAAGTTCTGTCGGATATTACAACTCCGATTGGAGGTGTCCAGGACCTCTCCTGGAGCTGAGATTATATCGGCCCTTGCGCTGATGTTTTTTTGTGTCTGTAAAGCAACAGATCTCTGTTGAGCAGTAAGATTAGGGGATTGGGAATGTTCCAGGCGTGTAGCGTGTCCTCCGCACCTGCGAGAGCGAGATGGAGGCAGAGATGGGCAATGATGGGTCAGACCCTGGATCTGGAGCTCTGTGCAGTCTCACGTGACAGAAAGCAGGTCGACCATGCGGAAGTTGACAGTGTGGGATCTTAGCCTGGAGGAAGAAGTGGGATCATACAGGGATTGGCTAGTTTTCCTGTCTGGTTTCCAATGTGTTTGTTGAACCTGACCACTCCAGCATGGAGGAGCAGTGTAACTTTGTCCAGTCCAGTGATCGCCACGTCCTCAAAGCAGTCCGGGAGAGTGGAGGTTCGCTCTTGTTAGTCCCCTGTGTGTTGAGTGAGGTCATTTGTGCAGTGCAGTTCAGGCCTCCTGCCTCGCCTAGTTGGGGGGTGTGGTGTGACACTGGGGCGGGTGGTGTGACGCTGGGGCGGGTGGTGTGACTGGTGGGTGGTGTGACGCTGGGGCGGGTGGTGTGACTGGTGGGTGGTGTGACGCTGGGGCGGGTGGTGTGACTGGTGGGTGGTGTGACGCTGGGGCGAGTGATGTGACTGGTGGGTGGTGTGACGCTGGGGCGGGTGGTGTGACTGGTGGGTGGTGTGACGCTGGGGCGGGTGGTGTGACTGGTGGGTGGTGTGACGCTGGGGCGGGTGGTGTGACTGGTGGGTGGTGTGACGCTGGGGCGGGTGGTGTGACTGGTGGGTGGTGTGACGCTGGGGCGGGTGGTGTGACGCTGGGGCGGGTGGTGTGACTGGTGGGTGGTGTGACGCTGGGGCGGGTGGTGTGACGCTGGGGCGGGTGGTGTGACGCTGGGGCGGGTGGTGTAACTGGTGGGTGCTGTTCCTCTCTCTGTTCGAGCAGCACGACCTCGCAGGCCATCAACGTGGGGATGAAGATGGGGGCGGAGTTTATCATGCTGAACCACTTCAGCCAGAGGTACGCCAAGATCCCCCTGTTCAGCGACAACTTCAACCAGCGCGTAGGAATCTCCTTCGACCACATGAGGGTGAGCCATGTGCAGCCCCCAACCCTAAAAGCTAGTTTGAACTTTTAGTGGTTCCTCCCCTACCTCCAGAGTAAGTATTGAGAATTCAGGTTGGATTCTGCTTGTGATGTGCATTACAGATCCGGCTGGGAGATTTCCAGATCCTTCCACGACTGCTGGCGCCCCTGAGGGTCTTGTTTGCTGAGGAACTCGAGGAAATGGAGGAGAAGAGAGGAAGAAGAGAACTGAAGTCAGGGAAAACTTTGGAGGTGGAGTCTAACTGGAAGGCAGAGATATGTGCAGGAAAAAGAGGTGGGGACAGCAGAGATCAGGAGGAGCTTAACCAGTTAATGACCTCAAAGAGGCTGAAGGCCAACTGAGCTTCGAGCCAGAGAGAGGCGGGTCACAGAACTGCTGGGACAGAGCTGTAGCTGGCTGAGCTAATAGATATCAGGTGACCTGTGACCCAACCGATGAGGAGCCTCGGCATGTTTTCAGTTTTTCATGAAATCCTTAGTTTGAGTATGTGACGAGAGCATGAGAGTGGTTGGCACACTGCTGCCCCAACGCGAGGAGATGCCACCACATGACACCTTCCACACCCTGGGGCTTCCCACATCAGCCACGGTAACTGACAGGAGCTCTCAGGGGCAGTGGGAGGGGCTTAGGACATGCACCGGAGCCTCTGGGGCAGTGGGAGGGGCTTAGGACATTTATTGCTGATGTAACCCCTGTGTTTTCTTACTATTGTTTGAGTGATTGGTTATTGATCAGTTGATCTCTAGTTTGAACAGGATGGTTTTCCTTTTCTGATCGCTAATGCATATTTTCTGTGTGTAATATTATTTACATAAAGCTAAGCTCTTTTCTGTTTTAAAAAAATAAAAATATACATCTGAATTAAAGTTAGTATTCAGAGATGATTAATGATAACATTAAGGGGCATTTACTAAATGTAGCTGTTTCCTGCATTTCCTGAATGTATTGTCAGTCGGAATAATTAAAACCATGAATGACTAGTCATAATCCATGGAACTGTCAGTGTGGGTCACATGACTTCAGTAGCTCAGGATGCAGGTGTGTTGAGCTCTGGTTACATTCACACAGGGAGACGGTGTTCCAGGTGAGTGTGTGTGTCTTGCATCCAAACTCATCATCGTTACCATCTCGTCACTCCATCCCCTCCAAATGCTAGTGGGAGAAGGGTTCGATGTTTGACTTATCATGGGGATCACATAAACACTTAAGCCAATGGAAGTTAATAGTTTTAACACCATTTTTGTTTATTTTCAAAGATTAAGTAATAAACCACATGCTAAAAGGCTTGTGGAACTGTGAGTGTGTGTGTGTGTGTGTACAGCACAGGGAGGTTCACTAGTGTCACCTCCCTCTGTACACACAGATCACTAGTGTCCTCATCGTTGTGTCTGCTTTTAACATCTTAAACAATCTTTATAATTTAACAGAAGTGCATCTGACTTCTGGCACAGATGTCTTCTGTCCACAGGGCTCAGATAAACTGGTTTAACTGATTTTTGCAGGACACCTCAATGTTGATGCTCATCAATACAGTGACTGAACATGATCTGAGCAGTAGTGTACAAGTGAGCTGTGTTAATGGTGAGCACAAGGGGGCACTGTGTGCCAGTGGATGGACTGCAGTAGCGTTGCCGTCTACAGGACTCACCCAGCGATGTGGTGGAGGTCCCCAGTAGCTGTGTTTGCCCAAAGTGCTGGTGCTACCAGAGCGTTGTGCGTACACACAGGAGGCCCTGAGTGTATCCTGTTGTGATGGGATGCGCATGTCTCTGTCTCCCTTTCCTTACAGGGACACTATAGGCTTTAGAGCTTTGTAACTAAATCTGTCTGTCAGTCTAGGTTTTTTTTTTACAAGGAGGAGAAATGAGGCAGACAGGTAAAAGAGGCGCCCAACCAGAGACGCCGTCGTTAGGCACTCTAGACGAGGAAGAAGCAGTGAAGGTAAGATAGCAGGCAGAGACTGTCCTGTCAAACTGGGCAGAGTGACGGGACGCGGGACAGCTGTGGTCCTGGAGGTGCGTTATGCAGTGAGGACCTTCCAGTATGCTGTGTGTTGAGAAAGTTATTCCTCACACTGGCCACCGCCCTCGGTTTACGTCTCTGTGACACAAGGTAGTCCTCTGCTGTCATCTGCCTGTGCTATGTGTCTGTGTGTGACCTTGCACATGTTTGAGAGAATTAGCATTGTTTGTGCTAGAAAGAGTTAAAGCCGACCACAGAAAGGCTGAAATGTGTGTTTTGTCTCAGTGCCAAGGTATCAAAAGTCCACATGGGAGTTCTGATCTCCATTTCAGCATTTTAGTGTCCTCATGCAGCCCCTCCCCTTGAACCTTCTCTCTCTCTCTCTCTCTCTCTCTCTCTCTCCCTCTCTCTCTCCCTCTCCCTCTCTCTCTCTCTCTCTCTCTCCTGTCCATTCTTGCCTCCCCCTCTCTTGATACCTACAGACTGAAGCTCGTCTGATGGAGATCTGAACAGAGATGAGTCAGAGCCAGTCATGTCATGTCTCTCTGGCTTGTGATCTTCAGCTCCTCTGGGTGCTCCCGTGATGATGTGCTGCGTGCGGGGTTGAACGGGACTTCTGCAGAACGATCAAGTCCCGCTTGAGTCCTGCTGCCAGTGGAGCACAGCCTCCTTTGAGCCAAACCAGGCTGACCCACACACTGCTTTGACATTCCACAGCAGTTTCCACTGATGTCCGTTGGAGGTGCCCACACTACCTTTGCCACGGAGCTGCTTCATATATGACCGGCTGCGTGGAGCACATCGAGCGTGAGCGTTATCCTTCCTGTAGCTGGTCGTCCTAGTTAGCTTCACTGCGGCGCTAGTCCCCCGGGTGTAGGCTGACAGTCGGCACGAGGGATACAGACTCCTACTGTACCACACCGTGATGATGACTTCGTTCTGACTGGGCCCTCACAGAGGGATTATGGGAGATACAGGACAGAGAGACAGCGCTCCAGAACGGCTCCAGGTCAGTGGGTGGAGGCTCTTGATCTCAGCCTTGGTGGGTGTGTTGGGTGGATGAGTGACTTGAGGTGGGGGTGGCTATTCTTACTTTGAGCCTTTTGTACAGTAGTTATTACTGAATATGGGTTAGCCCCTTAAGGGACCATCACTAAATTCAGTTTAATGAAACTGAGTGCCTCTCCTCTCCTCTCCTTCTGACGGACCACATGCAGGTCTTCCCTGCTTCCCAGGCTAGTCCAGACCAGTCCAGGCCAACGCACTCCGCTGGTCTTGCCATCCTGCACTACTCAGCATGGTGTGACTTTTTTTTAACCTGAAACAGTGGTGGGTGGAACCACCTCTGAAATTCACAACACTTTGATAGCTTTAGTTATTCCAAAACAGTTGAAGGTAAAATACATTTGTTTACTGAAGCGCTGGAAGTCTTTGCATATCGGTTCCTGTTGTCTAGTAAGAGGTTGTTTTTGAACCTCTTGAGATGTAGAAATGGAAGTGCTGTGTTGAATAAATGAGGCCGACAGACACGACTGGGCTGAAGTCAGAGAGCTATGGCGTCTGTGTTTATAGTCTAAATATAAGGCCAGATTATGAGACGGTGGTCTCTCTCACTCACACACTCACACACACAGGCATGTTTTCTCCTAATCAGCGCATGGACACACTTCCCTATAACTGCCAGACACACACACACACACACACTTCCTACTAATCACCATACGCACACGCACACACAGGACGGGGCCAGTTGCCAATCAGATCCACTCTGATCTAGATTGTGCTTCACACTGTTAGTAACGACGTTGCTTCTCCTGACCCACTGCAGCTTTCAGTATTTTACACAGCTGTGCTTTCTTTTCTTTCCATGTCTCTCTTCCTCTGACTCAATCTCTTCCCTTTTTCTCTCTGTCTCTCCCTCCATCTCTCTCTCCATGTCCGTGGACACCCAAGCCGGCGAGGACACGAGCATGCTCCAGCGCATGCGCCGGCCGTGGTTCCTCCACAGATCAGCGTGAGTTCTGCAGCACAGGCTGGTAATAGCCTGTGGAGTCCACCCGCGCTGGGCCCAGGTGCCTCGCTGACCGTCAGTCAAATGCTGCGCCGTGTCCAACCGTACGGCTCTGTCGAAGGCCATTAAAATCTCCTGCTGAATAAAGGATCGAAGCTGTAGTGATCAGAGGAAGAGCGATTGAGTAGGATAGGAAGAATGAAAGCAAAAGTGTATGAGCGAGAGTGAGATTAAGGGGAGGGGCTGCATGAGGACACTAAAATGCTGAAATGGCGATCAGAACTCCCGTGTGGACTTAAGATACATTGGTACTGAGACAAAACACGTTTCACTCTTTCTTTGATGGGGTGGGGAGAGAGAGAGAGAGAGAGAAGACTAGGTTCTGAAGCAGCAGTCCATTTCCAGGGCATTACAGCACACCTCAGGACATCAGTATTCTGGGTGACCCACGCAAGCCTGCTTGTCTTGCTGGCTCTCAGCAGGTTGGGTTTGGATCAGCGGGACGCTAGGGAGTCTCTGGGAGACCAGGCACCTCCTGGTGTTGCATGTCAAATCAGCAAATGCCCCCCTCCGCCTGGTCTCCATTACCCAAACCACTGGAGACTCAGTACCAACAAACTCACCTACTGTAACAGTGGCGAGGTGAGGGAGAGCCACTGGTCACCGCAAAGATTTGGGATTTTCTGGATTTGCCAATGTTTCCGATTTGCTGAGTACATTTATGTAAAGTACTTTTTCTGCAGTTCCCCTTTTGCTCTTCAAACTTCTGAGAGTTTGCAAGAGGACTAAATAAGCACTAAAAGGAAACAGAACACTGAGGGCACTCAAATATTATTGAGTGTCTTCTCTGCTTTTATGAGGAACAGCCGTTTTAAGAAAACAGTAAATGGACTGCGGTTTCATTATCAAGGGTCAGAGCTAAATACTTCAGGGCAAGAAGTGTCCAGGAGCACTGGTTTGAGATGAACTCTGCTGGGTGGTAGATGTCCAGCAGCAGGGTTGGAGATGAATTTGCAGATCTCCAGGAGCAATGGAGCAGAATCTGCTCGGAACATCAGCATGTAGCATTAAAATAGCTCGTGCGTGCTGGCCTAAATGGGCCAGTGCAGGTGTGGTTAGTGCATGCGGGTGCCCTGCTAACTCTGGCCTCAACTTGGCACTAAAGTTGTTGGTGCACTAACTGTGCACATCATCTTCATGACGATGACCCCCTCGTGTGGGAGGAGAGAAACTTGCTGGGCTTCCCGCACAGGGGCGGTGGCGGTCACGCCTGCCCTGGCGCTACTCCAGATGACCCCGCAGTGTGCTGCAAACTGAGAAGAAGCAGGTGTGAGCGTGAGCAGGTGTGACCGACACCAGTGATTGCGGCCTTGGGAATGATGCCGCTCGTGTGGCTTCACACACACACCCACACACACACACACGCACAGGCTCTGTCACCTGTCGCTGTTTGGACACTAACACTGATGAGTAGATGTATCCCACTCTCTCACCCTCAAACTAGTGAGAATGAACCTTGAAGCAATTTCTCTCTCTCTCCCTCTCACTCTCTCATTCTCTCTCTCTTGCTATATCCCTCTCTTACTCTCTCTGTCATTTTCTCATCTGCACCATGTTGACACTCTTAAATCCACCACACCTGACCTTGGAAACTCCAAAAATACCAAAAGCAGGTTAGTTTCCAGCGCCCTCTTACGTGCTCCGGTAGGGGGCTGCTCTGAAAGGGATATCTTGTGGTGTTCATTCCCCTTCTGTTCGTGTTATTACTAATTTAATACTCGTTCGTTTAGAGATACGGAAAGAAGTCGTATAGAGGAGAGGAAGACGAAGATGATGGACAGAGCTTGTCTGAAAGGAGTGAGAGAGGTTCATAAATGTAGTGAGAGGACATGAGGTTGTGTGTGGGGGAGGAGGGCAGCTCTGCTCCTGGCCATTAAGAGCTTTATTAAAATGCTTATAGCTTCTCTTCCAATAAGGTCTCCAGGGGAAAAAAAGCATCTGTTTTGTCTTCTGGAGCAGAATGACAGTAACTGGAACCCTCACATGGTTATGGTAAAAGGCTCGGCTCTGAGTAGGAAACGTCCCTTCTCAGAAAAACTCAGAACAAATCCAATTACCAAAAATCGTAACTAAAAAAAAGAAACCGAACTAACAGGAGGCAGATTTACCCTGCATGGTAAAACAAACCAAAACCACTGCGGACCACTTATTATATTAAACGACCACTTAAGACAGTTCAGTTTGTGTCCAATTTTGTGCCCCAATGAATGAAAAATGGACCAAATATTCTAAAGTCAGCCTGCGTTTTAACTAAACCAACTACCTAAGACCAGAGAACCATGGGCCTAGGCAAGGTAACCATGGTGACAAACAAGTACGGCAGTTACTGTTAAGACATTTGAGCCACGCTAAAGACTCCTGTTTTCTTTGACATGGTAACCCAGCGCAGAGCGACAGGGAGCAGGACAGGGAGGCGTGCTTCCGTGGGCTTTCCCACCGCAGCCGGAAATTCACAGTTTCTTTTGTGGTATATTCAGGAAGTTTCTTCTACATTTTGTTCGAAATGTACTGGTACATCAGGTGTGTGACCAGGCTGCTGTTAGCCTGGTAGGTAATTTCAAGGCTACATAAGCGTGTAGTGATCAGTTACTGGAAATTGGGAAAATGTTTTGAGTGGCAGCTCCATAAACCAGTAGCCATCTGTCAGTTCTGGTCCAAATTCTTCAGCTAAGTTATTAGCTAAAATGATAGATAAAAGCTTAAAGAATTAAAAAGATGTTGGCTAATCCCACACTTCCCCTACATTTATGTAATATGCCAAGCTGGAGTTTTCCTGTGCTGGGTGAGGTTTTTCTTCCATTTGGTTGCATTTCTGTGATCCAGATCATTTCTGTTCATGTGTGGTTAGTAGGTTAGCATGACTGTCGAGAATTCCCTGGACGCGCACTAGCAAAAGGCCCTGCTCTGGCGCGCTGCCTGGTTACCAGTGTCCTACGAGGCCCGATCTGTTTGTACTCCAGCGTGGGCTGACGCTGTGCAGCAATACCTCATAACAAAGGCTTGCGCGCTCGAGCTCTGCGTCTCGTGCTGATTGACTGCGCGGGATTATTCGCTTACGTCAGCGCAATCTTCTCTACAGCAGCGTGTGCATAAAGGCGCGACAGGAACAAACGGGTTTGGCTGAGTCGTTCTCCCAAACGCACGCTCCCATCAGAGCCGTTCTTCAGCCCAGGTCTCCCGCCCGGTCCTGCCCATTTGCAACAGAGCTAATTTAATCGGAACAGGCCAGCCTTTAACCGTTGCCACGCCATTGTGGCCTAATCTTGGCATTTTCAAGTGAGGGTATTCATATTGGAAAATGAAATGAGAACAATGCAGCTTATCAGTTTTCCTGGCGATCACGAACTGAGTTGTCAAAGGAACGCAGACGCGCTATCGGAATAAAAGCTGGCAGGGGTCAGTGTGTAGCTATTGTAAACTCATTCTCAGAATATTAGTTGGTTCGCGCGAACGCAGGCCTATCACGCTTCTGGTCCGGCCTCACTGGCTGCGTCCCCATGTGTGCAGTTACGCGTGCGCCGCGTGCCGTGGGCTGTATTCCTATCACTGAACGCACGTCAGAACTCTGCAGCAAACGGCGTGGTCTTGTGGTTTATGTGGTAAAACACTCCGGGGGTCTCTGGAGGGGTACGGAGATTCATCCCCCGGTTGCTATGCGGTGATTTCATGACCTTCAATGACCTTGTTTTCGACGAACGCGTTCAGTCTGGCTAGTCTATTTATTTGTGTCAAAACCTGATCCTGTATGATCTGATGCAGCGGTCACCAGTAATTTGATAGGGTGCGTAAATGATCTACACAGCGTTCTACCCTTAGGTTTATTCTAAATTGTATTAAAAACAACAACTATGAAACTAGCAGAGCAGTTATGTCTTTCAGGTAAATAAATGAACCCAAGGCGAACCGTTTTATCACAGAACAACTGTTACACGTGCGTATGGAGACGTTGTCTGCGTGATTGATGGACAGCATTACTTAATCCTGCTCTGGACAAGGCCTGATAGAGTTGATTTATCTCCGCGCTGTCGCGGTGAGCGGCATAGCGAGCATGTGGGAGGCAGCATGCGGTGTAGTCAGAGAAGCAGCAGTCATTAACAGGCGGAGGAGAGCAGTCCCTAATCCTTACCTCTGTGACGGCATGACTGACAGCGCACAGACGCGGAGTGTGCCGCCTGATTGTTTTGTTTTAATACAGTAATGAGGAACACGCAGCGTGGGAGCGTTTAAAGGATACCACACTCTCACCATTCCTCAAAGTTGTCCCCTTGTGGAACTTTCCGGATTTCTTGCTGAATGAGAATTTTAGTAACTTTTAATCAGTCCTTGGGCAAACCAGTCTCTCTCTCTCTCTCTCCCTCTCTGAGATTAGGTGTTTTCATGTGTTTGAAGACGTTTTTATGCTTTGGATGTTTCTAATATACGGTGTTAAAAACTGTGTATGGGAGGGGGTCAGTGCTTTGATACGACCTCGTGCAGAATAATTAGCTCACCTGAAATAATTAGCGTTAGGTTTACGTTGTGGTGCTGTGCGTTCACGAGCAGTAGAACAATGGAACTGTGGAAACATTTTTACTGCTGAATCCTGGAAACCTTGTGGCTTGTGTCAGTGCTTTTCCAGTATCATTCTATGCAAAGATATTTCTAAAAAGTTCAGTGTTATTCGGTTACTCTTTGTAAAAGCTGAATTACGTTAAGCCTCACAGAGGCGGGTGACCGCTGTGGAGGGCGGACATGCGTTATCGCCCGACCCTCACAACTGCCTTTTACTGAGGGCGTGTCCGCTGTCGCTTCCGTGTGTTTAAATCCTCCTTGTGTGTTAGGACTCTCTCTTGGTGTGGGTGTGGGTGTGTGTGGGTGGGTGTGTGGTCTTGCAATGCTGTCACTAAATTAAGCATTATGCTGGGGTTCCATTTACATTTACTATGGGTCTTAAGTCTGGAGAAAAAGGACCATTACGGTGCAGGGAGAGAGTATATGTGTTCCTGTTTGTGTTGCTTCTGTTTATCTGTAAATGCTTTGGCAATACAATATAATTTTGATATGCCAATAAACCAATAAAGATAATTTAATTTGTACTGAAATTGAAATTGACAGCACAACAGAGATAGAGAGATAGAGATATGAGAGTGACATTATTCATAAGAGCTCGTAAAATATTGCAAATTTTAAACCTCTACAATAAACAAACCCTAATTAATAAAACACAGGAAATTTATATGCTTTTTTTATTATCATTATATTGGTATAATCTGTAATAAATCCAAGAAAAATCAGGAAGTCTAGCCTCAATATACAGCAGGAGCTAGAAGACGTAAAAGCACTAAAAGATGCTAATAGCATCCAACACCAAACCTATAGCTATCGATCAGAAAGGGAGTGCTGTTGAGCATCGGTCCTGCTTCTGCCTTAAAGTACATTAATATATGTTCTTTTGTTTATATTTAATTCATCTGCAGCTAAAAAGCTAAATAAGATATGTGAGCTAGCCACATTACTACAGTGACATGAAAATGGACACGTTCTGTCAGAGGCAACAGATCCCCTCCCCCACTGCACAAACCATCCAATCACTGCTGTGCCCCTCCCCCACTGCACAAACCATCCAATCACTGCTGTGCCCCTCCCCCACTGCACAAACCATCCAATCACTGCTGTGCCCCTCCCCCACTGCACAAACCATCCAATCACTGCTGTGCCCCTCCCCCACTGCACAAACCATCCAATCACTGCTGTGCCCCTCCCCCACTGCACAAACCATCCAATCACTGCTGTGCCCCTCCCCCACTGCACAAACCATCCAATCACTGCTGTGCCCCTCCCCCACTGCACAAACCATCCAATCACTGCTGTGCCCCTCCCCCACTGCACAAACCATCCAATCACTGCTGTGCCCCTCCCCCACTGCACAAACCATCCAATCACTGCTGTGCCCTGCTCACACTGCACAAACCATCCAATCACTGCTGTGCCCCTCCCTGCATAAACTATCCATGTTACCACTGTGCACCTCTCACACGAAAACATACAAATAGAATCTCCTCAGGAGAAGCCCAGTCTGGTTAATTGCAGACTACTCTCAAATAGGAGCCCAAATGACCAACCTTCTTTATAGAGAAAACAGGGACGCTTGTCTCACAGCCATCTGCAGTCATTATAAACAATTTTTTTTAAAAAGGAATCTGTAATGGGAGAGAAAATCCTAATCTGTAAACAAGAGCATGTCAGCACCACCTTCCTCACTGTTAATCTGTACCAGAATGGTGCAAGTGCTCCGAGGTGGCAAGCCTTGTCTCAGTAGTGTCGAACAAGACTTTAACACTCCTGAATCCACTACTGCAAGAGCAGAGTGGCCCAGAATCCAGTCTCAGGCTTCATAAACCCTCCACAAAACACAAACACAAGCTGCTAAAAACCCAGATATAATCTTCCCAACTGATTCAAATGGTAAATTCATTAATGAAGAATGGTTGGTTCCTGGAAGAAATGCAGTAATACTTTGGTGCCCCAAAACAGACACCATCTTCAAACTGCCGAACAAGGAAAACCTCCCAAAGGCCAGTCATTCATAATATCATTCGTGTGGGGACAAACGCCCTGAGTGTGTGGCAGATTCACAGATTTAGAAACACCAAACACAGTGGTCTCCACCACACTACCTAGAACTGACTTTCATGCTCGTACCATACAAAGGATAAATGCATGCATCTCACGTGGATATGCCCTTATGCCAAACGTTCACCTGGCACACCACCGCACCTTTGTGCTTCACAGCCTTCATGACCCCATCCACCTGCATACAGACATGGTCCACATACTCACACAACCCTCAAAGATGTTGCTGTAGCTTGAAATTCATATGACCAGCAAGTCAAACCCTACCTGCCAGGACACCAGCACCAGCAGCCCAAGCCAATGGACCAAGAGCCAATGAACCACCCTGCACCCTACACCACACCACTGACACCATCCAATAATGAACCCAGTACAGAGATGTGCTCCACCCCATCGCAAACATATTGTTTCCAACCATGGCCAACTGGCACTGAACCGCAGCCTCCAAGAACGTATGTCTCTAGCAGTGGTTACCAGCACACCTCCAGCCCCACCGTAAACACCAACATCCTGCACCCCACCCTGACCACAGTACACCACACTGGCCCAAAGTAGTCACACGAGAGAACTGGAGAAACATACATCTGGCTAATAACGAGGAAAGAACGTATATCTATATGCATTATACATTCTGCCATCTGAGTCTCCCTACCATAAAGAAGAGATCTTGGATATTCTCCAGAATCGTGACAGCAGTGTTCAGGTCCAGGGAAATGAGCTGCTCTGTGGTGTCCTGAATGCCAGGGCAGGACTTTTACCTGAATATACACCAGACCAGGCAAATAACCATATATTTGGCAAAACCTACCCTCAAAACAAGTTTTGATGTAACGCTAAAAAAATGGAAAGCAACCTATTGTCTATACATGATCAATGGTAGGATGCGAGGAGACTTCCTCGGGAGATATACTTCCAGTTCATCACTTGGCTCCTCTACAGTAGTCTCTGTGATCACAGATAGAGTACTAACAACCAGTGTGCCATAAGATTGGAAATAACATACTCCACCAGCCCCCAACCCCCGGCCTCAGTTTACATGACTCCACTGTTAAGTTTCTTCTTTTTGCAGATGATCTGGTTCTTTTGTCTCCAACAGAAGAAGGTCTACAGCAGCTCCTAGACACACTAAACCTGTTCTGTCAGACCTGGGCCCTGATTATTAACCCTCAAAAAACCCAAAGAGTAATATTCCAGAAAAAATCAAGGTGTCAGGTAAATCAGTCTAAATTCATGATAGGAACAACAAACATCTAGTAGACTGAATACTATAAACATCTCAGTTTGAAAATCAGCTGAAAATCAACAGTAAATGAAAGGCTTTCCATGCTATTAAAAGAACCATTAGAGTTGACTTAACCCATTGCATTATATGGCACTGAGGTCTGGGCTCCAACTATCAACCACGAATTAGAAGAATGGGACATACAACCCACTGAAACCCTGCATTACTCCACATTCAAAAAAAGAACCATCTAATTTTGGCACCACCTAAAAAACAGTAATTCCAAGTCCTACTGTTTAAAAGCCCTAAAAAGCCAGTATATGAACACTGAAACAAGTCCTCTCATTCAGCTAGTCCTGAAGCTCAGGATCTCAGACGACCTACAACACCCTTTTGCTGAGAATTGGACCCATGTGAATCAACACAAAAAAAACCAAAACGACTTAATTTATTGGACTGAAATGACCAAACGCCAGAGTAAGCGTCAAAGCTTCACTGCTGTCTGTCCCTCCACAGAGAACACAGAGAACACGCAGAACACAGAGAACACACACAGAACACGCAGAACACAGAGAACATGCAGAACACAGAGAACACACACAGAACACGCAGAACACAGAGAACACACACAGAACACGCAGAACACAGAGAACACGCAGAACACAGAGAACACAGAGAACACACACAGAACACGCAGAACACAGAGAACACACACAGAACACAGAGAACACAGAGAACACACACAGAACACGCAGAACACAGAGAACACGCAGAACAGAGAACACAGAGAACACACACAGAACACGCAGAACACAGAGAACACACACAGAACACGCAGAACACAGAGAACACACACAGAACACTCAGAACACAGAGAACACAGTGTCAGACTACCTGAGCACAACAACAAACAGAGAAGAGCTGTGAGCAGGATGAGACTGAGTAACCACAGCCTGGCAGTAGAGGCGGGCAGGCACAGGCACACCTGGCCACCCAAAACCACAGCGTCTGTGCCCACTGTAGTCCAGCTGCAGTGGAGACACAACTACACTTCCTCAGCACCTTTAGACAAAACCCACATCTACGAGATATGTTCTACCTCAGATTCCAAAACCTTCACCCAGAATATAAACACTGGAAGATGATCACTTACTGCAGATCTTGCTAGGGGAGAACAGAGTCCACAACACACTACAAAATATGGCCATGCTTGTCACAGTCACCAGTGATGAGTGATGTACCACAATACATTAGATCATGTTGCTCTGGGCAGTACAGTCGATGTACTATGTATCGTATATACTGTAATGTGTGTACATGTACTGTATATATATAGTATACACTTAGTACAGTGTACATATACTGTAACGTGTGTACGTGTGCTGTATATATACAGTATACACTTAGTACAGTGTATATATACTGTAATGTGTGTACGTGTACTGCATATATATAGTATATAACCTGTACAGTGGACATATACTGTAATGTGTACGTGTACTGTATATATACAGTATACACCCTGTACAGTGTGTGTGTGTGTATATATATATATATATATATATATATATATATATATATATATATATATATATATCACTGTACAGGGTGTATACTGTATATACACTGCTATTACTGCTCTGTTTTTCATGTGTTTAAACATTCCAGCTTGTGTACTTGTTACTTCTGTTTATCTGTAAATGTTTTGGCACCATATGATTTTGTCATGCCAAAAAAGCTAATTGAAATTGATAGAGAGAGAGACAGAGACAGATATAGAGACAGAGAGAGAGAGAGAGAGAGAGAGAGAGAGAGAGACAGAGAGAGAGAGAGAGACAGAGAGATATAGAGACAGAGAGAGAGAGACAGGCACAGGGGGAGAGAAATGTAGAGAGATACAGAGATAGAATTTTTAAACATTCCTGTTTGTGTACATTACTTCTGTTCATGAGAAATGCTTTATAATATGACTTTGTCATGCCAATAAAACTAATTTAAATGAAAATGTAACAGTGAAACTGTGTAGGTGTGGCACAGAAATCCAGCAGTGTGATGTCACAGTGAACCTGCAAATGTGTGACACAGAACTTCAGCAGGATGATGTCACATTGAACATCTGGTGTTGTGGCACAGAATGTCAGTAGTGTGGTGTCACGGAACTCCATGAGTGTGATGTCACAGTGAACCTGCATAGATGTGGCATGGACCTCCATGAGTGTGATGTCACAGTGAACCTGCATAGATGTGGCATGGACCTCCATGAGTGTGATGTCACAGTGAACCTGCATAGATGTGGCATGGACCTCCATGAGTGTGATGTCACAGTGAACCTGCATAGATGTGGCATGGAACTCCATGAGTGTGATGTCACAGTGTAGTTGTGGCACAGAACTTGTGTGTCTTTGTGTTTGTAATTCCCCATCAGCGTAGTGGTCATGTGCTGTGTAAAGGGATCTGTACTGAGGCAGTGCAGAGAGAGGAAGAATCAACATTCATCTCATTGCTCTCCTTCACTCTCTGTCTTTCTCTCAGGGGGTGAACATGCTCCATGTACCTGCCCAGTTAATGATGAGCTCCTCAGAACACTTACATACCACCCAACTGAGAGGTCCTGTTATACGGATGCCTTTCTCTGAGACGGACACGTCCGAGCTCATCATTTGCACACTGTCTCAAAGGAACAGCCTGAAGTACAGTTTCCCAAAATCATTGGAGGCATCATTGGAGACATTTACTCATTAGAAATGCCTTGGATGTGCACAGACGCTGACTGGAGCTCATCTGTTGCCATGCGGACCACGGCTGACTCTCGCGTAAAACATCACGTGGAAAAGCTCCAGCAACGCTGCTGTCCCGATGTGTCAGCGCTACACTTGCTACTAGTCAGCTGGACTGCCATGTTTAGAGGGGTCCTCTGCACAAATCCTCTCTGGCTGAGTGTGCCTGTGTTCCCATTAAACACGTTAGAAGCTGGCTTACAAGTAGGTCATGCCACCAGAATGGCT